>NC_136421.1:163187245-163787245 GCF_052625555.1 Lactuca saligna | reverse complement strand
TTCAAACATTCTAACTCCATAAAGAGGCCAAGTTTCAAGCTTTTACCTTAAGACCTTAGTCTAAAATTCCAAATCTAATTCAAAGGGACTTTATGACTTAGCAAGACTTAATGGGACCCAAAGCAAAACCCTAAGTCCCAAACTTTACCAAAAGACCACCAAAACATGCATGAAAGGTTTATACTCATCAAGATCCAAACTTTAACACTTTATAACCTAACAAGGACCAAATATGAAGCTCAAAGGTTCTGGAGTAACATCTACTCACAAGAATCACCACAAAAGGACCAAGAAATAACCAAAACCAACTAGCTATATTTACATGAAAGAGTTGTCAAGGTTGAGACTTTATACCTCCAGAAGTTAGATCTTGGTGAGAAAAGCCTGGATCCAAAAGCTCTAAGTCAGGTATTGACTCTTCAAGAAGTTCCTTCTTTCTCTTTAAGTACCAAAACACCTAAAAATCACCATGAAGCTCAAGAAATACACAAATGGGGCTAGGTTTTCGTCCTTAGGGTTATAGAAGATGGAGGTTGAAGAATGGAAGAGGTTTGGGTCTAGAATGATGCTTATAAAGGGGCCAAACCCTAAAAATGAGCTTTTGAAATAGCCCATCAAACGCCCAATGTTCCCTTAGGGAACACCCAACGTTCCCAGGTTGGCCCCTATCCATTTTCCCTTTGAACGCCATGCGTTCCCACTTGGTACGCCTTGCGTACCCGATTTGGCCCAAAAACCCTCTAACTTCAAATGGTCATAACTTTTGCATCCCTTATCCGTTTTCGATGTTCTTTATATCCACGATAAGGTAACGATAATCCCTACACTTCTATCAAATTTATTTAATCTGAAAACAAACCAAACTTAAATCCAAAATTCATACAAGGTCTGAAGCAATGCCTTTACCATTACCTTTCGACACTAAAACATAAACCGAACCCCATCATCACATAACCAACACCACTACATCCAAATGGGTCTAAACCTTTCTTACCCAAGGCCCTAAGACTTATGATAACTGATGATCGGGCCACGGTCCCAAAAAATGAAGCGATTCAAAACCGATCGTTACAACTCTCCCCCACTTAAATTCGATTTCGTCCTTGAAATCATTCCTCACTATCCCCAACAATCCTGACAGCTTGAGGGACACAATCACAACCTTGAGCATACAAAGGCCTTCCCAAGGCAACAAAACTTATCCCAAGCAGAAGTTCCAATCCCTAAGAAGACGGATCCATAATCCCATGCAAAAAACAACCCCACTTTGCCTGAAATCTGAAGTCTCAAATTGATCTAACTCCCATCAGACCGCCCATACTATAACATTGTTAAATCTATCCCATTAATTTTCCCAACTGACTACTCAACTACTGATACTTGAGATTCCTATTAGAAACATTATCTCCTATCAATTATACCTACATAACACTTATACTTGACCAAGGCTCAGATAATCCTTCGAGTAAGAGACTCATCCCTGCAACGGTTAGGCTCAGACAAGAGTTGCACAACAAGATCAAATCATCTACTCTGAGATTATCCAATCCTAACAACAAGTAACCTAACATATTCTTCGAATGAGCGACTACACACACGAGATCCAAATCTATAATACTACCTTGACTTATCTTGATTCCCTTCACCAATTGAACCAATCCAAGACACAATCAAAAAAGCTTGATATATCACCAAATATGAATCCATTCCTTACCCTTGAACCCTTCGATTGATGCCCTGGGCATATAGATAGCCCAATTTCATAACCCACTAAAAAGAAAATCCTGCACATAAACACTCGTGATTTACCAACTAGAGATGTCACCCAAACCAACCCGATACTTAACTCATAACCCGAGATCCACAGGTCTACACTTGGATTTCACCAAAAACCTTTTAATTCACGACAATCCCACTTTAGATCGAGATATAAAGGTCCCCAAACTATCGTTGAGACTACCAGTCTCGCACTTGGTTCAACCACTAGGTTACCCAAGAGTCAAATAACAAGGCTACCCATCCTATAACCCCTCTACATCACACACTAACCACCCACTCAATCCTATAACGCATAATCCAAAACCTTGACCTAACGGTCTCTACCAGGTCCCACCTGTATTGCCATAATTACACAGGACTCACCCACAGGTCCCACCCAACTAGAGCTACAAATGGCTGAATTTGCCTCAAACCGCCAATTGTCCTCAATCTAACACATAGAAATACTCTTCGACAATCTTGATCGGCGTGCCTAAGGCACAAACTGATTCCCCTTTACTCTTATGACTACCTCCAACATTAGTCTACCCCGGACTGGTGAATGCTACGATCCTATCACAATCTTACAACACTCCTTACCAACCATGGTTACCACCCATGGCCTTACCCCATTCTAACCATCACAAACCCATGCATCCTGAGCCGAAAACCTGCATCTAACTGTTGGATTAGTGTCTAAGTCCATAACTATAATTGGTAAGACTTGAGCCGACTCGGCATGGTCCATTTGGGTTGCATGACATCGGGACATTTGGATAGACCGTTTGTGAGAAGAGGACATTTGTGACATATTAATATATTATAAGTTCTAATATATTAATATAAAATTATGTTATTCAATTAGTATTGATCAAGAATAAATTTGGACTTAATTTATTGATCAAAAGAGACTAATTAAATATATGAGGATTGATTGTGTAAATCATTCATTCATATAAATGTGGGCTTATGATCCAAGATTCCTTATGTTGGGTTTAACCCATGTGGTGGTCCATGGATACTCCATGGAGGTTAAAATCCATGGAGCATAAGGAATGGGTAAAGTCATGGGTTACATGGTGTAACCCTAATGTGCACACTATATAAGGACCCCTTTAGCTCAAGATATTGACACAAGTAATACACATATGAGGGCTAGTCAATTTGAGCTTGGAGTGTCTTCTTCTCATGGTTATTCCAGGTGTTCATGATGTTGTGTGAACCATTTGAGGTGTCACATTTGGGGCACTAGGCTCTCAAGCTTCATGGAGTCAAGCAGCAACAACAAGGTATGTATTCTATCTATTTTATTACCCTAGTATCAATGTTTTGGTATGCTAGTTAGGATAATACCTTGGATATTCATATTTGTATGTATAATAGAGAAAACATAGATTCAAGGTATTTAGGGTTGCATGTACACTTAGAAGTGTTAGAATGCTCTAAACCCAGCAGTGGTATCAAAGCCATGGGTTGTTTTCTGTTATATTCATGCAAATGTTTGATTTTCAAAGTTGAAAAAAAAAACATGAAGTTTGTCAAATTTTAAGATAATTACTTGTTTTGTGAAAAACTAATTATTTGTAAAATTTGAATCATTTGCTATATGAGTTGAATTAGGTCAAATTTAGTAAAAGATAAAATGATATGATTATTTTATTAGTTTTAAAAGTTTGATCTAAATGTTTTAAGGAGTTACAAATTTTGTCATAAAATTTTGGAGCTCAAAAGTTTTTTTTTTTAAGTTGTGATCTTAAGTGTTTTGAAACCTCCATAAGTTATGGATATGAAAAGGTTTTAAAAAAATTGATTCAAAGTTTTTTATGGAGTTACAAAATTTGGTGTTAATGTTTTAGAGAATTCCATAACTTAGTCTTAAGTTATGGAACATGAAAAGTTTCATCATAAAACAAGCATTTAACTCCATAAGTTATGTATTACCAAAAGTTTTATGTTTCCTTGATTTATGAGTTAGTTTAGATTAATGGAAAAAAATTGTGTTTTAGTTGTTTTCAATCCTAATTAATCTAGAGGTAGTTCATAAAATGTGTTTTTGTAACTTGTCCTCAAGTTACATAAAACGTCACATTTCTAAATCTTAAAACTCATAAAAGTGTCATAGGTTACATAAAAAATTGAATATACTTTTTCATTAAATAGTATTATGACTCCATAACTTGTCCTCAAGTTATAGATGTTTAAGAGTCACTTCTTTAAAAATGTTATTAAAGCATAAGAGGTTACATAAAAAATGAAGCGTCTTCATTTTAATGAACTATTAAACTCATAAGTTATGAAATGAAATGTTTTGAATAGTTTCAAAAACTTGCTCTCAAGTTTTGGAATTTGTAAAGTTTTCACTTATGAATACTTTAATTCGAAGTTAAGCCCTTAGAATTTTAAAAGTTAAAATTCAAACCTTATACTCTATAATATTATAAGTTAATAATATATATATATATATATATATATATATATATATATATATATATATATATATATAAGAGTAAAGTCGTCTTACCATTACTAGGTCTCATTCACGAAGCCGGTCTATAAGGGGGTATAAGGTTACTGCCTATAAAATGGCAGTTTAATGAGTGTCCACTCTCACCCCCGCTTCCTTGACTGGTGGAGGGTCGTTAGCCGAACGGGTAGGACAAGGACTATAATTCTTCCTTCATTAAAAGTATTAATGATAAATACTAAGTAACTAAACTCTTATTAATACCCAATCTTAGTTACTTAGGAAAATGTGAATTTGATGCTAACCCATGAAATTACACTTTGCACTTTGCTTAAGTCAGTTAGTGGAGTGTGTGTGGTTAACCGGCATACTAGCTTGATTTAACAAGATAGACAAAGGGTAACTTAATGTTTATCATAGTATCGGTGGAGCATGTGTGGTTAACCGACACATCAATTGAGGGGTAAATATTAAGGGTACCAAGTATATTTGCATGGTTATTCACACCTTGTTTTGTGATCCTCGGCATCCTAGTCACAAAACCTGAAGGGCACACTCGAGATTGAAACATGCCTTTGAAAAGTTCAATGAATCTCAAAAGAATCTAGGAGTTTCAAAACCAATTAAAACCTAATAATACATTTCGTTTATCTTGGTGGAAATTGGTGAATTGTCATTCACTTACCTTCAAATATTTTATAGCTTGGATTACGGCATCCCTCTTCCAAGTTATAAAATAGTTTGTTGGGTCCTAGCCTTAATATTTCATATTGGGTGTTATATTAAGGACTTTAGATCAACTATCTTGAATATCTCCCAAAAAGATGTCTGGTTCAGACATCTATGATCCTCCCAAATCTCTTGGAACTTCACTTCTTCCACCCAACAATGCTAGAAACATACAAACATCAAATTTTCATAAATTATTCTCCCTAATCCACAAGTTCAAGGTCACTCAAGCCCTATTGGCAAGCAAGGTCTATGTGTGATCGCATCTTGGAGATGAAGTCACATATTGACAAGCCGGGAGAGTTGGGTGTCAAACTCTTGAGAAAGTTGGTGGTTCAATCACTTTCTAAGTCACATAGTGAATTCCTTTGGGACTACTATGAAACAGACTATGACATGACCCTTAATAATCTTATCTATTTGCTTGGTGCTGCTGAATCAACAATAATTTAGAGCAATGGGAGAGCAAATTTGATTAGTAGATCAACTTCCCAAACTACCATGGACATTGACAATGGTAACATTGGATATCTAGAAAAACCTTCTCTTCCAAAGGAAAGGGATTGACGATAGTCAACTAGGTTGACCAAATGGTAAATTGAAAGGCTAAGTCTGCGATAGTCCCATGTACCATTCCCAAAGAGTCCCTATGTTTCTCTTGCCAAAGGAAGGGGAATTGATTGCGAAGCATCCTATTTACCTGAAAGATCATAAGGTTGATCAAGTCAAGAAGATTGACTCTACTTCAGGTAAAGTCCACTATCTGTCTCTGTTAAGTTTCTATTCTGAGATTCTTGTTACATGATGTGACTGGGTCACATGTTGATGTTTTAAGAATCAAAGAAAAGTGAAGAAATTTAAAGGAAGTATATGTTGATTCTGATCGCGAAGATGGATCTCGATCGCATGGTTCTGTGATTAGAATTTTGAGCTGTTGCTTAGGAGTTATGATATATTGCTTAGGAATAGATAACAACAAAGTTTTTCATGTGCTTTTGCACTATAAGGATAGTTTTTCCGCAAAGATATAAAATAAAAGGAAAAAAAATTATTTTATTTATTTTAAAATATCCTTACAATGGCATTTGTGAAAAGGAAAAAAATTGTTGCTTATATGATTCCATTAATAGCAAGAGTGGAAATATGAATTTGATTCTTTCATTTGTGGTAGTGTCTAAATTTTGCAAATAAGAAAGAATCTCATCAAAGTTTCAGTTGGATAGAAACTTGGAATCATGCAAGTTTTATAGTATGATGAATGAGAACTTTCAAGCATTGGAAAATTAAGACTAATTACTTGTTCACATGGATGTGTGAGTCAAGTAAAGGACTAAGGGATCGAGTACACATTCTTGTGCACTGATCAAGCGCACCACGAATGTAACTTGAGTGACACATCTTAAAGAAGGTTTATTAACACTAGTGAAATGTAAGAGTAAAAGGTTTTCTACTCTTGTACATTTGAATTTGGTAAGTTGTGATGTTTTGGATAAAACAGAGACCAACTTAGGCCAATTGTGTTAAGCGTTTGTCTTGATTAGAATCCACACTATCTCTTGAATATTTGGCAAGAAAGTCTTATAGGTCAAGGAGATAGTGGGAGTCTAAAAGATCCTGAAAGGGTTTCAAGAAGTAATCAAGAATAAAACCTGTATTTCATCACTAGCACACAACTAGCGGTTTATAACCTATCGTGTTGACATATTTCTATTTATGTGCCCATTCCAATTAAGTTGGCTATACATTTGAGTTCTACATGCTCTCAATTGTTTGCATAGCTACTTGGAAGAAATGGCAGGCCCTTGAGCTGCCAGGTGGCAAGAAGTTAAGATTGCACAAGTTCAATCCATATGAGTTAGGATCTGTCATGGTTTGACAAATTCACATGGATAAGAACACATACACCATAAAATCTAAGTGTCATAAGGTTTCTTTCCGATTCATGAAAATGATGATGAGGAAATTATTTCACTAAGTAGATTTTAAGTAGATAGCAATTGTGATATTTGCAGTTCTCAAAGTCGTTAGTGGAGCGTGCGTGGTTAACTGGCACACTAACATTGACTTATGAGAAATGGAAAAAGTTCTAAACAATTGAGACCATGATTATGGAATCCCTTTTCGTAGTTATAAAATTGTTTAGACAAACTTGTGATCTATCTAAGATAAGGTGTATGATTTTGATAAAGTCTTATCAAAACAATCTAGTATCAGAAATCTAAACTTTGGTAAGAATGTCAATAAAGTATTGATTTCTAGAAGTCCAACTAATTTCTGGATACATGTCAAAGCTAGTGGGAGCATAAGTTTTATGCTAATAATCATCATGTTAGTAGGAGCATGATAATTATGATAAGTATTGCAAGTTAGCAATGTCAATTATAGAAAACAAAAGTTTCAATTCGTGAGGTTGCAGGGCTTGAAAAAGTTGTTTTTCTATAATTAAGGGAGAGGAAATTATACTTCATTTCAATTCTAAAAGGCTTAGATTGAGATTTTAATCATCTTAGTCAAGAATATATATATGAATTTTATGTTGGTTTGGTTCAACTTAAGAAAATTCTATATATTACATTCTCAAAATTCGATTATGATTACGACATCCCTCTTCATAGTCAAATTTTGAAAACATGGCAAATAAAAAATATTGTAGCAAAAGATTGGTCTAGAACCATGTCTTTATGTGAAACATCATGAATCGTGTCCCATTTACTTTGGGTACAAGATCGATTACATGTGCTATAATATTTATCCTTTCTGAATTTTCCAAATGCCTTGGGGCATTAAGGGGAACAATGTCTAGAATTGGATATGACTAAAGTGATTAAGCAATTGTCGAGGAAAATGTAAGTTTTACCAAAGATTGGTTGCTCAAGGATAGTTGGAAGTATACTGTGAATATTGGAAGGATCATATTGGCATAGTCTGAAAAGAGGCAACTCTTGTTCAGAAGTAGTAGTCAAAATGGGATATAGAGTTGTCTTCATAGGTGGAAGCAATCTGTGTAAGGTTAAAGAAACTTAATGCAAGAAGCATGTTCAAAGCAATGCACTTTGAATTTGAGACATCATTTCCATGGAATTGCTCTCCATTGGAATTACAAGAGGAACAGTTCATATAAGTTTAAAATCTAAACAAATTTCGATAAATGATAGGAATTTGGAATTCTTACATTTACAACAAGGATTTGGAAGTGTGAAAAGAGAATCATTGAAATTATGTTCAATCGGTCTAGTTCACAAAGTAAGGATCATAGATAAACATAGAGTTCATACTTGGTGTATGGCAAAGCTATTGTTTAGAAAAACGTAGTGTACATGCTTGGAGCATGGGACAACTAGTGTTTTTAATTCAAGTATAAAGTTGATAAACCAAAACAATGAATAATGAGTAATCAGTATGGTGATAAATAAAAGTGGTCTATATATATTCATAGGGTTTGATACCATATTTGATTCATTTATTCTTCTGTTTCACTTTACATGTTTTGACTTCCATAATAATTAGGTTATTCTTCCAGAATGACTAAGTTATTCAAACCATCCAGAGTCGGTCATATGTTGGAAGTAGATATGAATCAAGACTGTCATGGATTGGCTTGTAGAGGTCCAAGTTGGTGGACAAAGTTGTGCTACAACACTCATGAGTGCTCATAAGTTCTGAATATTGGATTCAACCCGCGCTCATTTGAATCACTTCATAGATTTTATCACTAGTGATCATGAGACAATAATATCTTATATTCTTCGAACCTAGTGATATGAGTTGTTACTATGAGTTGGTTGTACATTGATTGCACGAAAACGCGTTCGGTAACTCGATGTTATAAAACGTGCCTTTATGTATGATTCAACAAGTAGTAGGACAATCCACATGAGTCGAAGTTTATCCATTCCTTTTACCTTCAGGATAAAAGCAACATATGTGGGCCCCTCAATGATTTAATGATGACACATGTGAGTGCTTAGCCAAGCCAGGACTGATTTGATTTGTTCAATCAGTCAGTCGTCATAAATTGGAAATCGGGAAACAACAAATGGACAGAGAGAATGATTAATAATCCATGTCTTAGTCCATATGATATCTAGAATGGAGGAATATATGATCCTTATCTAATGGACAATGTAACGCCCGTAGATCCGGGCTAGTCAAATTAGAGGCAATAGGGGTCGAAAACGACTTTTCGACAAAGGATTATTTAGAATAAATAATCTGAAACAAGTTGGGGAATATGTCTCAAGGTTCCCGTACATATAAAGAATGCCGAAATCCGAGCTATAACGAAGAAGTTATGGCCCGCCGAAGTTTTACGGCAAAACCGGCACGACACCGGGAGACGTAAATAGTGAATTTATGATAGAAGACTTTTTAGCCTTAACAATCCAAAATAAAGTCGTAGAATATGTTAAACTAAGAACATCAATAAAAAGAACGCCCAAATCTGACTTCGTATGAAGAAGTTATGATTTTTCTAAGATTCGGCTTAGCAGTGCACGGCCCAAAACTCGAATTTTAGTTCGAGCGGTTTTTGGCTTACGCGACCTAAATGAGAGTTGAAGGTCTCATTAATAGGAACTCAACGGTAAAAAGACAGATGAAAACGGAGTCCGGATGAAGGAGTTATGAACTCTTCGCGGTCATTTAACAATCTAAAAGCCTCCTACTGTTAAATTTGAGATCGGTCGAGAATTAGCTGACGGAGTCTAAAAGAAAGTTGTATATCTTGATTTTACCTATGCGTGGATATAAAGAACGTCGAAAACGGAGCTCGTATGCGAAAGTTATGATTTTTCTAAGTTTGAAGGCTGATACGCGATAGGGGGTGACGTGGCACCACCAGAATTGGACACGTGGCACCACCAGAAGGCCACCACATGGACCAACTCGGCGAGTAGACCAGTCAGCACCCCTATAAATAGAGGTGCCGGGTTCCCTCATTCTTCACACCTTCCTAAACTATTCTTTCTCTCTCTAAACTCTCTCTCTAGCCCCTTAACCCCCCTAAAAGCCTAGGAAAACCCCCTAGCACCCGAAGGAAGCCCCGAGGCTCCCGGAGTTCCGAGAAAAAGGGTCTTTTGGCTCGGAAACGTTGCTCCAGCGAAGCCCAGTTTTCGAGAAAACCCGCTGTAAGTGAGCTATGCCTACGCTATCTTTAGTATAGCTTATGTTTTAATATAGTAACATTATTAGGAACTTATAATGAGTATTTGGGCTATTATTATGAGTTATATTGAGTGTTATTTAACGCTTGTATAATAATAATAATAGTCAGACTATTAATTCATCGCGGATATCGGTAGACTAAACCCTAGTGGTGTTGATACTAGGTTTTATCGAAGGAAGGTTGTTTTGAGAGTATCGAAGCGCTGTCCGAGTGTTGAGTCACCACCTATCAGGTGAGTGCATAGTCCCTTTCATCTTACACATAGATATGAAGTATTTTATATAAACTACGTGCTATGTGTGCATATTATCTGAATACTTGTTGTCTATGCTGGATGAACGTTTTATACATGTTTTAAAGGATTTAAATTGTATACGTATTTTATATATACGAATATGTTGGGTGTGATGATGGGTAGATGAATGATGAGAGATAGAAGATGACGTGAATATACATTGGCAGCTATAGACTTAGTGCCTATGGGACAAACACCGGTAGCTATGGACTTAGTACCTATTAGACACTGGTAGCTATGGATTTAGTACCTGTAGGAATTGGTAGCTATGGACTTAGTACCTGTTGAGCACTGGTAGCTATGGATTTAGTACCCGATGAATAGACTATAGTAGCTATGGAATTAGTGCTTTATGAACGAACATCGGCAGCTATGGATTTAGTGCCAAGTCCTATAACCTTGGAAGTAAGGGACTTCGGAATAAACGAATGAAGGATAGATGACTCTTAGGTTAAATCCTTAAAGAGTAAAGAAGATAATGGGGATGGGTAATTGGGTTGATTGTTTGATTAAACATAATAATTATATTATTGTGGGTTGAAAACCCTATGTACTCACCAGGTTTCCCAACCTGACCCACTCAGTTTATGTATATCACAGGTGACGAAATGAAGTGACATTTCACTGAGAGATTTAAAGAGATGTAGATCACTAGTGTAAATAATTGTAAGTTCTGTTTATGCTTATGTTTCTGTATTAACGATGACATCCCAAACGTTTTAAGATGAATAAAAATACGTTTCTTCGAAAATGTTTTAATAACGTATTTATCGTGTTTTTCTGGGAACAAATTCCGCAACCTTTTTATAAAATGAAGTACTCTGATTTTCATAAAGCATAAACAAAATCGGTCTTTTATGGCCGTGATTTTGGGGATGTCACAGTTGGTATCAGAGCATTAGTTTAAGCGAACTAGGAATATGGATTTATTTCTAGACTTAAACTTAGAATGCTAAGCGATGATTGTGAGGTGTGAGCACTAGCTTAATTTAGGAATGATGCCTAAATTCCTTTTACGTGCTAAATGATGCTATAGTTTGATCGGATCTATGGTCTGTTGCCGACCGGATCTGGAAACCTTATGTGTTTAGGATTCTAAACGTACGAATACGATATTAGAACTAGCATATAAACGTTTCGGAGTGATAAGGATGATTTAAACATCAATCCTAAGTAAAGATCTAGATTCACCCGTAGCGGAAACGTAAACGCGAATGGGAACCGAAACCAACCCCCAGTGGTTCAGCAAATACCTGTTGTTGAAGAAGTTGCGCCTGAGCCAGTCACCATGGCTGGAGTTCAAGCCATGATTCGGGCTATGTTAGCTGAACAAAGGAGACAGATTTTGAATAGGGACGAACCTACCGTACATGTTGAACCGACGGAGCCAGTTCCCGAGCAATCTGAGGAAGGGAACTACAGCCGCCAAGTGAGTCAAGTAGGGACTCAAGGTGAGAAAAGGGATGGCCCAGAAGGGAGAAACAACAAGGATGGGCGAATGTACAAGAATTTCTTGGGTGCGAAACCACCAAGCCTCTCAGGAAGCCCGAAGCCGGTTGAGATTATGGATTGGATCTCTGAGATGGAGATGGTGTTTGAGAGCTGCAGCTGTAACGAGAAACAGAAGACTGTCTTCGCAGTAAGACAGCTAAAAACTGGAGTCTTGAGCTGGTGGAAGCTATTGGAAGATACGATGCCACGAGGAGAAGCCTTAAGGATATCGTGGGAAGAGTTTTTGGAACAGTTGAAAATGCAATACTGCTCAGAGATAGATCTGATAGACCTAAACAACGAGTTTCAGAACCTGAAGAAAGGGAAGATGAGTGTTGATGAGTATGCCACCGCATTCACCGAAAGGATGAAGCTATTCCCCTACTTGGTGCCTACTGAACTCTCCAAGTTTGATAGGTTTGCTAACGGATTGCCCACTGACTTTGGCCCAATGGTCAAAATGGCAACTACTTTGAAAGTAACTGTTAGGGCAGCTAAGAACGTAGAGGCCCATATAAGAGAAAAGGGTCTAGAAAAAGATAAGGTAGGAGAGAAGCGGAAGTTTGAAGGATCTTCGAGGCCGAACAAGGAAAGCAAATTCTCAAAGCTTGGAGGAGCAGATGGAGGTGAAGCGAGATGGTGTGATAGATGCAAGAAGAAGCATGGTGGAAAGTGCAACGAAGAAGTTACTTGTTACAAGTGTGGGAGGACTGGTCACTATTCCAAAGACTGCACGCATAATGACAAAGTATGCTACGGATGTGGAGGCAAGGGGCACATGTCCAGAGACTTCCCAAGGAAAAATAACGCAGCAAGACCAGAAACGCCACCAAGGCCGAGGGCATTTCATATGATCCTTGACGAGGCAGAGAACCATGCAAGGAATCAAGAATAAGGACTTCTTACCCGAAGATCGGATTATGCAGTAGCCATAGTTTCGTATGATGTAGCCTAGTAGAGGCATAGTCTAGGGTGACCTTGAACACCTATGTAGTAGTTTCGAGAAATAATAAAATCTTCGTTTTGTTTTCTGGTGTGTGAAATTGTTGTGTGATTTGCTGCATGGTGACTTGGGAAACTGCGAGACAATACTTGGGACGAGTATGAGTAGGTGTGAAAGGTAGTAGAGGCCTATACTACCGGAAGCACAGGACTCACACTTGGATCAAGGAAAGTCACAAGGTTACCAAGAAGCCAGTAATTGATTTCGTTTTATTCAAGTATGTTGTTACCATTGTTTCGGTAATGACTAAGAAGATTGTTGTTATCCCGACCCTAGTGGTCATATCACATTGAGTCCGACTACGATGAGTAGGTTACGTGGTTTAGAAAACCAAGTTTGATGTAGCGTCCGACTTAAACCAAACAATTGAAATCAAAGCGATCAATAGAAATATCGCGCTCGTTGTTAGAGAAGTTGGTAGCTAGAAATGCCTAATGTTAAAGTGTGATTATATCACATTAGAACATGAAGGAAGGCATAGTCTGTTTTAGAGTTTAACACTAAGAGACCTAAGTCTAAGTGTTGCAACATACGATGATAGGTCATTAGAATATGACACATCGATCTATAGTAGTAATAAGAGAAATCATCTCAAGTTCGTATCCAGTAAGGATCGAGATTTTTACTCGAAGGTCAGAATTTGGAGTCTAACCTTAGGTAGAGAGCAGGTGCACGATCGAGTACTGCTTGCAGTCAACGAGTCTAGGAGATAGACTTGAAGGAATGTAGAAGTTATAATTATTACCTAGGATGAAGAGATAACGTATGGAGTCATTATACGACCCTGTTTCGTTGATGATTCCGGGACGTAATCATCCTAAGGGGGAGATAATTGTAACGCCCGTAGATCCGGGCTAGTCAAATTAGAGGCAATAGGGGTCGAAAACGACTTTTTAACAAAAGATTATTTAGAATAAATAATCTTAAACAAGTTGGGGAATATGTCTCAAGGTTTCCGTACATATAAAGAATGCCGAAATCCGAGCTATAACGAAGAAGTTATGGCCCGCCGAAGTTTTACGGCAAAACCGACACAACACCGGGAGACGTAAATAGTGAATTTATGATAGAAGACTTTTTAGCCTTAACAATCCAAAAAAAAGTCGTAGAATATGTTAAACTAAGAACATCGATAAAAAGAACGCCCAAATCTGACTTCGTATGAAGAAGTTATGATTTTTCTAAGATTCGGCTTAGCAGTGCACGACCCGAAACTCGAATTTTAGTTCGAGCGGTTTTTGGCTTACGCGACCTAAATGAGAGTTGAAGGTCTCATTAATAGGAACTCAACGGTAAAAAGACAGATGAAAACGAAGTCTGGATGAAGGAGTTATGAACTCTTCGCGGTCATTTAACAGTCTAAACGCCTCCTACTGTTAAATTTGAGATCGGTCGAGAATTAGCTGACGGAGTCTAAACGAAAGTTGTAGATCTTGATTTTACCTACGCGTGAATATAAAGAACGTCGAAAACGGAGTTCGTATGCGAAAGTTATGATTTTTCTAAGTTTGAAGGCTGATACGCGATAGGGGGTGACGTGGCACCACCAGAATTGGACACGTGGCACCACCAGAAGGCCACCACATGGACCAACTCGGCGAGTAGGTCCCCCCTACTCGGCGAGTAGACCAGTCATCACCCCTATAAATAGAGGTGTCGGGTTCCCTCATTCTTCACACCTTCCTAAACTATTCTTTCTCTCTCTAGACTTTCTCTCTAGCCCCCTAAACCCCCTAAAAGCCTAGGAAAACCCCCTAGCACCCGAAGGAAGCCCCGAGGGTCCCGGAGTTCCGAGAAAAAGGGTCTTTCGGCTCGGAAACGCTGCTCCAACGAAGCCCGGTTTTCGAGAAAACCCGCTGTAAGTGAGCTATGCCTACGCTATCTTTAGTATAGCTTATGTTTTAATATAGTAACATTATTAGGAACTTATAATGAGTATTTGGGCTATTATTATGAGTTATATTGAGTGTTATTTAACGCTTGTATAATAATAATAATAATAATAGTCAGACTATTAATTCGTCGCGGATATCGGTAGCCTAAACCCTAGTGGTGTTGATACTAGGTTTTATCGAAGGAAGGTTGTTTTGAGAGTATCGAAGCGTTGTCCGAGTGTTGAGTCACCACCTATTAGGTGAGTGCATAGTCCCTTTCATCTTACACATAGATATGAAGTATTTTATATAAACTACGTGCTATGTGTGCATATTATCTGAATACTTGCTGTCTATGCTGGATGAACGTTTTATAAATGTCAATAAAGGGATTAGTCTTTCACCTTGATTGCCTTTTGGTATATCATCTTCATTAGGAAGCTTGTTCCTAAAGATTTGCGAAGACCATAGTTGTCTAAAATAGACATATATAAGGGAGAAATTCAAGTTAGTTGATTTAAAGTCCTTAATATAGCACCCAATATGAAATATTAAGGCTAGGACCCAACACCCTATTTATAACTGGAAGAGGGATGCCGCAATCCAAGTTATAAAATAGTTGAAGGTAGGTAAATGACGATTTACCAATTTCACCATGAAAAAAATATATAATTAAGTTTTAATTGGATTTGAAACTCCTAGATCTTTTGAGATACATTGAACTTTTCAATGGCATTTTTGAATCTCAATTGTGCCCTCTCAAGTTTGTGACTGGGATGTTGAGGATCACAAACAAGGTGTGAATAACCATGCAAATTGACTTGGTACCTTTAACTTTATCACCTATTCGATGTGCCGGTTAACCACACAACTCCAATGATCTATAATAAAGCCAAGTGACCCTTTGCCACTCTTACTAGTCCTTGTTAGCATGCCGGTTAGCCACACATGCTCTACTAACGACTTGGTAAGGTACAAAGTGTAATTTCATGGGTTAACACCTATTTCACATTTTCCTAAGTAACTAAGATTCAAAATTTATAAGTATTTAGTTACTTAGTATTTATCATTATACTTTTAATGAAGGGAGAATTATAGTCCTATCCTACCTGTTCGGCTAACGACCCTCCACTTGTCAAGGAAGCGGTGGGTGAGAGTGGACACCCATTAAACTGCCATTTTATAGGTAGTAACCTTATACCCCCCTTATAGACCGGCTTCGTGAATGAGGCCTACTAATGGTAAGATTGACTTTATCTTATACATATCTATATAATTAAAATTATGATAATAGTATAAGGGTGTATTCTAAACATTTAAAATACTTGGTGGTTTAATCTATTAATTAAGCTATACTCTTAATTTAATTAAACTTAAACCATGTCTTTATGAAATGATTAACTCTTTTAATTAAGCACTTTAATTAATTTAATGAAGTCCATAAAGTTTGAATTTTAACTTTTAAAATTTCTAAGGGTTCAATTTGGAATTAAAGTTTACATGAAGAGTAACTTTACAAATTCCAAAACATAAGGGAAAGTTTTGAAACTATTCAAGACTTTTCATTTCATAACTTATGAGTTTAATGTACATTAAAATGAAAACTCTTCATTTTTATGTAACTCCTTATCTTTTAATAACAATTTTAAGGAAGTGACTTTTTAACATCCATAACTTGAGGACAAGTTATGGAGTCATAATCAAGTTATGGAGTCATAATACTATTTAATGAAAAAAACTCTTCATTTTTATGTAACGTGTGACACTTTTATGAGTTTTAAGATTCATAAATATGACATTTTTATATAAATTTAAGACAAGTTACAAAAACATGTTATATGAACTAACTCTAGATTAATTTGGATTGAAAACAACTAAAACAAAATTTTTTTTTCGTTAATCTAAACCAACTCATAAATCAAGGAAACATAAACTCTTGGTAATCCATAATTTGAAAACAAGTTAGGGACTCCATACAATTTCATTGAGATCAATAATTATACTAACAAACAATTTGCACATAATTCAACTCATAAGCATGAACGTTCATACTCAACATTTTTCAAAAATTACATAAACACATATAAAACTTGAAACTTTGATTATAGCATTGAAATTGGTTTATCATAATCATTACCACTTAAAAAATAGGTTTTATAAGTCCAAAACAATCAAAGGTAATGATTCTAGACCAATTCCAACACCAAAACTCGAAGATATGTTGTTTGGGGTTCCAACTCATCGAGTGCACGAACCAACTCGACGAGTTGGATGAGGTTACACTTGGACTCAGCGAGTCTACTGTACAGACAACACCAAAATTCAATTTTCAGCCAATTTGCATCAAGTATAAGTGAAAACAAGTCTAGGCTCTGATACCACTGATGGGTTTATAGCATTCTAACACTCCTATGGTGTACATGCAACCCTAAATACCTTGGATCTATGTTTTCTCTATTGTACATGCAAATATCAATTTCCAAGGTATTTAACATTACTAGCATATTATGAAGTATAAATAATATAAAATCTAGTAGAATAACATACCTCTTTGTTGGTGCTTGATTCCATGTATCTTGAGAGCCTAGTGCCCCAAGTGTGACACCTCAAATGGTTCACACAACATCAAATGCAGTTGGAATAACTTAGAGAGAAAATAGAACACTTCAAAATTCGGTTTGCCCTCACTTGTTTCACTAGTGGCCGATTTCTTCAATAATAAGATCATTATATAGTTAGTCACAATTAGGGTAAACCCTAATTGTCATGGCTTTCCATTTCCTTGGATCCATGGGTTCAAATACACCATGGAGCATCCATGGAGCATCCTATGGGTTTTACCCCAACTTGATAATCCATGGAGCATTAGCCCACTATATAAGTATGGATGATTTACACAATCAACCAATATATTTTAATTAGTCTTCTTCTGATCACTTAATTAATTCTAGATTAATTCTTGATCAATACTAATTAAATAATCTTATTAACATATTAGAACTTATAATATATTAATAAACCTGAAGTGTTATTTCTCTCATTTTAGTCTATCCAAATGCATGATGTCAGGCAACCCAAATTGACCATGCCGGGTCGGGTCAAGTATATACCAATTATAGTTATGAACGTAGCAGAGAACCGACTCGAGACACGCTGAGCCCACTCAATGATATACGACCCTCTAACTATTCTATGAAAACTCTTATCATGCAGAATGTCATATAAAAATCCTTGATAACCTATATGATAGCAGAGAACCGACCTGAGATACAATTTATTCAAACTTAATCAAAACTACAAAGCAATATAAATTCCCGATAACTACCCTAAAGAAGCGGAAAATAACATACCCACAGAATATCCGAAGGGATCCTGACCTCCTCCTCCTGATTTACCCCGACCATCCTGAGGACATGGTGAAAAAACTTGCATCCAATACCAAATGTCAAGATACAACAATAGGGTCCTCCTTCCTGAAGGATTCTAGAGATCCACAAGCTTTGGGCTCCAGATGAGCCCCCAACTGTCCTGCTACAATCTTCTCCCGAAAGGCCCCAAGATGACCATCCAAGAACTCCAAATTCCTTACCTTGAATGATCCAAAGATCATCGAGGTCTATTCCAAAATATCGCGACGAATCTCCGATGAGATGAACTCCCGCGTCCGCGCATCGATTGACTCAGTACCTGCTACTGAGCGGGAACCAGAATCTGAACCCCATTCCTGTGTGCTCAACACCATACCGAAAATAACATGTAAGAGATCCGTATATACCCAAGAATCCTCATCCCATAAGCTTCCTACGTTCTCCAAGACTCTCCTAGATTCAAGTATGGATCCTGTGCTTTCTGTAGTACGGGCCCAATACTACCTTCCACACCTATCCATACTTTCCTCAAGAATCCTCCCGAATCGTCTAAGTCACCTTCTCAATCCATGCACCAAAACTCACTAAACCTGAACCACCAAACCTACTGAAGCATATCCTAGGCTCTCCGAGGTTCCCGACCTCACCCTACCCTCAGCTGCTGAAAGACTCTTACAAATGTCGACCAAATACCACATGAATATAGTCACATGCAACAGAGATTAGATAATCCTTCAAGTAAAAGACTCAAACCTAAACGAGAGTTGCACAACAGGGTCAACTCCATCACTCTTATATTATTTAACCTGTGCCGCATATGACTTAACCTATTCACTTAGTAGTTGATCCACATCACTAAGAATCCCACAAAGCACAAAGCAAGCAACATTCGGGAAACGAAAAATCTAACCAACATACACTAATAAGTTCATTCTATCCATTGATCTGAAAACCATAGTATCATGCAATGCTAAAGCTCATACAATCAGGAATATAAAGGCATCTCTCCTAGCATATAATACTGAGTAGATCCTTAGCCCCAATCTAGCATCTAATTCACATAATTATATCATATAACATAATAAAAATGTATTGGTATTTTGGGAATGACTTACTTGAGCTCGGTCGATTGCACGCATCACACCTCTTTCTTTGTTTAAAATTTATTTTTTTACTTATGTGTTTATTTAATAATTTTTTTAACCAAATCCTCAGTTTAAGTTCAGGCACACCCGAGAGTATGCCCGAATCCCTCAAACCAAGGCTTTGATACCAACTTGTAACATCCCAAAAATAATAACATGAAATTTCATTCTTAAATTAATAAATTATTAATACATATCATTTATATAAAACCAAGGTAGTCAAGATTTAGAAAACATCATTTAAATCAGAGTAAATCACAAAATACGAAAACATATGGTGTGTGCCCTGCAATCATCCCGAGCTCTTCCATTTTTTTTAACCAAATCACCTGAAACATAGAATGAAAATTCTAAGCACAAAGCTTATTAAGTTCCCAAAATGCCACACACCAAACATAAACTAAACATATAGTGGGCCTCGTCCGACATTGGACCCCACCCGACATCGAGTTGAGCTTTGGTAAAACGGGCCCTAGCAAACATAAAATAACATATATCAAATAGACACATACACATGCAATAATCATATAAATACATAACATGTTGGATTAGGTGTCTAAGTTCATAACTATTTCTGGAATGTACTTGACCCGAATAACATGGTCCATTTGGGTTGCATGGCATTCTAACACTTGGATAGACTAAATAAGAGAAAGGACACTTAAGGATTATTAATATTGTAACACTCAAAAAATTCAAACCAATTTAAACTTTTTAAAACATTTCAAGTTCATCAAAACATTACAACTTTGTTTTCAAAATATTGATTATCAGAGTTTTTCCCAGAAACATAAACACAATAGGAGGAGTTGTACGATCACGCCTTGGCCTTTCCTCGATTCCCTTGTGTACCTGAAACAATAAACTGAAACTGTAAGCCCGAAAGCTTAGTGAGTTTCCCCTAAAATACCGATACACATACAATCTACATAGCAATATCAACATTAACATATCATATTAATCAAAACAGCACAACATGTGATAGTTAGTTTTTTTTACTTCTTTTTATAGTTTATTTTAGCATATTTCATTCATAATTTAGATAATTTCCATGCATATTTTCCTTTTTGTTATTTTATGACTATTTCGGGTACTTTCGAATCTTGTGAGCATAATTGCAGGTTTTCGGGTCTAGCGGAGCGGGAGTGTTCGGGACGTATGGGAGGCGATGAGATTTGGTAGACAAAAATGATGTTGGGCTTGATGGGTAGTGGAGATGATGCATGGAGTGATCTTGATGATTATTTGAAGGCTTGGAGAGAAATAAGCTTTAAATTTGCAAGATGCGGGGGAATATTCAAGCGTACGTAGATTATTAATCGGGCGAGTTCACGAGCTTTGGAGGATTTGGAGAGGTCAAATTGGGCTTAAAATGAAGAAAAACTTGAAGAAAATGGGCTAGGAGGTGATTGGATTCGATCTGGGCTAGTGGGATATGCTTCGGAGGCCCAAAATCTCAAAGAAGCCCATGTCAGGCACCACCCGCACAACCCACCCGCGCAGCAGCACGCGGGTCGCGCAAGGCTCTGCAGGGGTAATTTCGGAAATCCATTTGGAAGGATATTTGAGGAAGGTTGGTGCCCATCTTTTGAAGACTCTTAGACATCCGATTTTTAGAGATTCTCTCTGGAGTTTTGAAGACTTTTGAAGGCCAAGAACCCTTGAAGAACATCATATTTTTACCTCTTGATTCTTGCTTAATGTTTGGTACAATTTTCTCTAACTTTGTTTCTTTGGGTTTAGCCATGCTTGGATAAGCTAATCTTGGTTGACTTTTGGTTAATCCTTTGAACTTTTGTTGAATGTTGAAGAATCCATGAACATGTTCTTGAATCTTTATGAGAATGTTTTATGTTTTAACATCTTATCATTACTTGTATGTTTTAGCTCATGAGTTTAAATGTGTTTGTGGTGATTAGTTGGCTAATTTCTTGATTAAGTAAAGGATCCTCAAATTAGCAAGCAACAAATGATTTTTGTGTTGTTTTTGCTTCACACAATCATAAAAACATTTCCTCCAACATGGTGGTGAAAACATTTGACCCCTCTTGGATTTGGTGACTTTTTGGTTTTTAATGCTAGTTGACTTTCACTAATTACATGCTATTTGGAATTAGTGACTTTGACTAAGGAAATTGTTATGAGCTTCTCTAGCCATTTCAACAATTAAGAAAAGTCTAGGTAATCTCAAGCTCCTTGGATTACTATAGTCAAATTAAGGATTTAAATCAAAGTATTGCACCATTGGATTCTAATGATATGTTCATCAAAAGTCAAAGTGAGGAAACTTTAAGTCAACCTTCTCTCCCTTATTGATTTTACATCAAACTCTTATTTTTGTTGCATTTGTCTGTTTAAATCATAGTTAATTCTAGTTTGTTTCAAGTGTTTCAAAACACCAAAACCCCCCATTTTATATTTATTATCATTTTACAAGTATTTTTACAAAGAGATTTTTTCATAGAGTTATAAATTGAACCAATCTCCGTGGATTCGATCCCTTTACCACTATACACTATTTTAGTGTGTAATATTTAGGGTTATTATTTGTGTTGGCCTCGACAACCACCAAATTTTTGGTGCCGTTGCCGGGGATTGGTTTATTTTTAATCAATTTGTTTCTCTATGCCCAGATCTCAGCGTACAGGTGACTTGAATTACAATCCAGAAATCGAAAAAGAAGCAAGGCGTTTGGCGAAGGAAAAGGAAATTGAATGTGGTCAAACTTCTAATCCTCACGGGGATCCGGAGGTTGAAATCGCTTCATTAAGTGACATAGAGCCCGATTCTAGTCCCGACCCTCGCCAAGAAATTCCCGAAACACCACCCCTACAACAAAATTCTCCCATTATTGAACCAATTGAAATTGCGGAAGGAGGAGAAGTTCCCGAAAGAACTTTGAGGCAAATGATGGAGACCAATGTTACACAAACTCCAACCGGTATCAATTACCCGGTTTTGGAAGGAGGCTCGAAGTTGAAGTCAAGTTTAGTCCATCACCTACCAACTTTCCATGGATTGGAGAATGAAGACCCTCATAAGCATTTGAAGATGTTCCACATTATTTTCACTAGCATGAAGCCACAAGGGTCAACCGATGACCAAATCAAGCTAAGGGCATTCCCCTTTTCATTGGCCGATAGAGCAAAAGATTGGTTATTCTATCTTCCACTGGGGTCGATCAACTCATGGACCGACATAGCAAGAGCTTTCCTTGACAAGTTTTATCCCGCCTCAAGAGTCTCAAGTCTTCGAAATGAGATTTGTGGAATCCGCCAAGGTCAAAATGAGACTTTCCATGATTATTGGGAGAGGTTCAACAACTTGTGCTATAGTTGCCCACAACACCAAATCCCGAAACAACTCCTCATTCAACACTTCTACGAGGGATTGTTGCCAATGGAGAGAAGTCTAGTTGATGCCTCAAGTGGTAGAGATGTCTTTAGTAAAACCCCACAACAAACAAGACAACTTTTCAACACCATAGCCGCAAATTCACAACATTTTGGCCTTCGCCAAGATATGAAAAGAGATACACAACACAAAGTCAATGAAGTGGGAACATCAAATCTCGAGTCTCAAATCAAAGATCTAACCTCCGTTGTCCAAAAGCTAGCCATGGGGCAAACTCCACAAGTGATGGTTTGTGGAATATGTGCAACAATGGGACATCCTACGGATATGTGTCCCATCCTTCAAGAAGATGCAGAGCATGTGAATGCCACGGGAGAGTTCCAAAACTACCACAACAAACCATCTGGTTACCAAAATGCATATAATTCAAGTTGGAAGCCAAATCCCAACATGAGCTACAACCCAAGACCATTGCCTCAAAATGCTTTGGTTAGACCATCCTATCCAGCACCACAACCTCATTACCAACATCAACAACCACATTATCAACCCAAACCGCACCCTCCACATCATCATCAACAACCTCCTCAATCTCAACCAAGTAGCTCCGGAATGTCTCTTGAAGACATTGTCAAATCTCTAGCCACTAGTACCCAACAATTCCAAAAAGAAACAAGGACTAGTATCTCCAACCTTGAAGCACAAATAGGAGATATAGTTACATCCATAAGCAAGTTGGAATCCCGTGGTAAACTCCCTTCTCAAACCGAAAAGAACCCAAATGTCAATGTGGTGACCTTGAGAAGTGGCAAACAAACCGGAGAAAGTAGTTCAAAGAAGAAGCCGAGGGAAGAAGAAGAAGAGATAGAAGTTATTCCCGTTGAAGTACCTATAATCAAGAATGATGCACAAGCTGGAGTTCCAAAGAAGACTGCCCCTCTAGTAACACCAATAGCCACTCGAACACCGTTCCCCTCTCGACTTGCAACTTCAAAGAAGAATATGGAGGAGAAAGAGATTTTGAACACCTTCCGAAAGGTGGAAGTAAACATCCATTTACTTGATGCAATCAAGCAAATCCCGGGATATGCAAAGTTCTTGAAAGAACTTTGTACCAACAAGAGGAAGTTGAAGGGAAATGAGAAAATTTTGATGAATGAAAACGCATCCGCGGTTTTACAAAGGAAACTTCCACCCAAATGCAAAGATCCCGGAATGTTCACGGTTCCTTGCAAGACTGGAGATGTCACTTTTAGTAGTGATATGCTTGATCTTGGTGCTTCTATCAATGGCATGCCCTATTCAGTGTATGAATCATTAAATGTCGGACCCTTAAGTGAAACCGGTGTCATAATCTCTCTTGCGGATAAATCAAGTGTCTTTCCTAGAGGTGTTTTAGAAGATGTCCTAGTGCAAGTGAACCAATTAGTCTTCCCAACGGATTTCTATGTGATTGATCTAGATGAGCAAGTGTCTTCCAAATCGGCTCTAATCTTGCTTGGGAGACCGTTTTTGAAGACGGCTAGGACAAAGATCGATGTGTATGCGGGAAGTTTGACAATGGAGTTTGATGGCGAAACAATAAGTTTTAATATTTATGATGCCATGAGATATCCTAGTGATGTTTCATCTTTATGTTGTTGAGCCAATTACTCAAGAATTGTTTGAGTTATCTAACGGTGATATGTTGGAGATGATCTTAAGCAAAGGATTCGATTGTGGGAAGCTAGCCGAGCAATTAAAGCTTTATTCTTTGGATCCGGAAGTTGAGAAGTTCGTAAATAAAATGGAGATGAAAAAATCCACAAGATTAGATGTCAAGCAAATTGAATTGCCCCCAACTCATACAAAATTGTCTCCATCCCTTGTTCAACCACCCGAATTGGAATTAAAGGTCTTACCTCAACTCTTGAAGTATGCCTACTTGGGAAAGAATGAAACCCTTCCGGTTATCATCTCAACTCATTTAACCGAATTTGAAGAAGAGCAACTCCTCAAGGTGTTGAAGGAGCATAAAGAAGCCATGGGTTGGACGATTGTGGATATCAAGGGTTTGAGCTCCTCCATTTGTATGCACAAGATCTTAATGGAGGATGAATGCAAGCCAAGTAGAGACGCGCAAAGAAGGTTAAATCCACCAATGATGGAAGTTGTGAAGAAAGAGATATTAAAGCTTCTTGATGCGGGGATGGTCTATCCAATCTCGGATAGCAAGTGGGTGAGCCCGGTGCAAGTCGTTCCAAAGAAGACGGGAATCACGGTGGTCGAGAACAACAAAGGTATGATGGTCCCCACCCGTGTGCAAAACGGGTGGAGAGTATGTATTGACTACCGCAAACTCAATGCAAGCACACGAAAAGATCATTTCCCATTGCCTTTCATTGACCAAATGTTAGAAAGGTTGGCCGGGAAATCCCATTATTGTTGTCTAGACGGGTACTCTGGTTTTCACCAAATCCCGGTGGCACCGGAGGACCAAGAAAAGACAACATTTACATGCCCATTTGGTACTTTTGCGTACCGGAGAATGCCATTTGGATTGTGTAACGCCCCGGCCACTTTCCAACGTTGTATGGTTAGTATCTTTTCGGATTACGTTGAAAACATAATTGAGGTTTTTATGGATGATTTCACGGTATATGGCAACTCTTTTCAAGAATGTTTGACTAATCTCACAAAAATTTTAAAAAGATGCATTGAAACAAACTTGGTTTTGAATTTTGAGAAATGTCATTTCATGGTGAGTCAAGGTCTCATTTTGGGTCACATTGTGTCTAAAAAAGGAATTGAGGTAGATAAGGCCAAAATTGATGTTATTCAAAGCTTACCTTACCCGACTTGTGTTCGGGAAGTTCGTTCTTTTTTGGGCCATGCAGGTTTCTACCGAAGGTTCATCAAAGATTTTTCAAAGATAACAAGACCAATGTGCCAACTCTTGCAAAAGGAGGTCGATTTCGAGTTCAATGAGGCGTGCAAAGAAGCTTTTGACAAGCTCAAAGAGTTGCTTACATCCGCTCCCATCATGCAAGCACCAAATTGGGATATCCCCTTTGAGATCATGTGTGATGCAAGCAACTATGCGATAGGCGCCGTTTTGGGTCAAAAGAATGGGAGGGCCTCCCATGTGATCTATTATGCATCAAGGACACTAGACAATGCTCAAAGCAACTACTCTACCACGGAGAAGGAGCTATTAGCCATAGTGTTCGCCTTCGAGAAATTTAGACAATACCTACTTGGTACTAAGGTCATAGTGTATTCGGATCACGCAGCTCTTAAGTACTTGATGACGAAGAAAGATGCAAAGCCGAGACTCATCCGGTGGATCCTACTGTTACAAGAATTTGACTTGGAAATCCAGGACAAGAGCGGATGCGAGAACCTCGTTGCCGATCATCTAAGTCGGATCACTTCAAATGAAACTCCTCTCCCATTGCGGGACGAGTTTCCGGATGAGCATCTCTTTTCCCTTACCCAATCTATTCCTTGGTATGCCGATATCGTTAACTTTTTGGTCACAAAAAGGTATCCCGACACATTCACACGTGCTCAAAAAGACAAGTTGAAAAGTGATGCAAAATACTATGTGTGGGATGAACCTTATTTGTGGAAACATTGTCCCGATCAAATCATTAGGCAATGTGTGCCCCAACAAGAGCACCAATCCATTTTGCAATTCTGTCATGAATTTGCTTGTGGGGGACACTTCGGACCTAGCCGGACTTTGAGAAAGGTCCTTGAGTGTGGATAATTTTGGCCAACCATGTCACGCGATTGTTATATGTTTTGCAAAAGTTGTGAGTGGTGCCAAAGGACGGGAAACATTTCGCAAAAGAAACAAATGCCCCAAAATCCAATCCTTGTTTGTGAAATTTTTGACGTATGGGGGATTGATTTTATGGGCCCATTTCCCGTATCATTTGACAACGTTTATATTTTACTCGCGGTTGACTATGTTTCTAAATGGGTTGAAGCCAAAGCCACAAGATCGGACGATGCCAAAACGGTTATCGAGTTTTTAAAGTCTAATGTTTTTGCGAGATTTGGTGTGCCTAGGGCTTTGATTAGTGATAGAGGGACGCACTTTTGCAACAAAATGATGGAGGCTCTATTGAAGAAGTATCACGTGACTCATCGTGTCTCTACTGCCTATCACCCTCAAACGAATGGTCAAGCGGAGGTCTCGAATCGTGAAGTGAAGTCTATTCTAGAGAAAACGATGAATCCGACAAGGAAGGATTGGAGTTTGAGACTTGACGATGCCTTATGGGCATATCGGACCGCTTATAAGACCCCGATTGGAATGTCGCCCTTCAGATTAGTTGTTGGAAAATCTTGTCATCTTCCCGTCGAGTTAGAGCACCGAGCATTTTGGGCGGTCAAAAAATGCAACTTCGACATTGACGAGGCTGGAAGGCATAGGAAACTTCATCTCCAAGAGCTAGAAGAATTGAGAAACGAATCCGATGAAAACGCAAGGATTTATAAGGAGAAAACGAAGCTCTTCCACGACAAGTCCATCACCCGGAAGAATTTTGAACCGGGCATAGGGTATTACTTTACCATTCACGGTTGAAGTTATTCCCGGGCAAATTAAGATCAAGGTGGATTGGCCCATTTGTTGTAATAAAGACTTTTGACCATGGAGCGGTGGAAATCCAAAGTGAAGAAACGGGACAAATTTTCAAAGTTAACGGGCACCGATTAAAGCCATTCTATGAAAGTTTTAATGCAAGTGTTATTGAAGTCATCCACTTGGATGTCCCGGTGTGTTGAACCAAGCTAGAAGTACGTCTCGCCTAAGACGTTAAAGAGAGGCATTTTTGGAAAGCTTTATGCTTTCATGTTTCTACGTTCGAATAAAGAAGTTTTGAAAATGTTTTGATGCGTCTTTTGAAGTCATTTTTGAAGAAATCAAGATTTTCTAGGTGTTTGGGGCATTTGGGATCAAGAACTAGTGAAGAAACGGAAGAAAACAGAGAAAAATCGATTTCCGGGAGCAGGGATCTGCGCGACCCGCGCACGGGTGCGCGGCTGGTGTGCGCGGCTGGTCTTCAACTTGCGACAAAAATCAGATTCCTAACTGCATGATCTGCGTGACCCGCGTGCCCCCTCTGTGCGACCCGCGTGCTGCTTTGACGACCAGCCCATATTTTGTTGACCAGCTTTGACTTTCGTTGACCAGGTGGTTTAATGAGTTGACCAACATTGACCGGGTGTTGACCACACTTGAATATGGATTGAAAACCTCCAGCAACTCTTCTTCTTCATTTCATTCTCTCAAAAACCCCACCATTCTCTCTGAAACTCTCAAGAACACATAAACCCACTTTTCACAAAAAATTTGATTTCCCGGAGTTCCACCGGTCGGAATACGAAGAGACCACCACCATTCTTCACCATTTTCCGTGCTCTACAAACCCCACCTGAAGTTTACTCCGATCCATTGTCGGGTCTAGGGGCGCCACCACCACCCAACTCGCCGCTTTCCGGCCATTTTCCGGCCAACTCCGACCACCTCTCGCAATTCCGACACCACCAAAGTGTTTCTTTTTCAGGGCTCTTTACATCTAACCAAACAAAACCTCAAAATCTCACCAAAAATTTTCCCAGAATTTTTGAGCCACCACGAGCCGCCGCCGGATTTTTCACACAAATCAAGTTGAAAATATCCCTTCAATGAATAAGTCTTGCATTTTGGCACCCACGAATAACCAAAGCTTGGGGTGCACGGTAGCGGATTCCGGGTTCAAGTTCAGTTTTGGGATAATACGGGTATTCTCTTTCCTTGGTTTTTATTACATTGCATTGTTTCAATTCGATAATTGCATCCAATTATGCTTTGGAAATTGCCTAGTATCGTTAGTTGTTGCCCGGTTTATTTGGAAACATTGATTTGAGAAAGGTTGAGATTGGTTAATTTGCTTGGAAATTTGTTCAAAAATTGTTAAACTTTGGTTGGGATTTTCTCATTTTGTCTCGTATTGCTGCCGAATTTTTGTTGGGATTGTCAAATTAACTGAGTGGTGTTGTTGAAACCATTTCACATTGTCAAAAGTTGGGTGTCATTATTTCTTGGATTTTTTGTGTTCGGTCTAAAGATAGTTGCATTGATTTGAGAGTGGTGAGGTGAGGGATTACGTTGGTGAAGTTGTTTTTGATATTGTAGGTTTTGAAAATGGGCAAAACCGCGGCTCGGACACGCACCCATGGATCATCGATCGATCCTAACCCGCAAAAGGATGTCGTCGGTCCATCACACAAAGCAGCCGGTAAACGAAAAAAGAGGAGAAGAGGGAAGCGATCATTCCCTTACAAATGCTGAGATCAAAACCTATCGCTCCAACCTTCGGGGTCGCACAATCCGGCCGACAAAATTCTACCATAGAAAGTCCATGAAAAAGCATGGGGTGATTTGATAGTTAGTTTTGTTTACTTCTTTTTATAGTTTATTTTAGCATATTTCATTCATAATTTAGATAATTTCCATGCATATTTTCCTTTTTGTTATTTTATGACTATTTCGGGTACTTTCGAATCTTGTGAGCATAATTGCAGGTTTTCAGGTCTAGCGGAGCGGGAGTGTTCGGGACGTATGGGAGGCGATGAGATTTGGTAGACAAAAATGCTGTTGGGCTTGATGGGTAGTGGAGATGATGCATGGAGTGATCTTGATGATTATTTGAAGGCTTGGAGAGAAATAAGCTTTAAATTTGCAAGATGCGGGAGAATATTCAAGCGTACGTAGATTATTAATCGGGCGAGTTCACGAGCTTTGGAGGATTTGGAGAGGTCAAATTGGGCTTAAAATGAAGAAAAACTTGAAGAAAATGGGCTAGGAGGTGATTGGATTCGATCTGGGCTAGTGGGATATGCTTCGGAGGCCCAAAATCTCAAAGAAGCCCATGTCAGGCACCACCCGCACAACCCACCCGCGCAGCAGCACGCGGGTCGCGCAAGGCTCTGCAGGGGTAATTTCGGAAATCCATTTGGAAGGCTATTTGAGGAAGGTTGGTGCCCATATTTTGAAGACTCTTAGACATCCGATTTTTAGAGATTCTCTCTGGAGTTTTGAAGACTTTTGAAGGCCAAGAACCCTTGAAGAACATCATATTTTTACCTCTTGATTCTTGCTTAATGTTTGGTACAATTTTCTCTAACTTTGTTTCTTTGGGTTTAGCCATGCTTGGCTAAGCTAATCTTGGTTGACTTTTGGTTAATCCTTTGAACTTTTGTTGAATGTTGAAGAATCCATGAACATGTTCTTGAATCATTATGGGAATGTTTTGTGTTTTAACATCTTATCATTACTTGTATGTTTTAGCTCATGAGTTTAAATGTGTTTGTGGTGATTAGTTGGCTAATTTATTGATTAAGTAAAGGATCCTCAAATTAGCAAGCAACAAATGATTTTTGTGTTGTTTTTGCTTCACACAATCATAAAAACATTTCCTCCAACATGGTGGTGAAAGCATTTGACCCCTCTTGGATTTGGTGACTTTTTGGTTCTTAATGCTAGTTGACTTTCACTAATTACATGCTATTTGGAATTAGTGTAATATTTAGGGTTATTATAAATAGCATGTAATTCGTGAAAGTCAACTAGCATTAAGAACCAAAAAGTCACCAAATCCAAGAGGGGTCAAATGCTTTCACCACCGTGTTGGAGGAAATGTTTTTTTGATTGTGTGAAGCAAAAACAACACAAAAATCATTTGTTGCTTGCTAATTTGAGGATCCTTTACTAAATCAAGAAATTAGCCAACTAATCACCACAAACACATTTAAACTCATGAGCTAAAACATACAAGTAATGATAAGATGTTAAAACACAAAACATTCCCATAAAGATTCAAGAACATGTTCATGGATTCTTCAACATTCAACGAAAGTTCAAAGGATTAACCAAAAGTCAACCAAGATTAGCTTATCCAAGCATGGCTAAACCCAAAGAAACAAAGTTAGAGAAAATTGTACCAAACATTAAGCAAGAATCAAGAGGTAAAAATATGATGTTCTTCAAGGGTTCTTGGCCTTCAAAAGTCTTCAAAACTCCAGAGAGAATCTCTAAAAATCGGATGTCTAAGAGTCTTCAAAAGATGGGCACCAACCATCCTCAAATAGCCTTCCAAATGGATTTCCGAAATTACCCCTGCAGAGCCTTTCGCGACCCGCGTGCTGCTGCGCGGGTGGGTTGCGTGGGTGGTGCCTGACATGGGCTTCTTTGAGATTTTGGGCCTCCGAAGCATATCCCACTAGCCCAGATCGAATCCAATCACCTCCTAGCCCATTTTCTTCAAGTTTTTCTTCATTTTAAGCCCAATTTGACCTCTCCAAATCCTCCAAAGCTCTTGAACTCGCCCGATTAATAATCTACGTACGCTTGAATATTCCCCAGCATCTTGCAAATTTAAAGTTTATTTCTCTCCAAGCCTTCAAATAATCATCAAGATCACTCCATGCATCATCTCCACTACCCATCAAGCCCAACATCATTTTTGTCTACCAAATCTCATCGCCTCCCATACGTCCCGAACACTCCCGCTCCGCTAGACCCGAAAACCTGCAATTATGCTCACAAGATTCGAAAGTACCCGAAATAGTCATAAAATAACAAAAAGGAAAATATGCATGGAAATTATCTAAATTATGAATGAAATATGCTAAAATAAACTTTAAAAAGAAGTAAACAAAACTAACTATCAAATCACCCCAAGCTTTTTCATGGACTTTCTATGGTAGAATTTTGTCGGCTGGATTGTGCGACCCCGAAGGTTGGAGCAATAGGTTTTGATCTCAGCATTTGTAAGGGAAGGATCGCTTATCTCTTCTCCTTTTTTTTCGTTTACCGGCTGCTTTGCGTGATGGACCGACGACATCCTTTTGCGGGTTAGGATCGATTGATGATCCATGGGTGCGTGTCCGAGCCGTGGTTTTGCCCATTTTCGAAACCTACAATATCAAAAACAACTTCACCAACGTAATCCCTCACCTGACCACTCTCAAATCAATGCAACTATCATTAGACCGAACACAAAAAATTCAAGAAATAATGACACCCAACTTTTGACAATGTAAAATGTTTCAACAACACCACTCAGTTAATTTGACAATCCCAACAAAAATTCGGCAGCAATACGAGACAAAATGAGAAAATACCAACCAAAGTTTAAACAATTTTTGAACAAATTTCCAAGCAAATTAACCAATCTCAACCTTTTTCAAATCAATGTTTCCAAATAAACCGGGCAACAACTAACGATCCTAGGCAATTTCCAAAGCATAATTGGATGCAATTATCGAATTGAAACAATGCAATGTAATAAAAACCAAGGAAAGAGAATACCAGTATTATCCCAAAATTGAACTTGAACCCGGAATCGGCTACCATGCACCCCAAGCTTTGGTTATTCGTGGGTGCCAAAATGCAAGACTTGTTCATTGAAGGGATATTTTCAACTTGATTTGTGTGAAAAATCCGGCGGCGGCTCGTGGTGGCTCAAAAATTCTGGGAAAATTTTTGGTGAGATTTTGAGGTTTTGTTTGGTTAGATGTAAAGAGCCCTGAAAAAGAAACACTTTGGTGGTGTCGGAATTGCGAGAGGTGGTCGGAGTTGGCCGGAAAATGGCCGGAAAGCGGCGAGTTGGGTGGTGGTGGCGCCCCTAGACCCGGCAATGGATCGGAGTAAACTTCAGGTGGGGTTTGTAGAGCACGGAAAATGGTGAAGAATGGTGGTGGTCTTGTCGTATTCCGACCGGTGGAACTCCGGGAAATCAAATTTTTTGTGAAAAGTGGGTTTATGTGTTCTTGAGAGTTTCAGAGAGAATGGTGGGGTTTTTTAGAGAATGAAATGAAGAAGAAGAGTTGCTGGAGGTTTTCAATCCATATTCAAGTGTGGTCAACACCCGGTCAATGTTGGTCAACTCATTAAATCACCTGGTCAACGAAAGTCAAAGCTGGTCAACAAAATATGGGCTGGTCGTCAAAGCAGCACGCGGGTCGCGCAGAGGGGGCACGCGGGTCGCGCAGATCATGCAGTTAGGAATCTGATTTTTGTCGCAAGTTGAAGACCGGCCGCGCACACCAGCCGCGCACCCGTGCGCGGGTCGCGCAGATCCCTGCTCCCGGAAATCGATTTTTCTCTGTTTTCTTCCGTTTCTTCACTAGCTCTTGATCCCAAATGCCCCAAACACCTAGAAAATCTTGATTTCTTCAAAAATGACTTCAAAAGACGCATCAAAACATTTTCAAAACTTCTTTATTCGAACGTAGAAACATGAAAGCATAAAGCTTTCCAAAAATTCCTCTCTTTAACGTCTTAGGCGAGACGTACTTCTAGCTTGGTTCAACACACCGGGACATCCAAGTGGATGACTTCAATAACACTTGCATTAAAACTTTCATAGAATGGCTTTAATCGGTGCCCGCTAACTTTGAAAATTTGTCCCGTTTCTTCACTTTGGATTTCCACCGCTCCATGGTCAAAAGTCTTTATTACAACAAATGGGCCAATCCACCTTGATCTTAATTTGCCCGGGAATAACTTCAACCGTGAATGGTAAAGTAATACCCTATGCCCGGTTCAAAATTCTTCCGGGTGATGGACTTGTCGTGGAAGAGCTTCGTTTTCTCCTTATAAATCCTTGCGTTTTCATAGGATTCGTTTCTCAATTCTTCTAGCTCTTGGAGATGAAGTTTCCTATGCCTTCCAGCCTCGTCAATGTCGAAGTTGCATTTCTTGACCGCCCAAAATGCTCGGTGCTCTAACTCGACGGGAAGATGACAAGATTTTCCAACAACTAATCTGAAGGGCGACATTCCAATCGGGGTCTTATAAGCGGTCCGATATGCCCATAAGGCATCGTCAAGTCTCAAACTCCAATCCTTCCTTGTCGGATTCATCGTTTTCTCTAGAATAGACTTCACTTCACGATTCGAGACCTCCGCTTGACCATTCATTTGAGGGTGATAGGCAGTAGAGACACGATGAGTCACGTGATACTTCTTCAATAGAGCCTCCATCATTTTGTTGCAAAAGTGCGTCCCTCTATCACTAATCAAAGCCCTAGGCACACCAAATCTCGCAAAAACATTAGACTTTAAAAACTCGATAACCGTTTTGGCATCGTCCGATCTTGTGGCTTTGGCTTCAACCCATTTAGAAACATAGTCAACCGCGAGTAAAATATAAACGTTGTCAAATGATACGGGAAATGGGCCCATAAAATCAATCCCCCATACGTCAAAATTTTCACAAACAAGGATTGGATTTTGGGGCATTTGGTTCTTTTGCGAAATGTTTCCCGTCCTTTGGCACCGCTCACAACTTTTGCAAAACATATAACAATCGCGTGACATGGTTGGCCAAAATTATCCACACTCAAGGACCTTTCTCAAAGTCCGGCTAGGTCCGAAGTGTCCCCCACAAGCAAATTCATGACAGAATTGCAAAATGGATTGGTGCTCTTGTTGGGGCACACATTGCCTAATGATTTGATCGGGACAATGTTTCCACAAATAAGGTTCATCCCACACATAGTATTTTGCATCACTTTTCAACTTGTCTTTTTGAGCACGTGTGAATGTGTCGGGATACCTTTTTTTGACCAAAAAGTTAACGATATCGGCATACCAAGGAATAGATTGGGTAAGGGAAAAGAGATGCTCATCCGGAAACTCGTCCCGCAATGGGAGAGGAGTTTCATTTGAAGTGATCCGACTTAGATGATCGGCAACGAGGTTCTCACATCCGCTCTTGTCCTGGATTTCCAAGTCAAATTCTTGTAACAGTAGGATCCACCGGATGAGTCTCGGCTTTGCATCTTTCTTCGTCATCAAGTACTTAAGAGCTGCGTGATCCGAATACACTATGACCTTAGTACCAAGTAGGTATTGTCTAAATTTCTCGAATGCGAACACTATGGCCAATAGCTCCTTCTCCGTGGTAGAGTAGTTTCTTTGAGCATTGTCTAGTGTCCTTGATGCATAATAGATCACATGGGAGGCCCTGCCATTCTTTTGACCCAAAACGGCGCCTATCGCATAGTTGCTTGCATCACACATGATCTCAAAGGGGATATCCCAATTTGGTGCTTGCATGATGGGAGCGGATGTAAGCAACTCTTTGAGCTTGTCAAAAGCTTCTTTGCACGCCTCATTGAACTCGAAATCGACCTCCTTTTGCAAGAGTTGGCACATTGGTCTTGTTATCTTTGAAAAATCTTTGATGAACCTTCGGTAGAAACCTGCATGGCCCAAAAAAGAACGAACTTCCCGAACACAAGTCGGGTAAGGTAAGCTTTGAATAACATCAATTTTGGCCTTATCTACCTCAATTCCTTTTTTAGACACAATGTGACCCAAAATGAGACCTTGACTCACCATGAAATGACATTTCTCAAAATTCAAAACCAAGTTTGTTTCAATGCATCTTTTTAAAATTTTTGTGAGATTAGTCAAACATTCTTGAAAAGAGTTGCCATACACCGTGAAATCATCCATAAAGCTCAATTATGTTTTCAACGTAATCCGAAAAGATAATAACCATACAACGTTGGAAAGTGGCCGGGGCGTTACACAATCCAAATGGCATTCTCCGGTACGCAAAAGTACCAAATGGGCATGTAAATGTTGTCTTTTCTTGGTCCTCCGGTGCCACCGGGATTTGGTGAAAACCAGAGTACCCGTCTAGACAACAATAATGGGATTTCCCAGCCAACCTTTCTAACATTTGGTCAATGAAAGGCAATGGGAAATGATCTTTTCGTGTGCTTGCATTGAGTTTGCGGTAGTCAATACATACTCTCCACCCGTTTTGCACACGGGTGGGGACCATCATACCTTTGTTGTTCTCGACCACCGTGATTCCCGTCTTCTTTGGAACGACTTGCACCGGGCTCACCCACTTGCTATCCGAGATTGGATAGACCATCCCCGCATCAAGAAGCTTTAATATCTCTTTCTTCACAACTTCCATCATTGGTGGATTTAACCTTCTTTGCGCGTCTCTACTTGGCTTGCATTCATCCTCCATTAAGATCTTGTGCATACAAATGGAGGAGCTCAAACCCTTGATATCCACAATCTTCCAACCCATGGCTTCTTTATGCTCCTTCAACACCTTGAGGAGTTGCTCTTCTTCAAATTCGGTTAAATGAGTTGAGATGATAACCGGAAGGGTTTCATTCTTTCCCAAGTAGGCATACTTCAAGAGTTGAGGTAAGACCTTTAATTCCAATTCGGGTGGTTGAACAAGGGATGGAGACAATTTTGTATGAGTTGGGGGCAATTCAATTTGCTTGACATCTAATCTTGTGGATTTTTTCATCTCCATTTTATTTACGAACTTCTCAACTTCCGGATCCAAAGAATAAAGCTTTAATTGCTCGGCTAGCTTCCCACAATCGAATCCTTTGCTTAAGATCATCTCCAACATATCACCGTTAGATAACTCAAACAATTCTTGAGTAATTGGCTCAACAACATAAAGATGAAACATCACTAGGATATCTCATGGCATCATAAATATTAAAACTTATTGTTTCGCCATCAAACTCCATTGTCAAACTTCCCGCATACACATCGATCTTTGTCCTAGCCGTCTTCAAAAACGGTCTCCCAAGCAAGATTAGAGCCGATTTGGAAGACACTTGCTCATCTAGATCAATCACATAGAAATCCGTTGGGAAGACTAATTGGTTCACTTGCACTAGGACATCTTCTAAAACACCTCTAGGAAAGACACTTGATTTATCCGCAAGAGAGATTATGACACCGGTTTCACTTAAGGGTCCGACATTTAATGATTCATACACTGAATAGGGCATGCCATTGATAGAAGCACCAAGATCAAGCATAGCACTACTAAAAGTGACATCTCCAATCTTGCAAGGAACCGTGAACATTCCGGGATCTTTGCATTTGGGTGGAAGTTTCCTTTGTAAAACCGCGGATGCGTTTTCATTCATCAAAATTTTCTCATTTCCCTTCAACTTCCTCTTGTTGGTACAAAGTTCTTTCAAGAACTTTGCATATCCCGGGATTTGCTTGATTGCATCAAGTAAATGGATGTTTACTTCCACCTTTCGGAAGGTGTTCAAAATCTCTTTCTCCTCCATATTCTTCTTTGAAGTTGCAAGTCGAGAGGGGAACGGTGTTCGAGTGGCTATTGGTGTTACTAGAGGGGCAGTCTTCTTTGGAACTCCAGCTTGTGCATCATTCTTGATTATAGGTACTTCAACGGGAATAACTTCTATCTCTTCTTCTTCTTCCCTCGGCTTCTTCTTTGAACTACTTTCTCCGGTTTGTTTGCCACTTCTCAAGGTCACCACATTGACATTTGGGTTCTTTTCGGTTTGAGAAGGGAGTTTACCACGGGATTCCAACTTGCTTATGGATGTAACTATATCTCCTATTTGTGCTTCAAGGTTGGAGATACTAGTCCTTGTTTCTTTTTGGAATTGTTGGGTACTAGTGGCTAGAGATTTGACAATGTCTTCAAGAGACATTCCGGAGCTACTTGGTTGAGATTGAGGAGGTTGTTGATGATGATGTGGAGGGTGCGGTTTGGGTTGATAATGTGGTTGTTGATGTTGGTAATGAGGTTGTGGTGCTGGATAGGATGGTCTAACCAAAGCATTTTGAGGCAATGGTCTTGGGTTGTAGCTCATGTTGGGATTTGGCTTCCAACTTGAATTATATGCATTTTGGTAACCAGATGGTTTGTTGTGGTAGTTTTGGAACTCTCCCGTGGCATTCACATGCTCTGCATCTTCTTGAAGGATGGGACACATATCCGTAGGATGTCCCATTGTTGCACATATTCCACAAACCATCACTTGTGGAGTTTGCCCCATGGCTAGCTTTTGGACAACGGAGGTTAGATCTTTGATTTGAGACTCGAGATTTGATGTTCCCACTTCATTGACTTTGTGTTGTGTATCTCTTTTCATATCTTGGCGAAGGCCAAAATGTTGTGAATTTGCGGCTATGGTGTTGAAAAGTTGTCTTGTTTGTTGTGGGGTTTTACTAAAGACATCTCTACCACTTGAGGCATCAACTAGACTTCTCTCCATTGGCAACAATCCCTCGTAGAAGTGTTGAATGAGGAGTTGTTTCGGGATTTGGTGTTGTGGGCAACTATAGCACAAGTTGTTGAACCTCTCCCAATAATCATGGAAAGTCTCATTTTGACCTTGGCGGATTCCACAAATCTCATTTCGAAGACTTGAGACTCTTGAGGCGGGATAAAACTTGTCAAGGAAAGCTCTTGCTATGTCGGTCCATGAGTTGATCGACCCCAGTGGAAGATAGAATAACCAATCTTTTGCTCTATCGGCCAATGAAAAGGGGAATGCCCTTAGCTTGATTTGGTCATCGGTTGACCCTTGTGGCTTCATGCTAATGAAAATAATGTGGAACATCTTCAAATGCTTATGAGGGTCTTCATTCTCCAATCCATGGAAAGTTGGTAGGTGATGGACTAAACTCGTCGAGTTCACGGCCATCTTCATATGACTCGCCGAGTCGACCTTGAGACTCGCCGAGTTCCTTCAGTCCTTAAGCCATACAGACTCATTTAAGCCATGTAATGGCTCTAAATTAAAGATCCAAGCTTCCAGGGCGTGCCTTTCATGTAAAGTTGCAAACTTTATGTGCATGCATGGCTAAAAAGGCTCTTAATGCCAAATCTAAGCTCTTAATGGGGTTTCATGCACAAGGAGGGCCTCATCCACGACCAAAGTAGAAACTTTATGATTCTAAAACTTGAGAAGGGTCCAGTTCTGAAATTACAACTTCAGATCTTGCTCATATCTTGCTATATCACCTTATTCAAACCATAAAAACCCTAGATCTCCACCATATGAGGTCCAGAAGGAAAAGAGATAAAGATGATGACTTGATACCTTCAATGGATTAAAACCAAATAAATTCTTAATTAAAACAATACCTGAGAATTGGGGCGTTACAAATATATTATAAGTTCTAATATATTAATAATATTATTTAATTAGTATAGATCAAAGAATTAATTTGAATTAATTAAGTGATCGAAAAGAAACAAATTAAATATATGGGGTTGATTGTGTAAATCATCAATTCTTTTATAGTAGGCTAATGATCCATGGTTTGTATGGATTGGGTTAAAACCCATAAGCTGCTCCATGGATAATCCATGGAGGTTACACACCCATGGATCATGGAATATAAAAAGCCATGACAATTAGGGTTTACATGGTGTAACCCTACTTGTGCCACAACTATATAAGAAGCACCAAGGCAAGCAAAATCAACACTAAGTGAAGAACAAGAGGGTTATCCGATTTTGAGGTGTTAGTGAACTTCTCTCAAGTCTATTCCAAGAGTTGTAGTGTTGTGTGAGACATTTGAGGCATCGCACTTGAGGTGCTAGGCTCATAAGGGTCTCAAGGAATCCAAACTACAAAAGGTATGTTCTTCTTCTACCATTTATGTTTAAAAGTTCCCCATGGTATGCTAGATAGGTTAAGAACCTTGGAAAATCAATTTTGCATGTATCATAGTAAAACATAGATCCAAGGTTTCTAGGGTTGCATGTACACCTTTGGAGTCGTTTGACCTAAAGTCAGATGATAGATGTGAATCTTGTTTGCTTGGGAAAATGAAAAAGTCACCCTTCACTGGTACTTGTGCTAGAGGTGAGGGTTTGTTGGACGTCATACATACTGGTGTGTGTGGACCCTTTAGAACCACCACAAGAGATACTAACCGCTTCTATGTGACTTTTATTGATGATTTTAGTAGATATGGATATGTCTACCTAATTAAGCATAAGTCAGAGACCTTTGAAAGATTCAAAGAGTTCAAACAGGAAGTGGAGAATCAGTTGTGCAGGAACATTAAGATGCTTCAATCCGATCAAAGTGGTAAGTATCTTAGTACACAGTTCCTTGACTATCTTAAGGAATGTGGGATTATCTCACAATTGACACCTCGTAGGACACCACAACTTAATGGTGTGGCTGAGAGGCGCAATCTTGTTGGATATGGTTCGTTCCATGATGAGTCGAGCTTCGCTACCAATCTCATTCTGGGGGTATGCCTTAGAGACTGTCGCCCATATTGTTAATCTACTCCCTACAAAGAAAGTTTTCAAAACACCTCATGAGATGTGGACTGGAAAAGTTCCCAATCTGGACCACATCAAGATTTGGGGTTGCGATGCTTTCATGAGGCGCGAGTCTTATGATAAGCTCGAACCTCGAAGTGAAAGGTGTATTTTCATTCGCTACCCACAGAGATCCTTTGGTTACCTCTTTCACAGACCCAGTGATAATGTGGTCTTTGTAGCAAGGAGAGGAGTCTTTCGCGAGATAGAATTCATGAGCCAAGGAAACAGTGGGAGGAAAATTGACCTTGAAGAAATTCAAGAGTCAAGTGGTGAAGGAACCTCAAACCCTAGCAATCAACCCGAGGAGGACACTCATGTTGATCCGATAGAAGAGTTTGTACCTCTGAGGCGTTCCACGAGAGTTAGGAATGCACCTGAGCATTACTATGGTTTCCATATTACTGCGAAGGTGATACACTTATCAGTGACAACACTCTGGTAAGTCTGGATGAACCTAACAGCTACACGGAAGCCATGGAAGGCCCTGAGGCTGCTAACTGGAAAGAGGCTATGGACAGCGAGATACAATCCATGTATGACAATCAAGTTTGGAACTTGGTTTAAAATGTGCCAGGTCATAAGACAATCAGGTGCAAATGGATCTTCAAGAAGAATACCGACGTGGATGGTAATGTACACACTTATAAGGCGCAACTAGTTTCAAAAGGCTTTTCTCAAACTCCGAGATTTGATTATGATGAGACCTTTTAGCCAGTAGCGAAGATTAAGTCTATTAGGGTTATGTTAGCCATTGCAGCATTTCATGATTATGAAATATGGAAAATGGATGTCAAAACCGCTTTCCTTAACGGAAATTTGGCTGAGGATGTTTACATGAGTCAGCCATAGGGTTTTGTCAGTATAGAGTACCCTAATAGAGTGTGTAAGCTTGATAAATCCATCTATGGATTAAAGCAAGCACCTCGCAAATGGAATATTTTTTTCGATGAGAAAGTCAAAGAGTTTGGATTTTCGAGGAGTGAAGATGAATCTTGTGTATATGTCAAGGATAGTGGGAGTATAGTCAGCTTTTTGGTATTGTATGTGGATGACATATTGCTCATGGGAAATGACATCCCAACTCTGCTGGAAGTGAAATCCTGGCTTCGGAAGTGTTTCGCTATGAAGGACCTTGGAGAAGCTACCTATATCCTAGGGATAAGGATTTTTAGAGACAGGAGTAAAAGACTAATTGGACTTAGTCAGAGTACCTACTTGGAGAAGGTGATGAATAGATTCAGCATTCATAATTCCAATAAAGGAGAGTTACCTATCCAAAGTAACGCCAGACTGAGTAAGACTCAGAGTTCGAGTACAGAGGTTGAGATAGCATAGATGAGTCTAGTACCGTATGCTTCCGCTGTAGGCTCGATCATGTATGTTATGACTTGTACTCATCCTGATGTGGCCTTTGCGTTGAGCATGGTCAACAGATATCAGGGGAATCCTGACAAGGTTCAGTAGACTGCAGTAAAGAACATTCTCAAGTACCTGCGGAGGACTAAGGATTGGGTCCTTACACTCGGTGGGAGTGATGACTTGAGAGTATTGGGGTATAGTGATGCTATCTTTTAGACTGATAGGGATAATTTCCGCTCTCAGTCAGGCTGGGTCTTTACCTTAAAAGGAGGAGCAATTTCTTGGAAATTTTCCAAGCAAAAGATAGTACGGATTCAAGCTGAGAATCAGAATATATAGCGCCAAGAGAGGCATCGAAGGAGGCTATATGGCTAAAGAACTTCATTGGAGACCTTGGAGTTGTACCAACTATAAAGGAGCCTATAGAGATTTTCTGTGATAGTGAAAGCCCAGTTGCCTTAGCAAAGGAACCAAGGGATCACAGGAGATCCAGACACGTCGACAGAAAATACCATTTCATCGAACATCGAATAGAAGAAGGACTCCGCGTGGCAAAGAGGGTATCATCGGATGAGAACTCTACAGATCCCCTCACGAAGGGACTGGGCAGGGCTAATCATCTCTAGCATGCGAGGCGCATAGGGCTGAAGGATGATATTAGTTGTAGTAGCTAGATTGCTTTGAAATGTGTAAAGTGTAATTGACATTTGATGATGAATAAAAGTTGTATTTATTTATGAGTAAAGTGTTGCTATCCTTTATCAATCGTTGACTATCATTTCATTTTGCATGTTTTGACTTCCAGAATAATTATGATTATGTTATTTCATATTATTCAAATTCTCCACAGTCGGTCATATGTTGGCAGTAGATATGAATCAACATTGTCATGAGGTGGCTTGTAGATGTCTAAGGTGTTGGACATTGCAAAGTGTTGCTACAACACTCATGAGTGCTCATAAGTTCTGAGTATTGAATTCAACCCACGCTCACTGGTATCACTTCATGGAATTTATCTCAAATGATCGTGAGACGGTAATATCATATAAGTCTTCAAACCTAGAGATATGACTTGTTGCCTATGAGTTAGTTATACATTGATTGTACAAAAACGCATTGGTAACTCAATGTTATAAAGCGTGCCTTTGTGTATGATTCAAAAAGAAGTATAACAAGCATATGAGTCAAAGTTTATCTGTTCCTTCTTGGATTAGAAGCGATAAATGGCCCCCTAGATGATTTTGTTTTGACCTATGTATCGGGCCCGGTCAGAACTAAGTTGATGTGTTCAATTAAGTTTTATGTCAAACAAATCGGAAATCGAGAAACAAACTATTGGACAATAAGTAAGACATTGTTCCTTGTATTTGTCCGGCTGATATCTAGAACAAATGATTATATGATCACTTATCTTAAATGGTGTATCATCATCATCTCAGTTCCGCGAGACCTTGAAAGAGCTACGATTGCTGATCGGTTCCTAAATTCATTCTCGCAGTTATAGTTATTAGACTTATCCAAGCGGGTGACTATTGGATTAGGTGTCTAAGTTCATAACTATTTCTGGAATGTACTTAACCACATTAACATGGTCCATTTGGGTTGCATGGCATTGCAACACTAGGATAGACTAAATGAGAGAAATGACACTTAAGGATTATTAATATATTATAAGTTCTAATATATTGATAATATTATTTAATTAGTATTGACCAAAAAATTAATTCATAATTAATTAAGTGATCAAAAAGAGACAATTAAATATATGGGGTTGATTGTGTAAATCATCTATTCTTTTATAGTGGGCTAATGATCCATGGTTTGTATGGATTGGGTTAAAGCCCATAAGGTGATCCATGGATAATCCATGGAGGTTACAAACCCATGGATCATGGAATATAAAAATCCATGACAATTAGGGTTTACATGGTGTAACCCTACTTGTGCCACAACTACATAAGAAGCTCTAAGGCAAGCAAAATCGGCACTAAGTGAAGAACAAGAGGGCTATCCGATTTTGAGGTGTTAGTGAACTTCTATCAAGTCTATTTTGTAGTGTTGTGTGAGACATTTGAGGCATCACACTTGAGGTTCTAGGCTCACAAGGTTCTCAAGGAATCCAAACTACAAAAGGTATGTTCTTCTTCTACCATTTATGTTTAAAAGTTCCCCATGGTATGCTAGATAGGTTAAGAACCTTGGAAAATCAAATTTTCATGTATCATTGTAAAACATAGATCCAAAGTTTCTAGGGTTGCATGTACACCTTAGGAGTGTTAGAATGCTCAAAACCCTTCATAACATACAAATATCCATCGGGCCCTGCCCGACATCAGACCTTAACCCAGTAAACATATAAACATATACACATACAAGAGTCACAAAGACAGCTAGCATACTAAACTAACATACACATGGGCCGACATTAATGCCTTCGACCCATAGATCAATGAGGAGACTCACCTCGATCCGTTGCTAATCAGATAATACTCAGCTGCCGATCCGGAAATCCCACACTAATGAAAAATAAAACCCAATTAATAATTATGCCATAATCCAATAACCGTGGTCTCAACACGAAACTACTGACTCCTAGGGTAAGAGCCCATTTTATCCTCTCCATAATAGGCCCAAACCTAAACTTGGCCCAAGCCCCACTAATGGCCTAATAACACAACTCGAGGCCCAAACCAAACCTAAGGCCCACTTAAAGTCCTGTGACCCAACTAGAGCCCAAACAGATAATTCTTAGCCCAAAGAAACAAGCCCAAACCCTAAAACAAACCCATGACCAAAAGCCCAAAAAGCCCACAGATGAATAGAACGCGATGTGTTCCCTAGTGGAGAGCAAGGCATTCGTTTCCAGACCACAAAGCGGGTCCTTTTGTCTAAACGCGATGCGTTTCTGAGATGAACGCACGACGTTCCCGACCTTTGCCCAAAAATTAGCCCAAACGTCTTAAAACCATAAGTCCAATGTCCAAATCCTCAAAATAGCTTCATATCAATGACTTAATCCATAAAGTTGTCAACTTGGCACCTTTGCATGGTCCAAAAAGGACCTAATCATGATTTCAAGCATTCTAACTCCATAAAGAGGCCAAGTTTCAAGCTTTTACCTTAAGACCTTAGTCTAAACATCCAAATCTAATTCAAAGGGACTGTTTAAGTCATAAAGTTCCCGACTTTATGACTTAGCAAGACTTAATGGGACCCAAAACAAAACCCTAAGTCCCAAACTTTACCAAAAGACCACCAAAACATGCATGAAAGGTTTATAATCATCAAGATCCAAACTTTAACACTTTATAACCCAACAAGGACCAAATATGAAGCTTAAAGGTTCTGGAGTAACTTCTACTCATAAGAACCACCACAAAGGGACTATGACATAACCAAAAACAACTAGCTAGATCTACATGAAAGAGTTGTCCATTTTGAGACTTTATACCTGGATGGAAGTTAGAACTAGGTGAGAAAAGCCTGGATCCAAAAGCTCTAAGTCAAGCATTGACTCTTCAAGAAGTTCCTTCTTTCTCTTTAAGTACCAAAACACCTAAAAATCACCATGAAGCTCAAGAAATACAAAAATGGGGGCTAGGGTTTCGTTCTTAGGGTTAGAGAAGATGGAGGATGAAGAATGGAAGAGGTTTGGGTCCATAATGATGTTTATAAAGGGACCAGACCCTAAAAACGAGCTTTTGAAATAGCCTAGTGAACACCCAACGTTCCCAAGCTTCACCCCGTCCTTTTTCCTTTTGAAAGTGATGCGTTCCCACTTGGTACGCCATGCGTACCTGGTTTGGCCCAAAACCCGTCTAATTTCAAATGGTCATAAATTTTGCATCCCTTATACGTTTTCGACATTTTCAATGTTCTTTACCAATACCCTTGGGCTTGAAAACACAAACTGAACCTTATCATCGCATAACCAACACCACCCACATCCATATTGGTATAAACCTTTCTTCCCCAAGGCCCTAATCCTTTTAATAAATGATGATTGGGCCACGGTCCCGAATAATGAAGTGAGTTGAAATCGAGCGTTACACGGAGACTACAAAATGGATCAACAAAAAGATCCTTCCTATTGCTAATATTTCTAAAAGATGGAATCTCCTCATTCGTAGTAAAGTTAACATTCTAAAGTGGAGAACTTTGCTGTATATATTGTTGACTCGTGATAACCTTGATGCTCGTGGTATTGATGTGTCGTGTATTATGTACCTGATATGTAGTCTGGAAGATGAAGAGTTGAATCATCTATTTGTCCGGTGTGAAGTGGCGGCCAGAATGTGGAATGCAGTATTCAGATGGCTACAAGTATAATTTAATTCTTTTGTTTCTATTCTACAAATTTTTGAGTAAGTGGATAATATCCATGGAACTTCTAATAAGAGGAGAGTAATTGAGGCGGTATGTTGCACGATGGTATGGTGCTTGTGGAGGTTTCAGAATGATAACATTTTTGGTGGTGGTAAAATAAGAAAAGATACTATTTTTTATTCTATTAAAGAATTTTTTTTTCATATGGATTACTAACAGATTTAGAAATATGTTTTTCTTTAGAATTATTGGTTTTAATTCCCTTTAAACAATTTGTAATGGTTTTTTTGTTCTCTAGCTCTTTGTTAGAGTCTTTCCCTTCTTTATATATGGTTGGTTGTTTAAAAAAAACGATGAACAAAAATCAAAACATCTTAAGCTTCAATCGAGCGGTACATTTGAAATTCACAAGATTGATCTAAGCATCATGAAAACGGAAACCCACAAAAATGCATACAAAATCATTTAAAACAAAAATTCTACAATTTGGTTACAAGAAAACTTCATTGTGAATTTTGAAAACTTGAACCATCTAGTTGTTTTTATTCCATTACCACACACATCATTCTTGTTACTACCACAAAATCGCATGATGCCTAGGGATGGAAATTTGATATGTGACGGCTCGACCTTAACAGGTCGGTGATTTCACATCTTAACGGGTAACATTGCAAGAATAGTGAATAAACTTCACACCACTATTCGTCCCGTTTAACACTTGATAATCTCTCTCTCTTTCTCTCTCTCCCTTTATCTCTCTCTCTCTCTCTCTATATATATATATATATATACACACACACACATAATATTTTGGTCAAAATCGATTTATTAACTTTGTCACCAAATTAGTAACTGTAGAAAGCAAAGTGGAGAATGTCAAATATGTTAAAACGTGTCGAAGATCTTGAGGAGAAAACATAAATGTTTATATTTGTTATAAAATGTAACATCCCAAAAATCTAGGTGAAAATTTTCATTTTTAAAACCAATCCAAAACCATAAGTGTTTACATAACATAGTTTCCACAAGTCATAAACATAAATAAGAGTATCCCAAAATCATAATCTCATAAAATCCAAGATGATGTACACGATCACGTTTTCGCCTTCTCACGATCATCAAAAGTACATGAAACAATAAAATACAATTGTATGCCAAAGCTTAGTGAGTTCCCCCAAAGTACCATACACAACCATACATATAACAACATGCATACATTAGCCTTCAGCCTGATTGAACCGCCGTACCAGGCCTGCAGCCTATCTGGACCACTCTCGAAGCCTTCAGCATGTATGGTCCACCTTACCAGGCCTAAAGTGTATCTGTACTGCTCTCCGGGTCTTCAGCCTGACCAGACCACCTCGCAGGCCTTCAGTTTATCCAGATCGCCTTGGGTGTCTTGGCCTTAAGCACTAAATAGGACCACATCATCCCAACAACCCATAACATGTCAACATATACAATAACATTTAATAGCTAGCAACATAGATAATCATACATACCTACCAGTATGACATGCACTCAATATATCATAAATCCAAAAATACCAGGACACAGATCTAACAGATCACTACATCATAGCAACATGCTCTATACCAGGACATAGATGTAACAGATCACTACAACATAACAACATCCTCTATACCAGGATACATATGTAACAGATTACTAAATCATAGCAACATCCTCTATACGAGGTTACATAACCCAGTGGGTGAACATTGGAGCCTTCGAACCATAAGTACAGTAAGGAAAACACACAAGAATTGAAGAACTCTAAAACACTTTGATATAATCCCTTTTTCTACACTACTTGCACCCACGATCCCACTAGCACCAGAACCAGATAAAATATTAATCAATAGTCCAAAATCTTCAAGTTTAACCCAAAGTCAAACTTGGTTAAAATTCAACGTTCAACTGAGGTCAACAATAGTCAAAGTCCAAGGCAGCTGAGTATGCCCAACGTACTCCACGTATGCTCAACATATGTGATTCAGGGCTAGCACGTGCAACATACTCTCAGGTATGCCCAATGTACATATGTCCAAGATAGATCCTTCCTTTAGCGCTTAGTCCCTTAAGACCTTTTTTCCAGAGCTCAGATCTAGACACAAAACACAGACCTAAGTCATAAAGTTTCCAACTTTATGACTTTCCATATCTAGAAAAGGTCCAAAAGCTAAAACCCTAACTTATTTATCCATTAATACATCTTAACTCTTGCATGGAAGGGATGGAAGGACCGATATCACATTTTTATCCATTAAAGTGGTCCAAACAACCAAGATTTAGTCTCTTAAGTTTCAAAGGGACCAAAAGTGCATCTTTCTTACTTAATCCACTAAATCCAAGTTTCCAACCTTTAGATATGAATTAAAATGATATTTAGATGGATAAAGTTTCCATAACAAGATCACAAACTTTCAAGATTTAAAATTTATGCACTAAAGTGACCAAAAGCTCATAACATCCAAAACTAGCTAGATCTAACAAATGCATCATCAAGATTCAAGCTTTTATACTTCTAGAAGAAAGATTAAGGTGAACAAGGTCTGGATCTACAAGCTACAATGCAACCAACACTTCTCCAATGACCTCCTTCTTCTCCAAGATGCACCAAGAACATTTCAAAGCACTTAAAAACTCATGGATCTCACAAATGGGGCTAGGTTTTGATATTAGGGTTAGAGAGGATGGAGGTTGAAAGAAATAAGGTCTTGGGAAAGTTAAGGAGCTTAAATAGGGCTTAAAAACCCAAAATTAGAGTTTGCGTTCATATAGCGAATTCCCAGCGTACCAAGTTGATCCTCCACGATCAACCATAGCCTAGTACGCCCAATGTACACTGTGTACACCAAACATACTCGACTTAACCAAAAGCATTCTTAACTTTTAACAATCATAACTTCTTCGTTATAACTCCGTTTTTGATGATCTTTGTATCCATCGAAAGGTATTGAAGATCCCCACAATATTAGCTAGATATCTTGTACTAAAAACTTCTCGAACAAAATCCATATTTCATGCAAGAACCTAGCCAATGACTTTTCCTTTTCTACCATTCGACCCAATATGTAGTTCAAGGGTTAAATCCCTTAACCATCATTACCATCTTCCACAAGGACTAAAATTTACATCCTTAAGGCCCAGATCCTTTACAAAATCGACTTCTAGCCCACGGACATGAAATAAGAAATGACAAGACATAGGATGTTACAATTCTCCCCAGTTAAATTAGATTTCATGTAATGTCCCGAAATAGTAATATTTTTTTCATTTAAAAGTCATTCAAGTCATTCATTAATTGTTAAAAACGCATATCAAATCATAGTATTAAAAAACCATTGTACAAATTATTTCAAATGCGGAAACCATGAGGGGATGATGTTGTGCCACCATGTTGGACCCTTCCCATTGGAACTAGTTGTACCTGAAACCATAAACATAAACTGTAATCACAAAGATTAGTGAGTTTTGCCAGTTATCACATACCATACATGAAAGAAGATAAATGTTATGGGCCAAATCATAGTCATATAGTCATTTCCTGCCATGGGCTAAACCATGGTCTTTCCTTTAATTGTTGAGGGATAAATCCCATTCTTGCATACAAATGCCAGGAACAAATCCTGGTCTTTCATATAACTGCCAGGAGCCAGATCCTGGTCTCTCATACAAATTCTAGGGGCCAGATCCTGGTTTTTCATATAATTATCCAAATACATCAATCATTCTACACAACAAGCAATGGGCTGACATTGGTGCCTTTGACCCATGGATCTAGTGAGGAAACTTACCTCAACTACTGAAAAACCAAACAAATGCTCAGGCTACTGGACTAGAAAAATCCACATGCTAACTAAAAAACAAAGCGCCAATTAATAATTAGGACATAACCCAAATCTGGAAACCTACATTACTTGCCTAATTTCCAAGTTAAAAAGGGCCAATTTATCATTTTCTTTTAAAACCAATAAAAAAATATCCTAGGCCCAACCCTAAAGATTATTCAAAGTCCAATATGCGCCCAAAATCAGAAGTGACCCATTATCATGAAAATCTATGGTCCAAGCCCAACCATTAAGGCCCAAAATCACCAAATCTAGACTGGGTCATACGCTCGACATACTAACTTATACACTCATCGTACTCGACCGATGCGAGAAGGATCGCGACTAAGGTGCAGTATGTGCGACGTATTAGGAATTAAGCCCATTGTACGCACCCCTAAGGAAAAACCATGATAATGTCTTAATCCCTTAAGACCCTATGACCAAAATTTAGGCTTGCACTTATTAAGACCCCTAAGGGCTATAAAGTTGCAAACTTTATGCCTTTGCATGGCTACAAGAAGCCCAACACTAAAAACCTAGCTTACTAAAACCTTTTCTACACCATAACTCTTGCATGGGGACAAATCAATATCCAAGCTTGCATTTTTATGACTTAAAATGCCCTAAAACGTCCGAAAGGACACCTTAAAGGCTTCAGAGTACCTTTCACTCACTAAGCTCTTAGTTTTGGGACAAAATGGATGAAAATCAAGGCTTAACTAAGATTAAAAGAGACATAAGCCAGGTTTGGAGCTTTATACCTCCAAATGGTGCACATTGAAGAGAAAATGTTGTATCCAAAGTCTTGAGAGAAAAGCCTACTCTTTAAAGGTCCTTCACAATGGACTAGGGTATACAAGGAGGGTCGATCTTGGGATGGAGGGTGGTAAAGGGAAAGGTCTTGGTGGATATAATGGTGCTTAAATAGTGCATAAACCCTAAATATTAGGGTTTTGTTCTGAACCACGTAAGCCCAATGTACCGCAGTACACGTAGCATACTGGTGCGGATTGCAGTATGCATAGCGTACCAACGTGTATGCCCAACGTACTCAAACATCACCCAAAAGTCACGGAATTGACATTAAGGACCCTTCTTGCAACAATTGATAACTCAAGCATTCAAAAGAAAACCTGGAAAAATAGATGTTACAACACTCCCACACTCGAAATAGACTTCACCCTAGAAGTTTGTTGTCGTGAACAAATCAGGGCAGTGCTCTCGCATTTCTGCCTCGGGTTCCCATATCCATTTGGAACCCTTTCAATGTTGCCAATGGACCTTGAAAATGACATTTTCTTGTTATGCAGAGCTTTTGTCTTCCGATCTAATATCGCTACCTGTCTCTCCATCTAATTCAGGCGATCATCAACCTGAATATCATCCAGAGGAATAACAAACTCATTGGCCACACACTTCTGAAGCCGAGAAACATATAAGGTGTTATGGATTTGGCTGAGATCATCATGAAAATCTAGCCGGTATGCAACCTTGCCCAGCTAAGGCCGAAATGCTGAAGGGTCCGATAAATATGGGGCCCACCTTCCCCAAGATGACACCTTAAGAAGCACCAAGTCTCCTACCCGAAACTCAAGGTCCAAATGTCGCCGATCGACATAACTCTTTTGTCGGCTTTGCACGACTCGCAACCTATTGTGTACCTGCTGAATCAACTCGGTAGTCTTGAGTACCACCTTTATACTTCTCATGAATCGATGCCCGACCTCCCCCTAGCAAACAGGGGTCCTGTGCCTTCTTCCATACAAAATCTCACATGGTAGCCGGTCAATATTGACATGATAACTGTTGTTGTAAGAGAATCAGCCAGTGGAAGGTATGAACCCCAACTCCCTCCAAAATCCAACACACAAGCCCGAAGCATATCCTCAAGCGTTTGAATCGTCTGCTCGCTTTTGCCATCAATATGAGGGTAGTATGTTGTACTAAAATGTAACTGAGTACCCAACTCCTCATGAAATTTCCTCCAAAACCTGGAGGTGAAAGGAACATCGCGGTTCGAAACCACCAAAATTGGCACCCCGTGCCAAACTACCACCTCCCGGACATAAATGTCAGCTAACTTCTTTGCGGATATGCTCTCGGCAGTCTATATGAAATGCGCGCTCTTGGTTAGTCTGTCCATGACAACCCAGATAGAATCAACACCACGTGTCATCGTTGGCAATTTTGTAATGAAATCCATGGTAATCTCTTCCCACTTCCACATGGGAATGGGTAAGGGCTGCATCTTGCTATGGGGTCTATGGTGCTCCACCTTGACTTTCCTACAAGTCAAGCATCGCTCAGCAAACCAAGCTATCTCCCTCTTCATACAGAGCCACCAATATCTCAACCTCAGATCTCTATACATATTCATGGCCCCCGGATGGATTGAAAACTTTGACTTATGCACCTCCTTTAGAACTGTCTGTCTCACCCCACCTGATGCCGAAACCCAAACTCTGCCACACCGAGTCAACAAACCTTGGTTGTCCCTGACAAACAAGGGAATTGGTCCCTTGATCCGATCAGCCTTCCAATTCTCATTTTTCAAACCATCTACCCGAGCTTCCTTGATCAAATACAACAAAGACGTTGTGACAACCATCCTCAAGCAAATATCTATAATAGAATACCTTGTTGCCTTGTGGCTTAATGCATCGAGCACCACATTGGCCTTCCCAGGGTGGTACAGGATCTTGTAATCATAATCCTTTACCACATTCAACCATCTCTGCTGCCACATATTCAGATTTGGCTAGTCCATCAAATACCTCAAACTCTTGTGGTCGCAATAGATAGTACAATGAACCCCACACAGATAGTGCCTCCAGATCTTGAGGGAAAAAACTACAACCCCCAACTCCAATTCACGAGTAGGGTAGTTCACCTCGTGAGGCTTCAACTTCCTTGAAGTGTAAGCAATCATGTGACCCATCTGCACAAGAACCGCTCCCAAACCCGAAATAGAGGCATCAAAATAAACCACAAAATCATGCAAACCTTCAGGGAGCACGAGAATCGTGGCCTCACACAATCTTTGCCTTAGAGTCTCAAAATCCAACTGTTGATTTGGCCCCCACCGAAAGGTCACATTCCTCTTTGTCAAATGGGTCAAAGGCACTGCAATCTTGGAGAAATCCTGGATAAATATTCGATAATAACCTGTGAGACCTAAGAAACTCTAAATCTCAAATGCGGTCCTCGAAACCTCCTAGTACATCACAACCTCGATCTTGAACCGGTCAACCAAGATACCCTTCTAGTTGATGATGCGCTGAAGAAACTGCACCTCGTGCAACCATAACTCGCATTTAGAGTGGCATAAAGCCTTTCCATCTTCAGGGTCTCCAACACCTCTCGCAAATGTTGCTCGTGCTGCTCCTTGGTCTTGTAGTAGAACAATGTATCATCAATGAATATAATTATAGACCTATCCGGTATCGGCCTGTAGACTCGGTTCATGAGATCCATGAATGCTTTTGGTGCATTGGTGAGCCCGAATGGAATCACCACAAACTCGTAATGCTCATAAAGAGTTCTGAAGGTTATCTTCTGTACATCATCATCCCTGACCCTATCTGATGGTACCCTGATCGTAAATCGATCTTGGAAAGACAAGATGCACCCTGAAGCTGATTAAACAAATCATCAGGCCTTGAAAGTGGGTAACGGTTCTTCACCGTTAGCTTATTCAACTTCTGATAATCAATGAAAAATATGTGTGAACCATTTTTCTTCTTCAAGAACAGAATTTATGCTCCCCACAAATAATTACTCAGACGAATAAAACCCTTGTCTAGCAGCTCCTGAAGTTGCGTAGACAACTCCTACTTCTCAACTAGAGCCAGGAGATACGACGCCTTGGATACTTGAGCCACACTAGGTACCAAATCAAACCAAAACTCAAACTGCCTCTCGAGAGGCACTCCGGGTAAATCCTCACAGAATACATCAGGGAAATCCCGCACAATGGGCACCCTGCTGAAATCTAACGCGCCTTTAATCAACATGTCTACAACATACGTAAAGAACCCAGAAAAACCCTGTAGTAGATATTTCCTGGTCATCACGACTGAACAAATAGTTGGCCGATACAAAGCTCTCACGCCAGGAATAACCAGTACTCCCCTACTTGTGGTTCGAACACTCACCAACTCCTACTCGTAATCAATCATGGAATCATTGGGACCCAACCAATCCATCTCGATGATAACCTTCTATCCTCTCAAGGGAATCGACACCAAATCAATAATGAATCTCTCACTAAACAAGTTCAGGACACACCCGTGGTGAACCTCAAAGTGCTCTCAGTGTGGTCATCGACAGTCTCAACCTCAACATGGGATCCAAAGTCCCCATAGCATTGCGAAACTTGTTGCTGAGTGCAAGAGATATAAAGGATCTGGTAGCCCCCGAATCAAATAGAACATGAGCGGTCAAACCATTGACAAAAACGTCCCTATACAAGATCAAAATAAGATTAAGCATAAAAAAGAAAGCAATAAAATATCGAGATAAAACACATACTAGTAACCACATCCGACGTTGCACGGGCCTCATTAGTGGTCAGTTGAAAAGCCCTGCTTTTCACCAAGGAGCCTCTGCCTTGGCCTGGTGGCCATCAAAAATCCTCAAGGTGGCTGACACAGGCGTCGTCATTGCTTCCTCGGATAATCTCAGACAATCGGCCTTTTTATGGCCGGTCTAATTGCAACGAAAGATAATCAGAGACCTATTAGGGAAATCCCTGCTCACATGGCCCGACTGGCCACAACTAAAACAACCCGAACCTGCTGATCGACAAGCCCCAATGTGTGGCTTGCCACACTTTCAACAATGAACCCGATGTTGTTGGCCTGTGGTGTGAGCATCGAAGGTCTTGGGCCTCTTAATCTGGCCCACTGTTGTCTGTACCTGCTATGGATTCCGCTTCGACCAAAGCTCCAACTCAATCTCCTACTTGTAAGCCTTCTTGATCATATCATTTAGGGTCTTGCATCCTAAAAAGCTCACGAACTCCATGGTATCCTCCCTTAGCATGTTATGATATCTTGTTTTCCTCATCTGCTCATCCACAGCATACTATAGGACCAATAATCCCCTCTTCCTGAACATGGAGGTAATCTTGGCTACAGTTTCAGTAGTCTGGAAAAGGTCCTGGAACTCCCTCGCCAGCTGTTGCACCTCGATAGCCAATGCAAACTCCCTCTGGAATCTCTAAACAAAATCCTCCCAGGTCATCACTGCCACTGCCATTGTCCTTACAGCTCAAGTAACCTCCTCCCACCTGTCTTATTCTTTGTTCTTCAGTAGGTAGGATGCAAATACCACCTTTGCCCCCCCCCCCCCAAGGCAAAAGCTAGTTCACTGAGCATTCTCCATGTCAGAGATCCAATGACGGCTAGCGATGGGGTCCTTAGACCTAAAGAACTCAAGGGCTCCATAAGCCTTTAACTCCCGAGATGAGGAAGTTTAAGCTCCAATTTGACCATTAACTCCATAATCCCCTCCTTTATCGTACCGACAAACACATGGGTAACATCCAAGATATCGTGAGTAACCTTAGCCGATATGAACTCGCACAACCTCTCATCAATTGGTTCAACAATTGAACCAGAGCCTGAACCCGAACCCAAACCTGAACATCCTCGAGTAATCATCACCATCCTCAAACTGAAACACAACATATAAGCAATAAGTTTATGAATCGACGGAAAAAAATTTCATCACAATGGCCTCCTTAGAGTTTTCAGGTCTACTCTTGTCTCAGGTACAAGTCCTGTGCTTCTAGTAGTACGGGCCGAATACTACCTTCCACACCTACATGTACCTTCCTCAAGGTCCATCCTGATTCCTATGAGTCACCACACTACAAACATATATTAACCGTATGCTATACAACATCCATATCCTAGACTATCCTAGGAAATCTCAACTCTCACCACTCGCAATACCAAGAACCTCAATCAACACCGTTGGTTGCCTTATGCATGCAACTTTTACACAAAATAAGATCACATAGACTGTCAAATGAAGATTCTACCCTTATTCCACAACTAAACAAGGAACATGAAATAAGGACAAAATGATCATTCTACGGTTATACAATCCTAATGGTATACAACTTCAGAAGCATACACTTAGCAAATATCTGAGCCGATATTAATTCTAAGTAGTTTGTAGCATCAAGTCATACCAGGATATAAGGCATCACATAACTCAGGCAATCCTATCATATGATTCCTAAAGGTATCCTTTCCCTAATCTAGCATGCAATTCTCATATCAAGCATACTAATCATAACACATAAATATGAGTAGTATAATCATTATTGGTTGCACTAATAGATACCACAGGGAAAGAGGGTCGAATCCTCAAGGACACAACCTAATGGTCAATGCCTCTTTTTATAAGGCACATACTAGTGATTTAATAGAAAAATATAAAAAGGGGTTTTGATTTAAAACTAAAAGTAAAAATTACATCGAAAAAACTAAATGAAATCAGTAATAAAAACGAATTCAACTCTGCGGTGACTTTCCTAATCATGCAATCAACGCAGATCTGGTTATTCAGAATGCGTTCTATCTAAGTTGGTACTGAGAAAAACTAACAAGTTCTAATATAATCTCTTTTACCTAATTAAATTAACCAAAACAAGCTCTTCAGTTAACCCTAACTTTTTATTGTCTAATTAAACAAACTCTTAATTAAGATCAGAAAAGTTGCATTAAAATCTGTGTAAAATTCCCAATAATACCAAATACTTCTCACAAGCTCGGAAGCGTAAATGTATGAAATTTCAGTTTATATCAGAGTTAAATCCCAACACGGAACCAATCTAATATTTTTTTATTTATTACTAGTTGACAAGAACAATTACGGATTATATAACCTAATTAACTGGAATGATTAAACCCTAGCTAGGTAATCATACAAATAAGAATCTAAATGAAACACTCATTAAACTTAAAACTAAAACAACTTGATAGAAGCACACAATGAAAACCAAATATGATAACTGATCACATGAAAAATACTAGTCTATTGCAGAATTGAAAACTAGGGTTTTAACCAGACATGACTAAAAACTAATAAAAAGATATACTAATTGATTAATCTTGCTAAACTAAATGTAGGAGATGATCCACAGCCTTCAGATCTTCAGAAAGTGTTGAAAAGTAGCAAAAATCGCCTTCAGAAGGGTTTTTTGTCGTCTGGAATCGTCAGAGGTTCAATATGATCATAGAGGTTATATTTATGTGCAAATCAAAAGCTTCCGGAGCAAGAAAACAAAATCCACGATCACATATATCTAAATATGCGATCACATTTTTTTTTCAAAAACTTCAAGATTTATCGGTAAATGAAGTACGATGCTATTTGTCGCATTTTTTGGACTTCAAAGTGGAAATGCGATCACAGAAAGGGGAAATGTGATCGCTTTTCGCAAACACCAAAGTCGTCCGAAATTTTTTTAGGTTCCGGAACATTTTGAATCTTGTAAATCGAAGTTACAAATCATAACATATGGTCAAAATGCCGACAAGGGGTCAAGCTACCAACAACATCATTTAGGCTTTAAAATGTAGCAATCTATCTTCGCAGGATCAATTCGATCGAATTTTTCTTGACCAAAATAACTTCCAACCATTCCCTCAAAATTTTTCATAATTTCAAAGATCCAATTAACTCTAATCCTCCATTAAACACATCCAAATCTGCTCCCAAAGTAGTACTCCATTCGAATTATCTGAAATCAACATAAAAACATGAGCAGTACGAGAATTCTAATGAAAGACAAGAGTCGAACATTGTTTAAACTAATGATATACAAATGACATAATATATATGATACAAAATATTAATAAAAATTATCTTAAAAGAAGTATAAAACGAAATCTATCATACACGTTAATAAAAAAATGAAAATGTAAGTTAAAGAAAAAAACAATCATTTTCACATATGTAAAACCAATGAATGTTAATTTTTAAGACCATGACCACAACAAAACATTGCCTTAAAGACTATTTTTGGACATATAATCATAACAAACTACAAACAAGATGAATCATTTTTGCAGTTTTATAATATTTTTGTGGAGAATAATGAAATGGAGGTCATGTTATGTGTGTGTGAGAGACCCATTTTTTTAGTTTTAAATTAAGTAAATGAGAAAAAAAATTAAAAAATTAAAACAGTTTTCTTTTCAATCTTATGAAGCTCAAAATCCACCACTAAAGTATCTTAAAATGATCATTTCCGTAATTTTGAAATGGTTTTGAACTTTTGATTGTATCTAAAGAAAATGAAAAAACGCAGGACCGGTTTTGCATTTTTTTTCTAAATAAAACGTTTAAAGTTAACATTTAAAATTTTAAATTGTACACACCACGCTTGCAATAACATCAATTACACTTTAAATGTTTGGAATGCTACGCAAAAGCAAATTCTTAATCTCAACGTTTTTAACAATAAAAGCATAACATTATAGCGACACGTTTAATATCAACCAACTTCTTTCCTTTTATAATTATTTATTTTTAACGACGATCGCGTTACCAAATTATCATTACATTTAACCCAAATATGATTACACATAATTATAATATTAAAAAAATTACAATTATATCTCATTTTTTTATATATCATTTCATGTCCACAAAATATGTGACAAAATTGTAATTTCTTTCATATTTTAATTTTTTTCACATATTTGGTTGATTCCAAAAACGTCATATGCCTATCAAATACCATCCTAAGAGAGTAGCATTTCTTTTGAAAGCTCACCTAAACCCAAAATTACACCACCTACACCTATGTTTTTAAAGTCCTTACTTTCTTCTAACAAACAAAATCTTTGAAATATTCAAACTCAAAAAGCAAAGATTGTAAATCCTCACTTATATGGATGGATTAAAGGCTTCCTTGATGTTGATGTTTATATTAACCTGATGCCAACCGTCTTTTGCAACGATGGAATTTGGGTGTCTTCTACTAGATAGAATAATTTTGTTCCGATGAAGTTGAACATTTTGATGTGGCGGGTGGCAATTAATAGCATCCCTATTTTGTGTGAATCTTGAATTGTATGAGTGTTAATTTGGATTATATTATGTGTCCTTTGTGATGATGCTACAATGAATGCGAGTCACGTCTTTTTTACATGTTCTTTGATTATATGGATACTAAACGAATACTTGTACTGTGCATGAAAATATTATATAGTTAAAATTTATTTGTCAACAATGTTTTTTAATTCTTTTAACAATAACTTCATATGCATTTTGAATAACCATGTCTCTTTTTTTCTCTTTACTTAAAAAACTTCCATATATAATTAACGATTTGTAAAAAAAAAATCTTTGGGTAGATATATTGAATTAGACCACCACCTCACGAATTTGTTATTATACTCGAGCTATACAAAATAAACAAAAGATATATATTATCTTATAGAAAACATACGGTACTTTTAGAAGATTTTTGTATACTTGGATGTATTTTCTATTCTCACACACGTCACTTGTTTAGCTTGATTGTAACCAATGCGTATATGATATGATTTTGATGTCATTTTTTGTTAATATGAAAAAATCTCATCTTATATATTACCTTTTGTTTTTATTTACCTTTTTACCTTTTGTTTTCTATTTTATGGTGTATATATAGAGTATTATAGAGTTTTTTTGTTTTTTTTTTTTTCATATTTCTTTCCGTATTATATTTTAATTTTTTTCATCTTTTTTTTTTTCTTATTTGTTTTCCAATTAAGAAAAAAATATAATCCTTGAGAAGCTTATCTTCATGTGCACTTTTCTTCAATCCTAAACCATTACTACTGCTTGGTGTCATTTCTTTTGTTCTAATTATGCGAATGTTATCCGTATATATATATATATATATATATATATATATATATATATATATATATATATATATATATATATATATATATATATATATATATATATATATATAGGAAAAGTGAATATACCCTTAAGGGTATATAAGCTCAGGTATCCAAACTCATCATACTACGTCGTTTTGTATTATATATATACATTGTAAATATCTAATGTTCTTATAATTAAACTTCTAACTTGATTTCATTCAAAGATTTTTATAAATTTCACATTTATTTTTCTCTTACATAATTTTCATTTTCAACTATAATATATATAGCCTAATTGATGTTCGTCAAAAAAATGTGATGTAAGAGGAAGATATTAATGAAAATTTGAAAATCTTGAAAGTAAATTAAGTTAATGATTGAAATTTAAGAACATTATAATAAATATATCAAATAAAACAACGTATTATGGTGAATTTGGGTACCTAAGCTTATATACCCTTAAGGGTATATTCACTTTTCCATATATATATATATATATATATATATATATATATATATATATATATATATATATATATATATATATATATACACACACACACGTGAAGTTCAAGTTCTGGTGAATATTTCTCTATTTATGCCTTAATAACGTACAAAACTCCATGCATAAAACCTAATACTCCACCTCTTTAATGATTAAATTGGAAAACAAATAAGAAAAAATATAAAGATGAAAAAATTAAAATATAATACGAAAAGAAATATGAGAAAAAACTAAAAAAAAAAACTCTAATATACTCTATATATAAACTATAAAATATAAAACAAAAGGTATAAAAGGTAAAAAAAAAAATCAAATTGTTGAAAAATAAAGTTAAAAATGAAAATAAATAAAGTATATAGAAAAAGCAAATAAAAATGTACATATATTTATAACAAAAACCGAAAATAAATAAAATATACAAAAAACGAAAAATAAAGTTAAAAAGTCATGTGGTGTAATTTTTTGCAAACCTCAGGGATTAAATTTGAACATTTTATGAATGATTTTGCAAAAAATTTAACCAAGTTAACCATAAAACTTGTTAAGTGGGCTACAGTAATAATTCTATGAAAAAGTTGTGGCCGTAGCAATAATAATAAAAATATTAGAGCTTTTTCCAATTTCGGGTTAAAAATTTAGGGCTTTTATAATATTAACCCGACTTGAATTAAATAATGTTATTAAAAAAATGAAACTACAGCAAAATAACAATTTTACAATATTAAATTCATAAATATAAGTTAATTTATATATCTTAAACTCTATACAGATAATAATTAATTTACATCAAATGTATAAACATACAATACAAATATAAGTTCTAAACATAAATATTTTAATTAAAAGTGGTAAATTTTCTTATTACATAATAACTAATAACAAATTTTAATAATTATTTTCCCGTAAGAAAACTATTCGCCAAAAAAACTTTATCGTCGCTGCTTTGCGCGGGCACACATCTAATATGTGTATATATATATATATATTCAAATGAGAACATTTTTTATTTTGAGAACAAATGAGAACAATTTTGGACCACTAATTTTCAACTTGACAATTTTCAATTTTACTAACCACATTAAACAAAAAAATGTAATATCCTCCTAGTCTCATCACTCCCATGAGTTGCAGCACCAAGGGCGCTGTTGTACTGTCGCAGCGCCGCCAGATCTCCATCGGAAAACGACCAAAACGGATGAGACACCGTCTGAACGACGACTCTTCACTCGCTTCAGATCTTCTAGTGACGTCCTTTCTTTACTTCTGTTCGTTCGATCGTCAGAAACCTCCTTTGTATGTCTCTCTTCTTCCTGGACCACCTCCTTCCGCAACTCCTCTTACTAAGCCGCCTCCCTAAACTGTTTCCTTGACTCAGCCGTAAAAGCATCTCGTAAGAAAACTACCTTGTCGGAAATTGATGGGTTTTAGTATACTATAACATCCTATGGTGCACATACAATCCTAAATGCTTTGGATCTATGTTTTCTCTAATTATACATGTAATATTGTTTCCAAAGCATTAAGCCTATAACTAGCATACAAATGACATAATCAACATAAAATAGAGTTATGGAGTTACCTCTTTGTTGTAGCTTGTAGAACTTCTTGAGTTTGGCCTTTAAGAACTTAGCACCAATAGTATGAATGCCTCAAATGGAATCACAACACACCTAGAACAAAGGATGACTTTTGAGAGAGTATCCTAACACTAAAATCGGCTCAATGATCTCCAAGAACACTAATGTGCAATTTTGGATACTAAGGGACTTCTTATATAGTGTGGCATGATTTGGGTTACACCATGTAAACCCTAATGGGAATGACTTTCCATATTCCTTAGTCTCCATGGGTTTAAACCTCCATGGATTGTCATATGGGTTTAGCCCAACCTAAGGAATCATGGATCATTGGCCCACACCATAAGAATGAATGATTTACTAAATCAACCCCTTATATTTAATTAGTCTCTTTTGATCACAAAATTAATTCTAAACTAATTCTTGATCAATACTAATTAAATAATATGATTTCATATTAATATATTAGAACTTATAATATATTAATAAATCATAAATAACCTCTTCTCAAAGTCCATCCTATCAAATTATCCTGGTGATATGCAACCCAAATGGACCATGCTACTCTCGGGTTAAGTACATACCAATTATGGTTATGGGCTTAGACACCTAATCCAACAGTCTCCCACTTGTATAAGTCTAATAACTATTATTGCAAGTACTATTCCACAACCCGACTAGCAATCGTAGCTCTTAAAAGTCGTTGTCGAACTTTGGCCTAGTCAATGACGCATACATTAGATAAGGGATCATATATTCCTCCATTCTAGATATCATATGGACTGAGACATGAATTATAATCATTCTCTATGTCCATCTATTTTTTCCCAATTTCTGATTTATGACAACTGACTAATTGAACAAATCAAATCAGTCCAGGCTTGGCCAAGCGCTTCGAGTGTCATCACTAAATCATCGAGGGTCCCACAGATATCGCTTTTATCCAAATGGGGTAAAAGGAATGGATAAACTTCGAATCAAATGCTTGCTTGTACTTACTCATCGAATTACACACAACAATATGTTTTATAACACCAAGTTACTAGTGTGTTTACATATGTCAATTTTCAACCTACTTGCAACTACAAATCACATGTCTCCGTTTCAAGAATATAAGATATTATCGTCTCACAATCACTCATGATAAAACCCACGAAGAGATTCAGATGAACGTGGGTTGAATCCAATACTCGAATATTATTCCAGGAGTACTCATGAACACTGCAACTATGTGTAAAACACCTAGACAAACTACAGACCCATTCACGACAGTCCTGCCTCAATACCTACTTCCAAAGTATGATAACCTATGGATGGTTTGAATAACCTAGTTATACGGGAAGTCAAAACATGCAAAGTGAAACACAAGAATAATACTAATCCTATATGGCCCCAAAACTTTTGAGTGCCATATTGATTACTCATTTTTCATTGTATAATGTTTTGATTTATCAGCTTAACACTTGAATTAAAAAAATAGCTATGCCATGCTCCAAGCATTCACACTATGTTTGTCTATGGTCCTGACTTTTTGAAATAGATCAATTGAAAAACATTTCAATGATGTTCATTTTACAATTCCAAATCTTTATTGCAAGTGTAAGAATTCCAAATTCTTGTCACTGCTAGGAATTGTTAGATTTTGAACTATCATGCAATGATTCTTCTGTAATGTCTAGGTACCAAAAGTAATAGAGACTTGACCAATGATATTACAAAATATTCTTTTAAAGATTGTTACAAGACAATTCCAAGATATGAAGTCTCAAATTCAAAGTACATTCCTTTGAACATCCTTCCTGCATAAAAGTTTTTTAACTTCCTCATCTATTATTCAACTCCCAATATGGAAATATTCCATATTTTCCATACGACAACTCATTATTAATAAAATCTTGTCTATTCATAATAATGTCAATATGGTCCATCCATTACGATACTTCCAACTGTCCTTAAGCGACCAATCTTTGGCGAACCTTATATTGTCCTTAACAGTTGTTTAACCACTTTAGTCATATTCGGTTGTATTCCTTTTTCCCTCTTAATGCCCTAGGCATTTGGAAAAATAGAACACGATAATATCATATGCAATCAATCCTATACCTGAAGCATATAGGATGCGATTCATAATGTCTAACATAAGGACATGATACTTGATAAGCCTTCTAGAAATCAATACTAATTGACTTTCTTTACCAAAGTTCAGATTTCTAATACAAGATGCTTCGATAAGACTTTATCTAGGCTTCACAAAATCATACACCTTTCCTTAGATATCTCACATGTGTGTCTTAATAATTTTAGAACTTATAGCCAAAAGTCTGAAATGTTTAGACCTTTACCATTTCTCACAATTCGAACTATGAAGAGGGATGTTGTAATCATAATCGAATTTGAGAATGCATATATCACAATTACTATCTCCTTAAAATCTACTCAGTAAAAGCGTTTCCTCACAATCATTTTCATGAAGCGGAGAGAAAACTTATGACACTTAGATTTTATGGTGTATGTGTTCTTATCCATGTGAATTTGTCATAACCATAATCACAAGACAAGGTTAGTGACAAATCCAAACTCATATGGACTGAACTTGTTCAATCTTAATTTCTTGCCTTTTGGCAGCACAATGCCCTACCATTGCTTCCTAGGTTGTTATGCAAACAACTGAGAACTCATAGAACTCACATGCATAGTCAACTTTAACTGGAATGGGCATAAAAATAAGAATATGTCAACACGATAGGTTACAAACCTGAAGTCGTGTGTTAGCGATAAACAATAGGTTTTATTCTTGATTAGTTTTTGAAACTTGTCAAGATCTTTAACACTCCCACTAACCTCTTGACATATAAGATTCTCTTGTCAATAACCTTGACAAACAAATATTCAAGAGTTAGTGTGGATTATTATCAAGATAAACACTTCACACAATCGGTCTTAGTTGGTCTTTGTCCTTACCAAGACATCACAACTTACTAATTTCAAATGTACAAGAGTAAGAAACATGTTACTCTACATTTGATAAGTGTTATAAACCTTCTTAAGATTTTGTCACTCAAGGCACAATCTTGGAGTATGACTCTAAGACTTGTTTTTGGAACGAAGTATGACTCATCTTCTAGATTTAACCATTCCAACAATTCACGATTCCTTTTCTTAGCCATATAAATGCTCTAAGATATCCTTAGAGGATCAATTATGACATGGTTTTCATAATCATTAAGATGATGATAAAACATGATACTCAAGTACTCTCCTATCTTTTCTGTAACGCTCTAAAAATTTCAACCAATTTAAACTTTTCAAAAACAACCCATTTTCATTAAGTTATTAGAAAAAGGTTTTCAATACATTTATTATCAGAGTATTCCCAGAACCATATCATAGAACATAAACATGAGGAGCAGTACGATCACGCATTCGCCTTGCCACGGTCTCTTAAAGTACCTAAAACATTAAACCACCACTGTAAGCCCGAAAGCTTAGTGAGATACCCCCAAAATACCAACCACATATACCATACAACTAGCATATCATATCATAAACAGAACAGCCATGCACTTCGGGTCTACTGTGTGACTGGTTTGCCGCACCGGGCCTTCAGTCAACCTGGTCCACCCTCCGAGTCTAGCCATATACATCGAGTCTGCAGTGTGGTTGGTCCGCCCGCACCGGGCCTTCAACCCACCTGGTCCACTCTCTAAGTCTACAGTATGATTGGTCCACCCTGACCGGGCCTTCAGTCGGCCTGGTCCACTCTCCGAGCCTCAGCATGTCAGGTCCGCCCTTGTGGGGCCTACAGCTTATCCGGATCGCTCGTTGGGCCTTCGGGATATCCGGTCCACCCTGGGTATGTTGGCCTACAGCACAAAGCAGTACCCGCATCAACCCAACCCCAATCATCAACCATGTGCACATAAAAATTTAATCATATAACAATTCACAACCAATCAACCAATCTAGCAGAACACATACATAGCACATCCCTACCAGGATACCGACCTAACCGGTCACTAGCATAGCATCATCCTATAAACCAGGATACAAATATAACAAGGCAATTAAATAACAACTACTCGGATTTCCATCCGATAAGGGCCGACCTTGGTGCCTTAGACCCTGTTGATATAGTGAGGATAACTCACCTTGCAACTGCCGAAACTCTAAACTGAAGAAGCAGATGCCCGAACCACCGACTCACCAAAAATCCCGAACTATCCAAAGCAGCAAAATAACCATTAGCCCAAGCACAATATCCTTCCAAGGGTAAATTAACCAATTTACCCTTAACTCAATCTGGTCCATGACTAAGGCCCATAATCAAAATATGAAAGGCCCAACACTAGGTAAGCTCTCAAGCCCACTAATGGCCCAAAAACCAAAAGTCTGAAGCAAAGCCCAATATTGGCCCAATTTACTAAATTGGGCCCACCTCACAAAATGGGCCTAGATCCAAGGTCCATAATAATTAGTGAGTCCAAATTACTCCATCCATAAAGTCCAGTCACGGCCCAATCTTTATTAGCCCAATAACAGCCCAATCCCTTAAGGCCCAAAAATGAAAACTCAACAGAGGGAGTACGCTGGGCGTACAACGATGCTCGCGGATTGGAATCGGGCACAGAACCACTACGCTGGGCGTACTCCCATTTACGCGGGGCGTAACCTCGCTGAACTACAACTCCACATAAGTTCTTAATGGCTTAAGCTCTTAAGCCCAAACTTCAGATCCATAGACCAAATATGGCTAGGATTCATAAAGTCTCAAACTTTATTACTTGGGACGTCTATAAAGCTCTTAACCCAAGGTCTTAATCCATTAAGACCTACTTATAAAACATATGAGACAACCAAATACCTTGGGACCTCATTTTTCTTACTCAAGACCTCTCCTAAGGTCTGAAAGAACAGCTAATCTCGACCAACTCGAATCATGCATCAAGATGAGGTTTTTGGGACAAGAATTGTGGCAAAACTTCACAACACATAGATCTATACAATAAGATTGTCAAGCCAGAGACTTTTTACCTCAAAAGGGCTCCAAAAGATGATGCCTTTCCAGATCTACGAGCTCTAGCCACCCCACTCCTTCTTTGACAACTTCCTCTTTCTTCTTCTTGGCTCTCCTTTGCCAAAACAAGCTTTCCAAGGTCAAACACACCCAACAATGGAGGTGGGAAGCTATCTAGGGTTTTCTGAGGGTAAGAGAGTGTTTATAGAGGCTAGGGTTGGAACCATAATGTTACTTATATAGTGGCTGGTCCAAAACTTAGGGTTTCTGAATGATAGACGTACGCTAGGCGTACGTCGACAGACCTCCGCGTTCATTTACTCCATTACGCTAGGCGTACATCCAGATTACGCTGGGAGTACCCAGCCAAACACATGCATGCATGCTTGGCATGCATAGGACCCCTTTGCTAAACTTCCCCCTTAGGGACCATTGTTGTCAATATCTTTAATTTACAACATCTCCTCCATTCTAAGTCCGTTCCCGACGAACTTTATATCCACATAAAGGTGGCGAGAAGACCTACGCTTCTAGCGACACGCCCCGACCCGAAAACCCTTTTCGAATATAAACCAATACCCATAAAAGACCGAAACGCCCTTACTCTTGATCTCGGGAACCCATAAATATATATATACTTTAAGAACGGGGCGTTACATTTTTAGATTGGAGAAACTTCTATCTTTATACCTAATTTGATTCTTCTCATTCATTCTGCCATACATTGAACTTTTCCAATGATTCAGAATTATACTTAAACTTGTAAGCATAACCATATTTACTGAACTTTAGTAAATCATGACAAATAGTCTTATCATTCTTTGTGGTGGACCTGACCAGCGCATACCAGTGTACCCGATCCCCTAGTCCTTCACTCGACTCACATATACATGTGAAAAATGAATTAGTCTTAATTTCCCAAAGACGGAAATTATCATTCATCATACAATAGAAGTTGCACGATTCCAAGTTTCTATCCAACTGAAACTTGGGTGATGAGAATCTTCCCTTATTTGGCAAATTCTCGACACTACTACAAACGAAGGAATCAAATTCACATTGCTAATCATAGAAACATACAAACATCAATTTTCACAAATGCCATTGTAAGGAGATATAACAAAATAAAAACAAAATTTTTATTTATTTATAAAATGCGGAAAACTTTTCCTTGCAGTGCAATTACAAGTGAAAACTATGTTTCTAATTATTTCTAAGCAGTTTATCATAACTCTCAACAGGGGCGGAGCCAAAAGAAAATTTTAGGGTGGTCCTTACAAAATAATTATATATATATATATATATATATATATATATATATATATATATATATATATATATATATAAGAGAGAGAGAGAGAGGGAGAGAGAGAGAGCGAGAGAGGGTCCATTGATTTTGAAGGTTTTATATGAAAAGTGAATATAGCCCAAAATACAATTTTTTTTTATGTCTAAGAAAAATAAATCTAAAAAAACTAAAACTAAATAAAATTATCTAAAAATGAAATTATGCAAATTTATAAAACTTGAGGTGTAAAATATATAAAATTTGAAAACTAACTTACTAAAAGAAGTGAACTTCTAAATAAATATGAAGTGTCAAAATGTAAATTTAAAAATGAATTATTTAAAAAAAAAAACCCAAATGTAATGGAATAGAATCTAACTTGAGTGTTTAGGAAGGAGATACAATGTCTTACCAATTAAACTAAAAATATCTTTTAAATAAATTGCAACCAAATAATATTTTAGTTATGAATGCAAAAAAAAAAATGAAAATTTGAGGGTGGGCCTGGCCCTACCCTGGCCCTAAGGTGGCTCCGCCCCTGACTCTCAAGCAACAGCTCAAAAATCTGATCATCAAACCATGTAGTCGATACAATAATATAGATCTAACCGATCACTACAACACAACAACATACTCGACGCCAAAATATAGATCTAATAGATCACCACAATCTATCAACATAATCGATACCAGAATACAGATCTAACCGATCACTACAACACAATGTCATACTAAGTAACAACAATCTAAGAAATGCCTGACCGTATATAATCAGAGGTGAGATAGCCACCTAAATAGATGATCGTACCCTAGAACCAAAACCAAACAAGGAACAGGTAATAGAGCTTAAATCAAGCATCCCCAGTCTATCCTACGTAACTATATACAACCCCTATGACATCCCTCTACTAACAAATAACCGAAAACTAGTGGGCCAACATTAGTTCCTTCGAACCACGGTACAATGATGCGAAACTTGCCTGGAATAAAGAAACCTGAGAATACCGCGATCTGTTCCCTGCTACACTGCTTGCTCCGTGGATCCACTAACATTAGAACCATATAAAATGTTAATCACCAATCCAAACCCTCAAGGATGACCTAAAGTCAAACTTGGTCAAAAAGTCAATAGAGTCGACAAAAGTCAAGGTCTAAGGTCAAACTGGTCAAAAATCCATAAGTCAAATAAGTCAACCCAATCGGGTAAAGCCAGTCGAGTTAACACAGGAGATGTACATGGGGTGTACTTACAGGGTACGTAGGGCATACTCCATGATTGACCACCATCGGGGGCTTTGACTACATATGTGCTGCATACTCAAGTTACGTAGGGCGTACACCCAAATCTCCCAGACTTCATTAAGTGTTGAATATCATAAGCCCTTACATCCAAATTTTAGATCCAAGGCTAAAATACCCTCTGGAGTCATAAAGTTTCCAAATTTATGACTTTGCATGTCCATTAAGAGCTTAAATCAACATCTTAATCCATTAAGACCCTCTAAATGATGCATAGAGGAAAACCAACCATTTAGATGTGATTTTATGACTTAAGACCTCTCCTAAGGTCTGAAAGGACTGCTTAATGGGTCAAGAACATGTTATGTTCATGAATCACCACATTTGGGACAAAAAAAGAACCAAAAACCAACCCAACATAAGATCTAAATGAAACTTCACAAAGTTTAGAACTTTATACCTCCAAATGATGCGAAACGGTGGTGAGATTCTGGATCTAAAGAGATTCACTCCTCCAACATGGTCTCCACTCCTTTCCTTCTTCTTCAAAGGCACAAAACACCCACACTCAAGCTTAGAAATTCTTCACAAGAGGGATTAGGGTTGCAAGAACGTTCTAAGAGGATGGAGGTTGATGAGGTGAGGGGAAATGAGGCTAATAATGGGGTTTAAGTATGAACCAACCCCTAAAAATAAGGGTTTACATGATTAGCACGTACGCCCTGCGTACATATATACGCCCAACATACTAGAGTGTATCCTAGTACGCTCAACGTACAAACATATGCATGTCATACTCCCCAAACCCAAAATTATGAAAATGTCACTAAGGCCCTTATTGGACTCTTTCTTTTACTTTGGGTCTAAATTGCAACATAAATAAATCATAGGGCCAAAATTAAAAGTACTTTATCATCGGGGTGTTACATAACTAATATTCAGTTTATTTAGAACTAAGTACCTTTTATAACTCCTTATCTAACCTAGACTATATATAAAGGCAATTCTGATTCCTAATAAGCAGTACTGTGATGGTTATACAAGTAGCACAGAGTATAAGTAATACAGTTAGAATATTAGTAAACACTTTTATTAAATTATGCTCTTTAAAGTAACTACACATTCACCTGACAAAAGTAGGTGACTCGGGTTAAAGCAGTGCTTCGCTTTGACACTTCTCAAAGACCTAAATGTATAAAGCACTAAGTCTTAGCCTAGATTCATAATTCTGGCAACTATATATTAATAATCAAGATTCCTCAACAATCTTAATGTTTTCATCAGAGCTATCAATTAAGAAATAGCCAGGTAGGATCATATCGGAGGTAAGGTTCGTTTGGTATACAGAGTATACTGTTTGGAAATCCCACTTTAAACACCTCACTAAATTCAGCCTAGACATCACTCTCATAAGTAGATCAATCAATATAATGACTTGGAATCACTGATAAATATTAATTATAGGTTCATAATTACGACTATGACTATAATGAAAAGTTAAACTTAAAATAAAATAAGCATAGCTTAACCTACACAGTAATCTAGCGAGAACCGAGAATTATGTGGGTAGAACACTAACCGGGGGGCTTCTATTCACCGGCTATGTAACACTGTATGGATTCATTAAACTAACTGATAATTTAATGGGGGGAGCGCTAAAAGGCTAAGAGGTAATCTAGAGAGAATTGGAGAAGATGTGTGAGAAAAACGACTGCGTACCAGGCCCTTTGTCCCCCGTGCGCCACGCATGTAGTCGGCATACTGACGTGTCATCCAATTGTTGGTACCATATGTCGCTTAGTGTGTGGTTTGTCAGTTTTTCGCCGCACCCCTGGTCAGTGAGCATGGCTGAGCGTGAATTTTACTGATTTCTTAAAAAATCATATCTTGTCCGTACCAGCTCAGTTTTCTATGGGTTTTATATCAACACATAGCTATCAACGAGATCTAAAACTTTCGTTTAGAATCTGTTGGCTAATTTTGAATTTGTTTTTAAAGTTATATTTTTATATGCTTAGATTATTGAAGTCCGTGTAAAAATTATAACTTTCTCATACGATATCCGTTCTCGACTATCTTTATATCAAAGGATAGGTATGGACGAGATCTTCAACTCCCATTTAGATTGCTTTTCCTAACAATCAATCTTTCTAAATTTTGATATCATTGTTGTATACTGTTGCGCTGAATCTTAGAAAAATCATAACTTCCTTCTACGAAGTCAGACACATTCTCGGTTTAATGACTACTACGACTTTCGTTTAGATCTGTTGGGGTACAAAGTTTTCCATGTATGACTTTGTAATGTGTTGACTTTTGTAAAACCCACTTGCATGTGGTGCATTAGCCTTTTGACTCATGAGATAGAGAGAGTGAGAGTGAGAGAGAGACATGTAAACACCTCTATATAAGGTGGGTTTAGTCCACTTGTAGAGGTGTGCTTGAGAGTTGTAAAAGTTGAGTGTATGATTGTGTGTTATTTATGTAGATGTAGATCTATGTCCCTTTTTGTAGCACCATACATATTCAATACATCTCTTGAACATCCAAATCACCATGTTCATTGTGCAATCTTTAATTCCGCATGCCAAACTGTGCTCTTAAGTCACTACAATTGGTGTCAGAGCGGGTCTTCAATGATCAAAGTGATTTGTTGAAGAACGATTCCTGGTTTAGCAACATTTGTCACAATTGGATCATTTTTGGTGAGTCTCTCTTTATGATCTCTCTTAATTTCATTGAATTTGTGCATTGCGTTCTTGATTTTTGATCGTTTTGACTCGTTGGATCAAATTTTTCTTGGAAAAACACATTTGTTATGATCCAATAATTTTTTTGTTGATCAAGGTCCGATCCAATCTTATTTGTTTGTTTGATTTGATTTTACAATTGTATATATTCATTTGAATTCTGGCCCATAAACAATCAATTTCTATTCATTGTTCGATACTCAAACCCCATTGAAATGATCATTTACTGTTCATCGAAATTTTCAAAACCAAATATTCAATCTGATCAATTGTCCGATTTGAGCCCAAAAGCATAATATGTTTACTATTCATATGATTTTAGCCCAAACTCATTTTATTCAATCACTTTGATATCTCAATTGAAGTATATGGTTGTTCATCTTTTGACTTGTACACACGCATTGTGTACTTGTACCATCGGATAATGTTTCTTCATAATCGGTTGTTCTTTGGTTCTTAATCTTGTTTTCTCATTGTCTTTTTCCGATCGATGTATAATGCTTATCTTAAAATGAGTTTCAGTTTCATATGATTCAATAGAAGAGAAAATCGACTTTCTTCAATTCATAGCATGAAGTCGATGATTGAGTCTTTTATTTTGATATAACTGATCAAGAACTTTGATATTTTCATGAAGAACAAGTGAAGAATTGATGGTTTATCAAGTTTTTGATCCAAAATTTGCTATTTGAATCATTAATTTGAAGTTTGTTGATTCTTGACTTCGAAAAGTCAAGACCAGGAAAAGTCAAAGTCGATTCTCTTGGGATAAATCAATGAATTGGTGAAAGAAGTTGGATGATACAAGTTGTATTTGAACTTTGGATGTTGAAATCAAGTCCAATTTGTGATTTTATTTCAAAAATTGGGTGTGATTAGTGTTTTTGAGGTCAAAGTCGGTTGATGATGTTCTTAGTTGTCTGGATCGACTGTCAACATCTTTGAGGTCTAATTCATGTTTGTTAGATTTCGAAATGGATGGGAAAAGCGAATGGATGGATTGATTCAAAATTGAAGGTTGTTACTGAACGTTTTGAGGTCGATTACTTCGAAACAAGTGTAACTGGAATCGAAATATGTTTTGAGTAATTGGAATCGAATCAAATTGGAAATATGGCTCGAATTGTGTATCAGAATCGACACTTGACGCTTTGAAATTGGATGTTTTGGTATCGATGTCCAGTGCGTCTAAGTCAATTTTGATTGTTGATCGATAGTTGGAATCGATCGATGTTCGCATCGATGGTTTGGGAACGAAAAGAACTTGGACTTGGATTTGTTGGTTTGGAAATGAACTAGGAAGGGTTGTTCAGTGACGAAAAGATGTATGATATCGATGATGGTTTTGAAACCGAATGATGGCTGATTGACGACAAAATATGTTTGAGACTTGAGAATTCGTTTTTGGAGTCGTTCGATCGAAGCGTTTGATTTGGGAGGAACTGTGTTGATGTACGAAGATTTGGAATCGAGGTGCTTAGGTTAACAATCGAATGGTTCGCTATTGGTGATTTATTCGATTGGGTTGATGTACAAAGAGTTCCTGTATGGTCGTTGATTTTACAGTCGAATGTTTGGAATCGTGATTTGGACTGAGTTATGGAATCGATTTTGGGCTAAAGCACGAATGTTCAGATTTCTTGATGATGAGTTGCTGTTGAACGAACGAAAGTTCTTTTTATTTGGATCTTGATTTAGTGGTTGGATATTGATTCGTTTTCGTTAAAATGGCTGTGAAAATGTTTCGTTAGTTTGGTGTTCTGATTGAATCTAACGAAGGGGAGAGTGAAAAAATTCCTTAAAATGGTGCTGAGGACTTCGTACAAAGGGTGTTGTGGATTCGTATGAACTGGGAAGAAACTAAGAATTTACGAAAATGATCCCTGCACTTACAAAAGTTGGACATCTTTTACAAAATTTCGTATGTTTTGTAGTATGGTGCAAAATTTTCAAAATTAGACCTTATATCTTCGAAAGTGTGACACATTGTATCCATCTTCGAATGTTGGGACAATTTTTCGTATGTTGGGAATGAAAAAGAAGAATTTTCAAATTTGGACCCATAAATTTTGATAGTTTGGCAGCACGTACTCAATTTCGTAAAAGAACTGTTTTTGCTGAGAATTTGAAAAAAAATGCATTTCATGCCCCTGTAGTTAATGCAAATTGATACTTTCTACCCAGCTTCAGAAAAGGGGGAGAGTTTTGCATTTTTGACTGTTTTGGGCGCACCGGGTCACTACAGAATTTTGAAATTGATAATTTCTACCCATTTTTGAGAAATTTTGTCAAAGGCGGTCCGTGAACGAAGCTAAAAATTGAAGATTTTTTTGATTTTCCAGATTGAAGCACAAAGTTTATGCCACATGTTAAGGGGGAGTTTTGACACGAAAAATTCTGAATAGAGCACGTTCTCTTTCCTTGAAGGTTTTATAATCAAATTTCGATTATAAAAAGGGGGAGAAACTTATATGGAAATTCGAACTTGAATTTTTCATATTACGCAGATCTGAAGACTGAAGTGACCTTGAATTTTTGAACTACACGAAATGATGCAATTGGAAGTTTGGAAGTGATTTCGTTTTGAAATGGGTTTGGTTTTATTGAAGATTTTCAGGGTTTATTTATATGCTCAACTTTTGGGTGATCAATTTGGAGTTTGAGAAGCTCGTGATCATTCATTGATGCTCGGTTTGTATGGTCTCACATCCTAGAGCCCAAATTGAAGAATCATGGAAGAATTGAAGTTTGAAGTTCATTTTGACATGTGTCACCCTTGAGGCTCGGATTGCGTAGTTGCTCGATTTTGGAAGAATTGAAGTGGGTCATTCATTTCTAACTTTGAGGGGGAGAATATTGGGGTGCAATGTTTTCCATGTATGACTTTGTAATGTGTTGACTTTTGTAAAACCCACTTGCATGTGGTGCATTATCCTTTTGACTCGTGAGATAGAAAGTGAGAGAGAGACATGTAAACACCTCTATATAAGGTGGGTTTAGTCCACTTGTAGAGATGTGCTTGAAAGGTGTAAAAGTTGAGTGCGTGTTATTTATGTAGGTGTAGATCTATGTCCCTTTTTGTAACACCATACATATTCAATACATCTCTTGAACACCCAAATCACCATGTTCATTGTGCAATCTTTAATTCTGCATGGTAAACCATGTTCTTAAGTCACTACAAGACCACTTAGGCTAATAAAGCGATCTATCTATGATTCACTATTTTGCGACATCCGTAGTCGTATCAGATTAAACATGAAATTTCAACATACCATAACTTCTTCGTTCTATGTCGAATTCAGACATTCCTTATATCTCTAGAATCCTTATTATGTATACTACAACTATGCTAAGATTATTTTATTATTAAATACTTGTATAATTTGCATAAAATATCATATAAGCACATAATTATATGTATAGTCCTTTCTTATTCATTCATAAAAAGATTACAATAGTTGATCAAGGTAATTACTGTTGGATTAGTGTCTAAGTTCATAACTATTTTGGTATGTACTTGACCCGATGGTGCATGGTCCTTTTGGGTTGCCTTCACCAAAGCAACTTGATATGATGAATTATGGAGAGAGAGAGGATTAATTATGATTTATTAATATATTATGAGAATAATATATTAAAGGAGAAATCATATTGGTTAATTAATATTAGTCAATAATTAATTAAGAATTAATTTTGTGGCTAAAAGACATTAATTAAACTTAAGGGACTAGAACTGTCAATTGTATGATAGTTGAATATTGGGCTAATGCACTCCATATTAGAGAGGTGGACGAATTCTATGGGGAAACCCATTAGAAATCATCCAAGGCATCTAATAAGGGAGTCCTTGGGTTGCTTAGGGCCTAAGCAGTCAAATTACGGTTTCCTTGTTAGATAACCCTAATAGCCTCACTATTTAAGGATCCCTAGAGCACCAAAAACGTGGCCAAGAGTCTCCTTAGGGTTTCCATACGTTTTTGGGTGCCTCCTATTTTATCATTCTTCATCCTCTTGCTCTTGGTGGTTGTGAGCCATTAGAGGAGTGACACTTGTGACTCTAAGCTTTCTAAAGCCATTACAAGGAGGATTTGAGTTGTTATTACAATATAACAACAAAAGGTATGTATTCTAATCTTCTTGGTGAATTTTGAAAATAGTATGACTCATTAGGGTTTTATTATGTGTTCATAATGTTGTATAACTAATAGTGAAACATAGATCCAATTCTAAGGTTGCATGCACACATAGGATTGTTTGTATAAAACCTATTAGTGGTATCAGAGCCAATGGTTTTTGTTTTCAATTAGCTTTTATTCAAATCTATGAACTTGACATATTAGGGTTTATGGCTAATAAACCCTAAATGCTAGGTAATTTTTGCAATTAGGGTTGCAAAACCCTAGTTGGAGATTTTTGCTAGGGTTTCCCAAACCTTTTCCTTAGCCTCCAAGATTTTGAAATCTAGGATTATCCAACCCTTCGATTTCGAAATTACCTCCTTCCCCAAGGTTAGATCCTAAATTTTAGGGATTTGGATTATCCCATGTCTTGTAATTATCCTTTAATAGTTAAATATAGTAATTAAAGATTTTGGGATATCTCATCCCTTATTTTCGAAATCTATGTAGATGTTTAAGGGATTAGGATATCTTAAATGTATAAATGGTAATTATCCTCATGGTTTAGATAATCCCTTATGATTTAATAATTAAAATTCATAGTCTAATTCAAGATAATTATTAAATCAAGAGTTTTAATATTTAAAATTTTAATTTAAATGTCTTAAATTCAAAAATTTTAAGTGAGATTAAAACCTAATTGTTTTGAAAAGTTTCAAAACTTGCCCTCAAGTTTTGGAATTTAAATTGTTGATTAAAAGTTAATTTTGAAAGTCTAAATTCTAAAACCCTAATTTTGAAAAGTTCAAATTAAACCCTTATGGTTTTATTAAATTAATTAAGTGTATAATTAAAGGAGAGTTAATAAATCCATAATGATTTTGGTCAATTAAAAGTATAATTTAAACCACCTAGTATTTTAAAAGTGTAAAATACACCCTTATACTATGTATAACATTAAAAGTTTAATATTATATATGTATAACTAAAATGCTAGTGTTACCATTAGTAGGCCTCATTCACGAAGCCGATCTATAAGGGGGTATAAGGTTATGGCCTATAAAATGGACGTTTAATGGGTATCCACTCTTACCCACCGCTTCCTTGATTGGTGGAGGGTCGTTAGCCGAACGGGTAGGATAGGGCAAACCCTTTCCATTAAAAGTATAATGAAGTATAAAGTAACTAAAAGTTTTACAAAATTCCCAATCTTAGTTACTTTAGACAAAAGTGAAATTGATGCAATCCCATGAAATTACACTTCGTGTCCTTGCGAAGACGTTAGTGGAGCGTGTGTGGTTAACTGGCACACTAAATGCTTCTAAGCAAAGGTAGCAAAGGGTGAATCGATGTTTGTCATAGTTCGGTGGAACGTGTGTGGTTAACCGGCACATCGAATAGGTGACTGTAACATGTGGGGGCACCATGTAAGTTTGCATGGTTATTCACACCCGCTTTGTGATCCTCGGTATCCCAGTCACAAACTAGAGGGGCATATCGAGATTTAAACATGCCATTGAAAAGTTCAATGAATCTCAAAGGATCTAGGAGTTTTCATAGATTTAAAACTTAAATTTCTTTTTCGTTTTTCATGGTGGAAATTGGTAAATCGTCATTTACCTACCTTCAAATATTTTGCAACTAGATTACGGCATCCCTTTTCTAGGTTGTAGCGTATTGTGGTGGGTCCTAGCCTTAATATCTCATTTGGGTGATTTATTAAGGACTCAATCAATCAACTAACTTGAATTTAGTTTCTCCCATTTTGTAGATGTCAAAGTACGACAACTATGGTATTCCCAAATCCCGTGGAATAAGCTTTCCACATGAAAATGATATTCCATGATTCGATCGAGGATTAAGAGATCATGCTTCACTTCCTCCACCTCCTATAATTATTCTTCCTAACCCACACGTTCGAAGGCTTGAAAAGTTCAAGCTCACTTAAGCCCTTTTGGCAAGTAAACATGGGAAACCTGCGTGTGTACACGTCTTAGAGATGAAGTCACACATTGTTGGGTGTCGAGATTTCAGGTAAGTTGGCTGTTGGCTGGGTTCTTCAGTCGCTTCCTGAATCATATAGTGAGTTCGCAAGAGAGTACTATATGATGGATCATGACGTGACCCTCATTGATTTGACCTATTTGCTTATAGATGCTGAATCAGAAATGATTTGGCGAGCTGGTCAAGCAAATTTGTCTGGTAAATCAAACTCCCAAACTTCAATGGATATTAAAAATGGTGACATTGAAGATCCAGAAAAGGTAGATTCTGAGATAGTTCCATGTGCCATTCCAAAGGAATCCATTTGCTTTTATTGCCAAGAGAAGGGGCATTGGAGACGAAGTTGCCCTATTTACCTAAGAGATCTAAGAGATGGGAGAGTCAAAACATATGGCTCTAATTTAGGTAAAATTCATTAACTAACTCTTTTAAGTTTCTATTCTAGATTCTTAACACATGATGTGATAAGATTACATTTGATGTTTTGTAGAATCGAAGAGAATAAAGGAAGCTTAAGGGAAGAAGTGAGCAGAATCTAATCGTGAAGAAATGGATTTCGATCGCATTACTTGAAGATTAGATTCTTGAGCTACTACTTAGAGTTAGAATAAGAGTACTAAGAAATATGTATTAGCATAGTTTTTCAATGAATTGCATTGTAAGGACAAATTTTTCCGCAATAAAATAAAATTTTGATTTTATATTATTTATTTATCCTTGCGATGGCGTGTATGAAAAATTGATGTTTTTTGAATGTTTCTATTATTAGCAATAATGGATTTGATTCTTAATTATACGGAAATGTCGAGAATTTACCAAATAGGGAGAGTTTCTCATCACCCAAGTTTCAATTGGACAGAAACTTGGAATCATGCAACTTGGTTGCATGATGAATGAGAAATTTCATATTTGGAAAATAGACTAATTCGTTAAGAAAGTGTCAAGTGAAGGACTGGGAGATCGAGTACACAGAGTTGTGTGTTGATAAAGTCCACCATAAGAGTGACAAAGATATTCGTCATGATTTACTATAGGTTTAGTAAATATGATTATACTTATAAGATTAAGTGTGATACTAAATTGATTGAAAGAGTTTAAATCAATAGTAGAATGATTAAGAAGAATCAAGTAGGAAGAAAGATAAAAGTTTCTCTATTCTAAGAAGAATGGAGAGTACCTTTTATTATGTTTTATGATAGGGCTCAATGATTAAGAATCATATCTCAATTGATTCTCTAAGTGAGTCTTAGTACAATTGTATGTCTGAGAAGAGGAATCAAGAATTGAAGAAATGGTTAAATCACGAAGTCAATCATACTTCGTTCCAATAACAAGTCTTAGAGTTAAGATTGTGACATTGAGTGACAAGTCTTAAGAAGGTTTATAACATTCATCAAATGTGAAGTTTGGAAAAGGCTTTCTTATTCTTGCACATTTGAAATTGGAAAGTTGTGATGTCTTGGATAAGACAAAGACCAACTAGGACCAATTTTGTGAAGTGTTTTGTCTTGATAAAAGCTACACTAACTCTTGAACATTTGTTTGTCGAGAAATGTTTATTGACAAGAGAATCTTATATGTCAAGGAGTCAGTGGAAGTCTTAATGAAAGGTTTCAAGAACAAATCAAGAATAAACCTTATCGATCATCACTAGCACACGACTTGAGGTTTATAACCTATCGTGTTTTTGTTCCATTTCAATTGAGTTAATTATGCATGTGAGTTCTATGAGTTCTCATTTGAATGCATAAAAGGAAAGGACCTTGATCAATGAAAATTACATTGATAGGAAAGGGTGCGCTGCTTAACTGCTTGGAAGACATGGTGGGCACTCGTGTTACCATAAGGCAAGAAATCAAGATTAAGAGTTCGGTCCATATGAGTTTGGATTTGTCACAAACATTGGTTTTGACAAATTCGCCTGGATAGGAACACATACACCATTAAAATCTAAGTTTCATAAGATTCCCTCCTTCATGAAAATGATTGTGAGGAAATGCTTTCACTAAGAGAGATTTTAAGAAGATAGTGATTGTGAAAATTGCATTCTTAAATTAGATTATGGTTACGGTATCCCTTTCCATGATTCGAATTGTGAGATTTGGAAATTAGTATAAATTGTTTAAAGACGCATATGATATATCTAAGGCAAAGGTGTATAAGCTTAGATAAAGGATTATCAAAGCATGAGGTATTAGAAATATGAACTTAAGAAATTCAATAGGTATTGTTTTTCTGGAAGTTAAGTTGTTTTCTGAATACATATCAAAGCTAGTGGGAGCATAAGAGTAATTCTTATATGATAATAATCATCATGATAGTGGGAGCATAAAAGTTGTGCTTGTATGATTATTATGGCAAGTATTGCACGTTAGCAATATTAATTATAGAAAACAAGAGTTATACTTTGCAAAGTCGCAAGGGTTGAAAAGTTGTTTTGCTATAATTAAGGGAGAGAATATTATGCTTCATTTCTAATCTAAAGGCTTAGGTTGTGGAATGTTAATAAATTTAGTCAAAGATACATAGTGCGTTCTCAAAGTTTCGATTATGATTATGGCATCCCTCTTCATAGTTCGAATTGTGAGAACGTGACACATTAAATATTATGGCAGAAGATTGATAAAGTATCGTATCTTTATGTAAGACATTATGCATCGTGTCCCATACGCTTCGGGTATAGGATCGATTGCAAGTGCTATAATATTTGACCATTCTAAAATTTTCCAAATGTCTAGCGCACTTAGAGGGAAAAGGATAAGAATCGGTTTTGACTAAGATAATTAAACAACTATCAATGGATGATCCAAAGCTCGCTGAGGATTGGTCGCTTGTGAGTAGTTGGAAGTATGGTATTGGATGGACCATATTGACATTATTATGAATAGATAAGATTCTATTAAGAATGAGTTGTCATATGGCAAATATGGAAATGTTTCCATATTGGGAGTTGGATATTGAGAGCAAGAAAGGATGTTCAAAGAAATGTACTTTGAGACATTATATCTATAGAATTGTTTCTTATAGAGATTTGCCAAGTCTTGATGATTTTGAGCTATGACTTTGCGAAAGAATCATTGCATAAAATGTTAGAATCTAGCATAAGTAACAAGAATTTGATATTCTTACACTTGTGATAGGTATTGGGAGTTGTGAAATGAGTATGATTGGAAATGTGTTCATTTGATCTATTTCACAAAGTAAGGACCATAGGTGAACAAGTAAAATGTTTTATTTATACCCAAAGTTTGCGGCCATATGGGATTAGTATTATTCTTGTGTTTCACTTTGCATGTTTTGACTTCCTGAATAATTAAATTGGTTCAGAACAATCAAATTATTCGAACAGACCATAGTCGTTCATATGTTGGAAGTAAGTATGAATGAAGACTATCATGAATTGGTTCGTAGATTGTCTAAAGTGTATTAGACATAGCAAGGGTTTGCTGCAACGTTCATGAGTGCTTATGAATATGATTTTGAGCATTGGATTAAACCCACGCTCATTTGGATCACTTCATGGATTTTATCATGAGTGATTGGTGAGATGATAATATCTTATATTCTTGAAACTGAGATATGTGAGTTATATCTTACGAGTCGGTTACACATTGATAATATGTAAACGCACAATTAACTTGGTGTCATAAAAGATATTTTTGTGTGTGATTCGGTGAGTGAGTCCAAGCAAGCATTGAAACAAAGTTTATCCGTTCCTTTTATCCAAAGTGGGATGAAAGCGATATATGTGGGCCCCCTCGATGATGTAGTGATGACACCTAAGCGCTTGGCCAAGCCGGGACAAATTTGATGTGTTCAATTGTAGTTTGTTGTCTGTCGTCATAAATTGGAAATCGGGAAACAACACATAGACAGAGAGAATGATTTAAATACATGTCTCATTCTATACGATATCTATAATGAAGGAATATATGATCTCTTATCTAAGGACGCGTATCTGATAAGATCAGAGTTGACAGCGGCTTTTGAAAGCTATGATTGCGGATCAGGATCTGAAGTCATATGCATAATAGTTATTAGACTTATCCAAGTGGGAGACTGTTGGATTAGTGTCTAAGTTCATAACTATTTTGGTATGTCCTTGACCCGATGGTGCATGGTCCTTTTGGGTTGCTTTCACCAAAACAACTTGATAGGATGAATTATGGAGAGAGAGGATTAATTATGATTTATTAATATATTATGAGAATAATATATTAAAGGAGAAATCATATTGGTTAATTAATATTAGTCAATAATTAATTAAGAATTAATTTTGTGGCTAAAAGACATTAATTAAACTTAAGGGACTAGGATTGTCAATTGTATGATAGTTGAATATTGGGCTAATGGACTCCATATTAGAGGGGTGGACGAATTCTATGGGGAAACCCATTAGAAATCATCCAAGGCATCTAAGAAGGGATTCCTTGGGTTTCTTAGGGCCTAAGCAGTCAAATTAGGGTTTCCTTGTTAGATAACCCTAATAGCCTCACTATTTAAGGATCCCTAGAGCACCAAAAATGTGGCCAAGAGTCTCCTTAGGGTTTCCACACGTTTTTGGGTGCCTCCTCTTTTATCATTCTTCATCCTCTTTCTCTTGGTGTTTGTGAGCCATTAGAGGAGTGACACTTGTGACTCTAAGCTTTCTAAAGCCATTACAAGGAGGATTTGAGTTGTTATTACTATATAACAACAAAAGGTATGTATTCTAATCTTCTTGGTGAATTTTGAAAATAGTATGACTCATTAGGGTTTTATTATGTGTTCATAATGTTGTGTAACTAATAGTGAAACATAGATCCAATTCTAAGGTTGCATGCACACATAGGATTGTTTGTATAAAACCCATCAATTACAAACTATGAAAAATCTAGTAGGAAACGCGGGCATTACAACAAGGCCCTATAGCACCAACTTGACTTTCATGCTTTAGCTAATGAAAGAGCTTTATTAAGTAGATTTTACAAACTTGTTTTGTATAAAATTTATGAATACAAACATTTTAAGTTATATATATAACTCATATATAGAGAAAAACTATTCAGAATGTATTAGATGCTTAAACATGACTTAGATATCGATACTTGTGTAATGGGATTACTCATAGTCATAATGAACTATACATTAAGCATATTAGTATGTGGTTCCCCGGACAACAAGGTACTCTAACTTTGATGTGTAACTATAATTAAAATCTACATGGAACCACTATCCATGCAACTTTCTCTTCATTCATAATGAGGACACACCCGATTGTGATTGAGAGTCATATCAATCTATTTGGAAGTTCAACATATGTGTAAATTGTAATAGCTTAAACATAACTTTCTTTCAAATACTTTGCAGATTAGGAATATTTCTTTAGTTCTTGCAAGTACTCTAGAATGTTCCTTTAAGTCACACCATGACTTATTCTTAGATTATATCGGTATTGTTTGAGATGCTTTAAGAATAAGACTTATCTGGTCTTCATGCATAATCATGTCATATATGATTAATCCAATTGTAACAACATATGGAATACAATCATATTATCTAGTTCAAAACATTGTACTAGGATTTCGAGGAATGCTCAAAATCATGTTATCTGGTATTTGACAAGATAACTCTCTCAAATTCTTTTATCTTAATCTCTTTAAGATCCTTAATAATTAATGAAAATTTACTTAATCCTTTAAGTTTCCATGAAATATCTATATAGATCTTTATTCCAAGAATTAGTAAGTAAACTACATATAAGAGTAGGAATGTTACTGTGCTCCCACTAGCTTTATACAAAACACAAAATTCATCTTGATTTATAATTAAGTCACACTATGTAATTATCTTATAAGAAATAATATTTTGACTTTGAAATGTTAGCTTAATCATACATGAATGCATCTCTACGTTTTCTATCAATGTCTAATCAATTATTGAACAGGTTCAACAACAGTCGAAAAAGTTACTAGTTCCAAACTATGATGCATTTCTATTATGGTTCTTTAGCTCTTACAATTCCATATGGCTCCCATAGTAAAAGAACTTTCTAATTACTTATCTTTTGGAATGACAATCAGTGGGATTAGTAGAAGCTTTATCCTAAACAATTATTTAGGATAACTTAAATAAATGCAATTAGTAGATGATAGAGTGGTTGAACTTATTGTCTAACATGAGCTATACAACTCTATACCTTTTAGATAAGGATAAACCATTACATCATTAGTCTAATGAAAGTATTTAATCTACTTTTTTGGTTGGAAATACATATATTCAATATATATTGTTGCAGTGAGCATAACTCCAAAAATATTATAAAGGAATAGTTCTTTAAAACATCATATAATAGATGAAAAGGTCTATGTTTTATCATCTTCAAAAAATTGTACTATCAACATTCAACCAGTGGTCAAGTGACTTTATCCCACAAGAGAATTCGAAGGCAACCTCTATCATTATTAGATAGATCCAAGTGACCATGTGATCTAGTGTCATAAGACCCATAAGAATGAAGAGTGAGTGTTTTTGAGGGAATGAGTTATGAATCGATGACATAACTATTAAGATGTTCAAAGAAGACTTGGTTTACAAAGCTCATTTTCTTGATCACAACGAAAGTTTAATGATGGTCACATTAAGTTGCATTTCAATCTTCATTATGAAACAATTTGAGCAAATCAAAAGTTTCAGTAATAACGAATAAAATTCGTCAGTGAAATTGACTAAGTATCTATCACCAAATCTATTTATGGATTGAAAAGATTACATACATTACTCATGTATAATTCTTTTTCAAGCATTTTGTTCTTTAACTACTTATAGATAAAGATACTTGCAAATCATCTTCCCATATAAATAGAGTTCCCATATATCAACTGAATCAAACTCATTCGCCTTCAAAATTTTCACCCTTTTGAAGCTTGTATATATGTTTCTTATTTATATGGTCATGATGATTATGAAATCGATAAGTCATAATAAAATATCATTTGATTATTTAGTTGTTATCATTAGAACTATCATTTTAATGAAAGTTTATAGATTTACTTCATAAATGACATTATGAGAAAATATTCTTTAACACATAATACTTCGCTTCGGAACATGAATATGAACATCCATTAAACGGTAAGTAAATCTAAATCTATTCATAAATTACAACTGTTACATGTCCCTATTAAAATAGGTACAAAACATCTATTGCTCAAATACAAACTATAACAGATCTTGTTATATCTTCAGCATGAAATACCATTCGTTTGTAATCAGTTGGTTATTTCTTCCAATCATTAGCACATAATATCAATTATTAGTGTCACCTGAAGTATAACATACTCAAGTGAATGGTGGAAAAATAAATAGTTCTATCATATAGATATTTGAAGTCTTGGTTAATTCAGACTTCCTTAGCTCGATGAGATAAGAGGAGTGGTTCCTCTTTCAGTGTCCAATTTCTTTGACAATAGAAACATCACTAATCATTTAAGTCCTTTCTTGATTATTAGGTTTATGTTGTATTTCACTTTACTGAACTTTAAGTCTATTTGAGTACACAATCTCTTAGAATTCCTTTTATTCACTGTCTGAACAGTTTTGAAGCACATTCTACTGTTCTAAATGAATATCTACTTATTGGTCAGGTCGAACAAAATCCCATCCTAGTTAACGAGATGCCTCAAGAAATGGACCTCTCGTAACCAAAACTCACAGTTGAGAACTTGACATACTACCTTTCTCACCTCAAAACTCCCAGAAGCTCTCGAAGGTGCTCCTCATGTTGCTCCTTGGTCTCAGAATACACCAAGATATCATCAATGAAAATAATGAACGATCGATCGAGCATCGGCCTTCATACCCAATTCATCATATCCATAATTGCCACAGGTGCATTGGTGAGCCCAAATGGCATCACCACGAACTCGTAGTGACCATAACATGTCCTGAACGCGGTTGTCTCCACGTCCTTCTCCCTAACCCTCATATGATGATACCCTGACCTCAAATCGATCTTAGAGAACCAAGATGCACCCTGCAACTTATCAAAGAGGTCATCAATCAATAGAAGTGGATAATTGTTCTTCACCGTTAACTTGTTGAACTCCTAGTAATCAATGCACATCTAGTGTGAATCATCCTTCTTCTTTACAAACAATATTGATGCTCCTTACGGCGAACTGTTCGGTATGATAAAATGCTTGCCCAATAGCTCCTAAAGTTGAGAGGACAACACCTACATCTCTGGTGGTGCTAATCGGTACGATGCCTTGGCAATCAGAGCTGCACCTAGAACCAAATCAAACTTAAACTTAACCTGCCTCTCAGGAGGCAAGCCGGGTAACTCCTCCGGGAACACATCAACAAACTCTCTAACAACTGGCACATCTTACGCTGAAGCCTGCACTCCCACTCTAGTATCAACCACATATGCAAGATTACCCATATAACCATGTTGAATATACTGTGGAGCCCTGGTAGCATAACAAAAGGCTGACCCAACCCTGGTACCTCTTCATAAATAACTAGTTCTCCCCCACTTGGGGTTCAAACTACCACTCGCTGTCCCTCATAGTTAATCATCGCATTGTGCCTAATCAACAAATCCATACTAACTATCATGCACACATCCCTCATGGGAATAGGAATCAAATCAATTGGATAAGGCACTCCAAAAATCTCCAAGACACAATCCCGATAAATGCTCGATGTAGAAACCTTATGTTCGTTGGTGATAGAAACCCAAAACAGACTCTCCAACTCACCAAGAGTCATATCATAATCCACACTGAAAGACTGAAATATAAAGGACCAAATCGCACCCGAGTCAAAAAGCATAAGAGCAAGAAAATAACTCATAGTAAAGACGTCCAGCGCCGCCCTTGCCTCCTCTGTAGTGAGCTGGAAAGCATGACCTCGGGCCCTCAGAGGCTCCGCCCTACCCTGGCATCCATCAGTGATCCTTAATGTAGCCAGTATTGGAGCTTGCGCCGCCCTCACAACAAGTAAGGGACAGTTGGCCTTCACATGGCCAATCTGCTCATAGTGATTACAAATTCGAGTACTCGGTACTAGGGCCTGCTGATGAAAATTATTAGCATAATGCCCCTCCTTGTCACATTTGTGACGTCCAGATGAAGATCAGAAAACACCATCATGAACCTTGATTCACTTGCCACAAGTGTGGCCCCTCTGTCCCCCATATCTCAAATAAGTGGGCTTGAACCGCTTCGCTGCAGGCTGTGACCGAACAGCAGCCTGCCTCAGCTCCTTCGACTGGAGCTCTATCTCAATCTACTGCCTCCTCGCAGCCTCTTGAAGCTCAGCGAGGGTAGCATAGCAATGGGTGGATACAAACTTTCGAATATCTATCTTGAGCATGCTCAAGTACTGAATCATTTGAGCTTGCTCAGAAGCAAAAAAAAAACTCAGGGCAAAAAAGAGTCCTCTTAGTAAACCTCTTAGTGATCTCCATCACCGTCTCAGTTCTCTGCCTCAAATCTGGATACTCTTGAGCTAACCTCTCCTTCTCCACCAATGGGACGTATCTCATGCGAAACATCTTCGAGAACTGCTCCCAAGTAACAAAAACATTATGCTCAGGAGTGTAAGACCCAATTACTAATCTCCATCAATCCTTCGCACCTGACTGAAGAAGTTTCAGGGCACACTTGACCTTCTGGTCAGTAGGGTATGATCATGTGTAGAAACAACCCTTATGTAGACAAACATTTCATCGCCACAATCAGTTCCCTGACCCCATCAAACTATGGGGGCTTCATATTACCGAAGTCCAGATACTGGAAGGATCTCTCCCCTCGAATCCCCATCGCAAAAACAGCCATGGTAGCTACAACAACAATAGCCTCAGAAAGAGCAGCGTAATGATCATCAAAGAGCTCGATCATAACATCTCCAGCATTGACCTTCAGACAACAACAGCCACCTTAGTGAAGATGATCTCACGAATCTGATCATCAGTCAATCGTAGCCTATCCTGGCCACCCGCTCCAAATCTTGATCCTCTTGTCTCCACCATTCTCAAATTAAACCAATACACTTCAGAAAAGCCACAATACACATTGATATAATTACGAATTTGATCATCAGTCAATCCTTGTCACTCCTAGCCCAATCTCTCTGTTTCTGATTTGTAGGTGTCACTAAAGTTTGAACAAGAATACCCGTAAAACCCAAAAAAAAAATAACTTAAAGCTTGAACGATGCTCAAGAACAGGGGAAGAAATCATCATTGATTACTGAAATCGTAAATCCCAAATGGAATAATAAAAAAAAGAAGCACTCATGAAGACCCAATTCATAGGTCTAAAATCCAAGATCAAATGATTAAGAAACAGAAGAATACATAAACATCCACTTCAAAAAGCCTCAATCGATCGATCAAGCAAGAAACAAGAAAACCCACAAAAATCCAACCGGAAGATCAAGCAGATCACATCCTCATCTCTTTAACTAGAAAAAGACATCGCCCCTAGATAGATTCCAGTAAAAAACACGAGACCCATTTCCTCCAACCCGATTCTCTATGAACATTCCTGTGATTTGGACACGAGACCCATTTGAGACACCTCTTGCGAAAGGTTCTTGTACACCCCTATACAATCGTCTCTTTCTCGAATATCTACGAGCAAGCCTTCACAAAGAAGCACTCAGTGCCTTCTGCATCTCTGAAATCATCTCTAGATCAGAATCGATTTCCAGATGAAGATGAGGGATGAACACCCAATAATCGATTTTCCAGAAATTTAGAACATGCACATACACTCTTAAATTGATTTCCATAAACACAACCACACACGATTTTAGTTTTTATTCGAATTTTGGAATATAATTCTTAAGTTACCCTTGAAAAAAGAGCTCACAAATGATTTTCATTGAGTTATGATTTAGAAAAACCTAAATGAAAACGAGATTGGAAGTATACCTACATAAGATATTTTCTTGAGAGAGAGAGAGAGATTTGGCTTTTTTAATTTTTAAAATTTTTTCTTTCAATCAGAAAAATATTTAAATAAATAAAAAACTAAAAAAAAAACAAAAAGTAAAGGCAAAATTATCTTTATAAAAAAAGTTCAAAGCAAATCGGACCAAACTTGCAAAAAAAATGAAAAGTTTGGACCTCTGGTGCTAGTCCAAACATTTTTGGACGAAAGCGACAATTTTCAGCTAATCATAATGATTATTTATGCAGTTTTGTCTAAAGAAAAAGATATAGATTAGCAAGTAGAATCGTGGTTGTTGTGTTTCTATAGGGTAATTATGTTAATCCATTGAGATGATGGCTGGTTTACCATAAAACTTTCTTCACTCATGATAAATAATAAAAAGAGTAAATTACACGAATGGTCCCTATGGTTTAATGTAATTTATGCGTTTGGTCCCTAACTTATTTTTTTAACTCGGAAGGTCCCTACTGTTTGTTTTTGTTACGCTCTTGGTCTCTGTCTTACCTAAAAAGACTATTTTGCTTTTGATTTTTTTAATTTATTTAAATAAACGCATTCCCAACCCCACCCCATTCACCATATCTTACCTCCCCGGCTAATTTTTTCTATTTAAATAATAGTATTTTTAGGTAAGATAGGGACCAAACGCGTAATAAAAACAAACAGTAAGGACCAAGCGCGTAACAAAAGCAAATAGTAGGGACCTTCCGAGTTAAAAAATAAGTTAGGGATCAAATACGTAAATTATCCCAAACCATAGGGACCATTTGTGTAATTTACTCTAATAAAAATGACCCAAATTAATTTTCATATCCTATGATACTTGTCCCTAGTCATTTTTAACAGATTGTTAAAACTAGAGGGCGTTTTATGTAAATTGTGGAAATAAACCTTGGAATTTTGCTTTTGCTACCACCAAATCTCTTTATTGTTATCCAAACACAGTTATTGGTTTAGGCGAGGGTTTTGAAGAAGATGGGGAAGCCAAAGAAAGAATTGTTAGCATCGGCGCCATGGCGCGCCGGAGGAGACGATCAACAAGATAAATTCAAAGACGCGAAGCTCAAAGTCACCGCCCAGCCAGGAAGCACCCCTACTATGCACGTTCCCGGCAAGAGGAAGCCCAAAGATGTTGCTGCCGATGAAGACGATTCTCTCGAAATCGACCCTGAACTCCGTTACAGCTTCCAACGCAATTTTCAGGTAAAACCACCTCCTCATTTCTTCAATTACTTGCCTTTTTCTAGATGTATCTCCAATTCCAGCAGCATACACTTGATTAGTTTCCTTGTGTGTTAGTTGAATTAGGTTTTACATCTTCCCTTATCTCAACAAAAGACCAATATATGATTTGTTAAATCGCTATTAAGAGATAATGTGATTTTTAGTGTTGTAAATGTTTTATTATTGTCATGGTATACACATTTTCAGCGTTAATTTGCTAAAAGAAATAGACAATTATGAATCTGAGGATTAAGGGTTTGAATTTCTTTAACCGAAAGTGGTTGTGGTTGTGGTTGTGGTAGGATGGAATTTTGACTTACTTTCTTGGATTGAAATTTTCTTAATCCTTTGATTAAAGAAGTAATTTTGCAAAAATTAATACCATGTCAACACTCAACATTTTACAGTTCTTGCAACGGGTCTTCAGCATTGATACTCTTGTGAAACCACTACCTTATTCAATGCAATACAATGTTTCTCGCAACTTGAGTTTCTTCACACGCATCTTCACACAGTTCTATGGTAAGTACAAGCATTATATTTACCATGATATTTTAACTACTATAAAAGGAAAGGTTAAATGCAAGAAACAGCAACATTTTTTTCTTTCATTGATTTGTTTATGGGTTCTAGCATTCATCATGTTGAGTGTTGTATTATTGGTAGATCCTCAAGGTATTGCAAATGCTCAGAAGGCTCTTGGAATAGGACAAGAAGACAAAGTCCGCAATGTCCGTTGATGAAGCTGTGTTATTTGAGATATATTTTTTTTTTAATTTTTTTTTTGTGTTGAAATGATGTTGATGAGTTACAACAGTTAGACATCTTGTTAACATTTTACATGACAAGTTTATTTTATTATGTTTGATGATTCTAAAGCCAAGTAAATGAATTTGTTATTGATGAATTGATAAATTGTACCTTTTTTTACAACAAGTTTTACAAATTGTGTGGATTTTTTTACAAGAGTTTGATGTGAAACTTGAATTGAGTCTAATATTAAGCAAGTTAGTTTGTTGTATTGTAAAGCACTTTTGAAGATCTGAACGTAAATATTTTCATTTGTTTAATTATTGTTAGCTAACCTTGCACAGGTCACAAGTTTACAAAGTCGTATACACCAAAAACTGCAGCTCATGATATGAGGCTTTGTCTTCTGCAATTGAAAATTTGTCGCCAAAAAGGGTCATATGATAAAAGTTTTGAACGCAGAACTACTTTGCTATTGACTTGTTTTACATTTCAATATTTGCAATAGGAAAACTGGTTTAGCTAAGGGTTCTTGCTACTTCAACTTTTGATGATTCCAATTTCCAAAAGACGTGTGTGAATTGAAATTTGTTGAAGATGATATAGAAATAGAGAATAAACTAGTTTTTTTATTCTATCCAATTCACTATTTTTTTAATAACAAAAAATTTGAAGACAACTTTTGGACCCGATTTACAACTCGTAATATATTTATGAAGTTTTTGAAAAGCAAGGACTAATATAAAAGTTGAGTAAATAAAAGAAATTAAAAATAAAATCATTGGTTTGTACAAGGACCATTTTGCCAATCTGGAAACCATATTTGGAGGGTAATGTTGCCATCGGACCAAAAACTGAGGACCAAATCCGCCAATTTTAAAAATCAGGTCACATGTTTTATGTTGCTACCATGCAAACGACGCAGCGACCATGCCTCCTTTCTTTCCTGTCTCAAATACACAACTCCTTGACCATTTAAGAGTTAAGACCACTCTCACTCACCCTCCATTTGAGTCTCGATCTTGAAGAAAGTGAGATTGTCGGGTTAGGGTTTCAAGAGAAAAAGAAGGCTAGCTCATTTCCAAAACATTCCAAGATGACACCAATTTCATAACCAGAAGAGAAGAAATGAGAAGACCGAATGGAAACCTACAGCCTACTACTATGTAGTTTTCTGAGAAGAAGAAGAACATTTTGCACAACGGAGAATACTGACACTAATCTTCAGAGCTCTAAAGTCCAAATCTTCGATCGCCACCTCAAACGCAAACAAGTTAAGCTTTATTTTCTTCACTCTTATCTTCCTCCTTGTCATAATTACTTTCTTTGATCTATTCCTAAGCATATGGTGTTGTATATGACGCGTGTTTCATAATTGATGAAATGTGAATTTGTGAAGTTAACATCAACGATTTTCTTCAATCGGTGGTTGCTAATGTAAATGTAAATTACTTCTGATACTCCTTACTCCTTAGTATAGTCTAGACATGTCCTTAATGATCACGAAGATTCACAACAACCCTAGGCACCTGAAAATTTGTACCGAAAATTGTAAACTCCGAAGACAACAAACTTTTGTGATCTTGCTTGAGGGTTATAGAGAAAATTTTGGGCCAAATCAGGAAAACAACCCAAGACAAGATTTGTACGAAATTTTGTCTGTTTTCACTGGAATCAACTCAATTAGAATTATTTATGTGTTATAACCACACCAGAGGACGGAATAAGAGTTTGTCCCACTTTGTTTTTTGAGCAAATAGACCTGAACAGACCTTGTTGAGTGTTGTTATGACTAAGAGAGTGTTTGGCTTAGCTTTTGTGGGGGAAAAGTCCCACTTTAAATCCATTAAATGTTATAAAATGAGATTTATAGTAAATAATTAAGAATTGAAAACTTTCATTTTTTCCATTAAAGAGTTCAATGATCATTCAACTTCAAATCCATTAAATGTCAAGGTGTCATCTTGCTAGAGTTTTATCCATTAAATGACACATAGACTTACAACCTCATTCAACTCTCTCTAAATCCATTAAATGTCAATGTGGTGTAACAACCCGAAATCCAAGTACCCTTTTATTTAGCCCTTCATCTTTGAATTGTTGCCATTTAGGGTTTTGCATGTTGTGCGAGTACGCTGGGCGTACAAGGAGTACGCTGCGCGTACTCGCGCGCTTCATTTGAACGCGTTCACCCTCGGGTACGCTGGGCGTAACCGGTCCAGACCTAAAAACCCTAATTATTTTGGTTGGCTATAAAAGGAATGTGTTGGCTTGACTCCTCAGCCACCATCCCTCAGAAAGAAAACCTAAGAGAGTGCTTACTCATTCCAAGTCCATTTGTGAGTGTTCTAAGCTTGGTGGTGCCATTTCAAGGTAGCAAAGAAGAAGAAGAGTTCATTGGGAAGGCTAGAAGTTGGTGTTCAAGGGTATATCCGGGCTTTGTAAAGGTTGGAGCTTCATTCTAAGGTAAAAAGTTCGGATCTTGACATATAGTTCTTGTGATATGCTTTAAGTACCATTTTCTAGGGTTTTGGTCCCAAAGGTGGAGACTTTATGAGCAAATGGTCTCCATAAGCTTAGATCCATCATATTTCTGGTCTATTTGAGTTGTAGACTCATAAAAATGTAATCTTGGACGTGAATGTTTCACCATGCATGAGATTTAGATCCTTGAGTTGGAATAGAAAGATGTTAAGGAGTGTAGGAGCCTTTACAGCCATGCCAAGGCTTAAAGGTTTCGACTTTATAGGTAAAGATGCTTAAATAAAGTCAGATCTAGAAGTTGAAGTAATGGCTTAACCGATTAAGACCAGAAATGAAGAGTGTGTTGCACTGAAGGTTACGCTGGGCGTAACTCCCAGTACACGCAGCATACTGGGTGGAGACCCCGATTTGTGGGTTGGCGATGTACGCCCCGTGTACATCAATCTGTACGCCCCGCGTACTGTAAGGTGGACTTTTGTTGACTTTTAGGGTTTTGGTCAACATGTGGACTTTGAGTCAAGGAAGGGTAAAATGGTCTTTTACCCTCTAAGGAATGATGATAAGGGGTAAAGTCTAGTTGTGGAAGTCTATATTAATTAAAATAATATTCGTTATGATTAGGCGAGGTTGAGTCTTCGTTGGGATTTGGAGATAGCAAGTACGCGATATTCTAGACTTTCCACGAGGTGAGTTTTCTCACTATATTGTACCCGGAAGGGTTTTTATTGTGTGACCGGAAGGTCGAATATGTTATGAGTTGTATGTGATGTATATGATAAGTTAATCGTTTGTATGTGCTATGTATGCTATGTTTGATATGGGCCGGAAGACATTATGTTATGGGCCGGAAGGCATATATGATATGGACCGGAAGGCGTTGTGATGTGGACCGTAAGGTTGATGCAGGTAGGACCGGAAGGTTTACCGAGTCGGGACGGAAGTCCCCTGATACACATGGACCGGAAGGTCAGGGTCTGGAAAGGCGTATGTGCATAAGTAGTATTTTGGGGAATTCACTAAGCATTTATGCTTATAGTTGTTGTGTTATGTGTTTCAGGTACTAGCGAGGACCGTGGGAAGGCGTCGGCGTGATTGTACACACTGACGAAGGAACTGTTTTATGATCATGGGATGTATTTTGTTACAATGACATTTGTTACACATATGATTTCGGAATATTAAATGTTGGTTTTTGATGTTTGCAAAAATGAAAAATTGTTTTGAAAATTCACGTTGTTACATGTGGCATCTCACAATGGTAAAGTTTTATCCATTAAATGACAAGACCTCATTCAACTCTCTAAATAAAATTAAAACAAGAGCCAATCTGATTCTGGGGGTGTTTGGCTAAGCTTTTTAAAGCAACTTATTAGGTTCCACACCACTATAAGTTAAAAAGTGTTTGGATGAAAATAATTTATTCCGGTAGGGAACTTCTAATAAGTCATTTTTTCATAAGTTACCCTACACTTATTAACTTATAAACTAATAAATTATAAGCTAATAAGTAATAAGTCTTGTTTTTCCAAACCCCTCTGTCGAACTCATTTTAAACGAGTTTTTGACATGAAGGGTGTTTTCTACAAAAATATTTACTGAATATGTATGTTTTAAAATTATTTACCAAACAAGGTAATTTGTAATTAAACTCAATGAAAGCGTGCCCTAACTCATAACTTAACGAGTCAACGTCGGTATAACCTACACCCCAGACGAGCCTCCATCTCCGCCCACCTAGACGCCGGCTCTCTGGCCACATCAGACGACTCTAACTCCAACCAAACTAGTGCGCCTAGATCCCGATTTACCAGACGACCTTCGATGCTTCTGTGACATCCCCAATTTCACGGCCATAAAAGACCGATTTGTTTATGCTTTGTTTTTAAAACCAGAGTAATCTTTTAAAGAAAAATAGTTACGGAATTTGTTCCCAAAACAAAATATGATAAAATTTATCAAAACGTTTCTCAAAGAGAATGTATTTTCATTAAATAATAAAACATCGGTATGTCATGTTCCGATACAGACCAAAAGCATAAACAATATAAAATAGACCTTACAACAGTTATTTATAACTACTGATCTATAATCCAAAATCTCTCGTGAAGTCCATCAACTTATACTCTTGTGCCATTACCTGTAATGCAAAGAAAACTGAGTGGGTCAGGCTTAGGAGCCTGGTGAGCATATAGGGTTTTCAACCTACAATAATACATTTATTATATTCAATTATCAAACAATCAAACAAAATACTCATTCCCATTATCTCCTTTATTTCTTAAGGATTTACCCTAAGAATCAACTATCCTTTATCCATTTATTCCTAAGGATTGACCTAAGGAATTGACACAAAGTCCACCACTGCCAAGGTCCACAAATTACGACTGGTAAACACTTAGTTCAACATACTTAACAAACACCTAGTTTTAACACTCCTAGTGAACAATTCATTCAAAACATCTGGTGAATACTTAGTTCTAAAACACTTAGTGAACACACTCAGTCCAACAACACCAAGTGAACACATCTAGTTCAAAAATACTTAATGAACACATTGAGTCCAAAAATACCAAGTGAACACATAGAGTTCGAAAATACCTAATGTACACATTGAGTTCAAACACCAAGTGAACACATGGAGTTCAAAAATACCTAATGAACACATTGAGTCCAAAAATACCAAGTGAACACATAGAGTTCGAAAATACCTAATGAACACATTGAGTTCAAACACCAAGTGAACACATAGAGTTCAAAAATACCTAATGAACACATTGAGTCCAAAAATACCAAGTGAACACATAGAGTTCGAAAATACCTAATGAACACATTGAGTTCAAACACCAAGCGAACACAGAGAGTTCAAAAATACCTAATGAACACATTGAATCCAAAAATTGATGGGTTTTGGTCACAAGACATCCTATGTGCTCATACAAACCCTAATGCTTGGATCTAGGTTTCTCTATTGTACATGCTTTGAATCCAAGACTATAAACCCTAATTCTAGCATATGGAAATCAATATTAACATATAATTAGGTTTAAGATATTACCTTGATTGTTATGTAGTAATAACAATCCCAATTCCTCCTTGAATTGACTTTCGAATGCTTAGAGTCACAAGTGTCACTCCTCTAATGGCTTACAAATACCAAGAGCAAATGGAGAAGGTATAAAGAGAGAGGAGAGAGGTTAGAATTCGTCCTTAGGACTCCTTGGGAAGAGATTCACGAATTCATGTGCCAAGGGGTGTTTATATATGTGTTCAGATAGGGTTTCAGTCATTATCCTTATCTAGATGCTTATCCATAAAGCAACCCATAAGATAATCTTTGAATCCCTATCATAGTCGAATTCTAAGGCCTTATCACCTCAAATTCGTTCACCCTAATAATAAGATAATCCTTACCTTATTTTGTAACTATCACATAATTACAAATCAGCCCCTCTAGTTTAATTAATTACACTTGATCACACAATTAATTCCCAATTAATTATTGACCAATATTAATTAAACAAATATGATTTCTCCTTTAATATATTATTCATATAACATATTAATAAATCATAATAACCTCTCTCTCTATATATTTCTCCAATTAAGTTGCTTTGGTGAAGGCAACCCAAAAGGACCATGCACCATCGGGTCAAGTACATACCAAAATAGTTATGGACTTAGACACTAATCCAACAGTCTCCCACTTGGATAAGTCTAATAACTATTATGCGTATGACTTCAGATCCTGATCTGCAATCGTAGCTTTCCAAAGCCGCTGTCAACTCTGATCCTATCAGATACGCGTGTCCTTAGATAAGGGATCATATATTCCTCCATTCTAGATATCATATGACATGATTTCTAATCATTCTCTTTGTACTATTTCTCGATTTCCGATTTATGATGACTGACTAATTGAATGAATCAAATTAGCCCTAGCCCGGCCGAGCATTTACGTTTGTCATCACTAAACCATCGAGGGGCCCAAAAGATATCGCTTTTATTCTTTGAATAAAAGGAACGGATAAACTTTGATACAATGCTTGCTTGCACTCACTCACCGAATCACACACAACAATATGTTTTATAACACCAAGTTACTAGTGCGTTTACATATTATCAATGTGCAACAGATTCGCAAGATACAACTCACACATCTCAGTTTCAAGAATATAAGATGTTATCGTCTCACCAATCACTCGTAATACAATTCATGGAGTGATCCAAAGTGAGCGTGGGTTTAATCCAATGCTCAAATCATATTCATAAGCACTCATGAATGTTGCACCAAAAATTTGCTTATGTCTAATACTCTTCTAGACAATCCACACACTAATTCACGACAGTCTTTATTCATATCTACTTCCAACATATGAACGACTGTGGCCCGTTTGAATAATTCGATTATTCTTAATAAACTCAATTATTCTGGAAGTCAAAACATGCAAATATGAAACACAAGAATAATACTAATCCCATATGGCCTCAACCCTTTGAGTATAAATAAAACTCCTTTTATTTATCACCATATCGATTACTCATTATTTATCGTTTCGGGTAATCAACTTCTTACTTGAATTATTACACTTGTCCCATGCTCCTAGCATGCACACAATATTTACCTATGGTTATTACTTTGTGAAATAGACCAAATTGAATACATTTCCAATCATTCTCATTTCACAACTCCAAATCCATTTTCATAAGTGTAAGAATATCAAATTCTCGCTACTTATAGAATATGCTAGATCTTAACACTTTATGCAACGATCCTTTTGTGATGTCACTGCACCAAAGTCACAAAGACTATTGCCAATGATATTACAAAGTCCTCTAACGGAGATTGTTACAACACAATTCCTTAGATATGATGTCTCTCACTCAAAGTACATTCCTTTGAACATCCTTTTGCATAAAAGTTTCTAATCTAGTCATAGATTTTCAATATTTACTTCCCAATATGGACACACTTCCATATTTTCCATATGACAACTTATTCTTAATAGAATCTTATCTATTCATAATAATGTCAATATGGTCCATCCAATACCATGCTTCCAACTACTCACAAGCAACCAATCCTCATCGAACTTTGGATTGTTCTTTGATAGTTGTTTAATTATTTTAGTCAAAACCAATTCTAGTCCCTTTTCCCTCTAAATGCGCTAGACATTTGGAAAATTTAAGAATGGTCAAACATTAAAGCATTTGCAATCGATCCTATACCCGAAGCGTATGGGACACGATGCACAATGTTTTATTTGCTATGTTCTCAAAATTCGAATTGTGAAGAGGAATGTCGTAATCATAATCGAAATTTTAAGAAAACACTATGTACCTTTGACTAAATCTATTAACGTTTCACAACCTAATCCTTTAGATTTGAAATGAAGCATAATATTCTCTCCCTTAATTATAGCAAAACAACTTTACAACCCTTACGACTTTGCAAGGTATAACTCTTGTTTTTCTATAATTAATATTGCCAACTTGCAATACTTTCCATAATAATCATACAATCATAATTTTTATGCTCCCACTATCATGATGATTACTATAAAACATAACACTTATGCTCCCACTAGCTTCGACATGTATTCATAAACATCTTAACTTTTAGAAAACAATACCTATTGAATTTCTTAAGTCCATGTTTCTAATACTTAATGCTTTGATAATCTTTTATCAAGGCCTCTTAAGCTTATACACCTTTGCCTTAGATAGTTCATATGTGTGTCTTAAACAATTAAGACTAATTGCCAAACCTCACAATTCAAATCATGGAAAGGGATACCGTAACCATAATTGAATTCGAGAATGCAATTTTACAATCACTATCTTCTTAAAATCTTTCTTAGTGAAAGCATTTCCTCACAATCATTTTCATGAAGGAGGAAATCTTATGACACTTAGATTTAAACGGTGTATGTGTTCCTATCCATGTGAATTTATTAAAACCAAAGTTTACGACAAATTCAAACTCATATGGACCGAGCCTTTTTTAATCTTGATTTCTTGCCTTATGGTAGCGCAGCTGCCCACCACGTCTTCCAAGTAGTTAAGCAGCTCACCTTTTTCCTATCAATGTACCTTTCATTGATTAAGGTGCCTTGCCTTTTATGCGTTCAAGATGAGAACTCATAGGACTCACGTGCATAATTAACTCAATTGGAACAACACAGAATCAAAATGTTGTCAACACGATAGGTTGTAAACCTCAACTCGTGTGCTAGTGATGATCGATAAGGTTTATTTGATTTGTTCTTGAAACTTTTCGAGACCATTAGGACTCCCACTGACTCCTTGACATATAAGATTCTTTTGTCAATAAACAATTCTTGACAAACAAATATTCAAGAGTTAGTGTAGTTTTTATCAAAACACTTCATAAATTGGTCCTAGTCGGTCTTTGTCTTATTCAAGACATCACAACTTTCCACATTTGATGAATGTTATAAACCTTTAATACTTTTCAGTTTTCACTCATTGTCACAATCTTAAGTTTAAGACTTGTTATTGGAACGAAGTATGATAGACTTCTTGATTTAACCATTTCTTCAATCCTTGATTCCTCTTCTTAAACATACAATTATACTAAGACTCACTTAGAGGATCAATTGAGATATGGTTCTTAATCATTAAGATCTATCATAAAGCATAAAAGCTACTCTCCCTTCTTCTTAGAATGGAGAAACTTTTATCTTTCTGCCTACTTGATTCTTCTTATTCGTTCTACTATTGATCTAAACTCTTTAATCAATTCAGAATTACACTTAATCTTGTAAGTCTAATCATATTTACTAAGCCTTTAGTAAATCATGACGAATATCTTTGTTACTCTTATGGTGAACTTGATCAACACGCAACTTTGTGTACTTGATCTCCTAGTCCTTCACTTGACACTTTGTCAATGAATTAGTCTAATTTTCAAAATATGAAATTTCTCATTCATTGTGCAACCAAGTTGCATGATTCCAAGTTTCTGTCTAATTGAAACTTGGGCGATGAGAAACTCTCCCTATTTGGTAAATTCTTGACTTTCCATAACACAATAAGAAACAAATCCATTATTGCTAATAATTTTAACATCAATTTTTTCATACACGCCATTGTAAGGATAAATAAATAAAATTTAAAATCAAAATTTATTTTATTGCGGAAAAATTTGTCCTTCACAATGCAACTCATTGAAAAACTTATGCTAATACATCTTTCTTAGCAATCTAATTCTAACTCTAAGTAGTAGCTCAAGAATCTAATCTTCGAGAAACGTGATCGAAATCCATTCCTTCACGGTTAGATTCTGCTCACTTCTTCTCTTAAGCTTCCTTTCTTTTCTTCGATCTTATAAGACATCAATTGTAATCTTATCACATTATGTATTAAGAATCTAGAATAGAAGCTTAAAAGAGTTAGTTAATGGATTTTACCTATATTAGAGCCATACGTTTCGACTCTCCCATCTCTTAGATCTCTTAGGTAAATAGGGCAATTTCGTCTCCAATGCCTCTTCTCTTGGCAATAAAAGCAAATTGACTCTTTTTGGAACAGGACATGGAACAACTTCAGACATCGCCTTTCTCTTATGATCAATCTTTTCAATCATTGCATGTCTTTCATTGCCATTGTCTATTTCCATAGAGGTCTCGAAGGCAGATTCACCAATCAACTTTGCTTTTCTATTGCGCCAAACCATTGCTGATTCAATAGCAATAATCATATAGGTGAGATCTATAAGGGTCACGTCGCGGTTCATCATATAGTACTCTCTTACGAACTCATTATATGAGTTAGGAAGTGACTGAAGAACCCAATCAACAGCCATTTCCTCACAGACAACGGATCCCAACATTCTTAACCTATCAATGTGTGACTTCATCCCTAGGACGTGTGCACACACCGACTTTCCTTCTTTATGTTCACTTGCCAAAAGGGCTTGAGTGATCTTGAACTTTTCAAGCCTTTGAACTTGTGGGTTAGGGAGAATAATTAGAGGAGGAGGAGGAAGTGAAGCATGATCTCTTGTTCCTCGATCGAATCGTGGAATATCATCTTCATGTGGAATGCTTGTTCCACGGGATTTGGGAAGACCATAGTTGTCGAACTTTGACATCTACAAAACGGGAGAAAACAAATTCAAGTTAGTTGATCGATTGATTCCTTAGTAAATCACCCAAATGAGATACTAAGGCTAGGACCCAACACAATACGCTACAACCTACAAAAGGGATGCTGTAATCTAGTTGCAGAATATTTGAAGGTAAGTGAATGACGATTCACTAATTTCCACCATGAAAAACGAAAAAGAAATTTAAGTTTTAAATCTATGAAAACTCCTAGATCCTTTGAGATTCATTGAACTTTCAATGGCATGTTTAAATCTCGATATGCCCCTCTAGTTTGTGACTGGAATGTCGAGGATCACAAAGCGGGTGTGAATAACCATGCAAACTACATGGTGCCCTCACATGTTACAGTCACCTATTCGATGTGCCGGTAAACCACACACGCTCCACCGAACTATGACAAACATTGAGTCACCCTTTGCTACCTTTGCTTAGAACCATTTAGTGTGCCGGTTAACCACACACGCTCCACTAACATCTTCGCAAGGGCACAAAGTGTAATTTCATGGAATTGCATCAATTCACTTTTCCTAAGTAACTAAGATTGAGAATTTTGAAAAACATTTAGTTACTTTAGTAATTCATTATACTTATAATGGAAGGTTTCGTCCTATCCTACCCGTTCAGCTAACGACCCTCCACTAGTCAAGAGTGCGGTGGGTAAGAGTGGATACCCATTCAATCGTCATTTTATAGGCAATTTCCTTAAACACCCCTTATAGACCAGCTTCGTGAATGAGGCCTACTAACGGTAAGACTGACTTTTACTCATACATATATATAATGTTAGACTTTTAATGTTATATATATTATAGGGTGCATTTTACACTTTTAAAATACTATGTGGTTAACTTTAACAATTACACTTTTAATTCAATTAAATGGTTAACCTAAAAGTTTATGGATTTATTAAATCTCTTTTAATTATACTCCTTAATTAATTAATAAAACCATAAGGGTGTATTTGAACTTTTCAAAACATTATTAGGGTTTTAGAATTTAACATTCCTAATTAACTCTTAATCAACTTTTAAATTCCAAAACTTGAGGGCAAGTTTTGAAACATTTCAAAAACATTAGGGTTTCAATTATTTAAATTTCAAAACAACAAAACCTTTGGGTTCAAATTTAAACTATAAAACCTAAAGGGTAAAATATGAAACTTTTCATAACAACAAGGATCAAATAACAAATAATCTAAACTAACATTTAATTACATAATTATCCATATTTGATTTGTTTAATGATTTCTTGCATAACAATTTATCAATTTACTCAAAATAATTAATCAATTATCTTATAAGGAAACAATTATCTTATTAATTGATAAATATCTTCATTTAGATCGAAAATATAGTGAAATATATCATATAATCGGATTAATATTGATCTAACATGATAAGGTAACTATCCATATGCAAAAACAGCAAGAAATCACGAGATAAGCACTATCTGACGAGTTGACTCGTCGAGTCAAGCCTGGACTCGGCGAGTCACCCTGGACTCGGCGAGTTCAACTATGGACTCGGCGAGTCCAGCCTCTAGAACACCAAAAATCGAATTTTTCAGATATAAAATGCATCAATACAATTGAAACCATCCTAGGCTCTGATACCACTAATGGGTTTTGGTCATAAGACATCCTATGTGCTCATACAAACCCTAATGCTTGGATCTAGGTTTCTCTATTGTACATGCTTTGAATCCAAGACTATAAACCCTAATTCTAGCATATGGAAATCAATATTAACATATAATTAGGTTTAAGATATTACCTTGATTGTTATGTAGGAATAACAATCCCAATTCCTCCTTGAATTGACTTTGGAATGCTTAGAGTCACAAGTGTCACTCCTCTAATGGCTTACAAACACCAAGAGCAAATGGAGAAGGTATAAAGAGAGAGGAGAGAGGTTAGAATTCGTCCTTAGGACTCATTGGGAAGAGATTCACGAATTCATGTTCCAAGGGGTGTTTATATAGGTGTTCAGATAGGGTTTCAGTCATTATCCTTATCTAGATGTTTATCCACAAAGCAACCCATAAGATAATCCTTGAATCCTTATCATAGTCGAATTCTAAGGCCTTATCACCTCAAATTCGTTCACCCTAATAATAAGATAATCCTTACCTTATTTTGTAACTATCACATAATTACAAATCAGCCCCTCTAGTTTAATTAATTACACTTGATCACACAATTAATTCCCAATTAATTATTGACCAATATTAATTAAACAAATATGATTTCTCCTTTAATATATTATTCTTATAACATATTAATAAATCATAATCACCTCTCTCTATATATATTTCTCCAATCAAGTTGCTTTGGTGAAGGCAACCCAAAAGGACCATGCACCATCGGGTCAAGTACATACCAAAATAGTTATGGACTTAGACACTAATCCAACAAAAATACCAAGTGAACACATAGAGTTTGAAAATACCTAATGAACACATTGAGTTCAAACACCAAGTGAACACATAGAGTTCAAAAATATTTATTATTTCGTCTCACATCAACTATTTCATCTACCCATGTTCTACCTAACATATTTGTAGATGCAAACACATATACAGTTTAAATCTTTTAAAACATGTATAAAACATTATTTCAACATCTATCTCAAGTAAACAAACAATGTATAAACACCTAGCACGTACTTCATAGCAAATACTTCATATCTATGCGGTAGAAGAAAGTGAATATACATTCACACATATAACAACAAAATATACACATAACACGTATTTCGTATAAAATACTTTGTATTTATATGTTAGAAGAAACTAACCACACACTTACTTGATCAGAAGATGATCGGACATCACTACGACTTGTAGAAGTAGTATTTTTCGGTGAAACCGGGATCACTTCACACACCTAGTTTCTCGCAAGAAGAGCTTCGGCTCGGAAACACTTTTCTTCTCGGGATCTTCGGGCTTCAGGACTTGCTTCGGGTCTCGGGGTTGATACCAGTGCTTCGGGGGTACTTCTTTGCACGTAAATCGAGGTAATATGGGTGAGAGATGAGAGACTGAGCAAACAAACTCGGCTGGCCCTTCAAATCTATTTATAGAGCAAAACTGGCCCTTGCCATGTCGTGGCACCTTTTGCCACGTCGTGGGCTTGATCATCACTGCATGCGTCATCTCAAGTTGCATCTGGAGGACTCCCGAAGGTGTCAGAAGACCTGTCACGTCGTGGAACTGCTTGCCACGTCGTGGTCTCTGACATAGCTTTGGGGTTCGCGCCCCGAACTTCAGAAATTCATAACTTTCGCATATGAACTCCGTTTCGACGTTCTTTATATCGATGCGAATGTGAGATTATGCTCTACAACTCGCGTTTAGACTCCATTGGCTAATTTTGACTTTATTTTTTGATATATTATAAGTATATTACTTATATATTATTTTTAGTAGGCCGGGACAGGAAAACTACGTTCAAAATTCATAGCTCTTTCATCTGAACTCCATTTTCGTCTGTCCTTTTATCGTTGGAATACTATCGAAGAAATCTTCGACTCTCATTTAGATCACTAAGGATAGATATCTATCTATCTTAAATTCACTATTTACGTCGCGTTGGGTTATGTCGGTTCTGTCGCGAAACTTCGATAGGTCATAACTTTTCCGTTATAACTCGAATTTTGGCGTTCTTTATATGCACGGAAACCTTGTGACATATACTACAACTTGGTTAAGATTAATCCTTCTAAATAATATTCCATCAAAAAGTCATTTTTGATGCTTATCGTCTCTAATTTGATTAGCCCGGATCTACGGGCGTTACAACTTCCTTCAGTGAAATAAACATTGTTAATCGTTGAACTCTATACCTTCGACCGCCTCTCTGGCCTCCATTTCTCTACCTCCGGCATTCCTAATTTCAAATGTTCCAAAATTTCCTGATTTCAGCTTCTTAGGTTTCAAAACGTTTACTGATTTAATATTCCCTGATTTGTAAATTCCATGTTTCTATGTTTCTTGATTTCATCGATTGCAAATTCCATCTTTTGTATACAATATTTTCATGTTTCCTCATTTCCTTGTAAATTCTCAGGTTCTTAATGCTACGTTTCTTGATTTCCTATTTTTCTGAATTAGGTTTTACATTAGATGGTTTTGTTATTTGTTTTTGCAATGACTAATATTACACGTGATGCTAGTTACTTGCAATCATTAGTATTGTTGTTATTTCATTTTTATGCCAATAGTGGATCATAGTTTGCTTGCTAGTTATTTTCCAATATTATTAATTGGAAATGGTTTGATCATAGTTTACCTATTTAGGTGTATTTTTCTAGTTATTATAAGGATTTTATGACTAATCGATAGGTCGATGTGACTATGTGCTAGTGTTACATAGCTTTGCTTGCTAGTTATTGTTTGTTACATTCATTAGCTTTGGTTGCTTGTTAGTTATTATTTTGGTTTGCTTTGTTTGTTTGTCACATTCAATAGTTATTGTTTGATAACTTTGCTTTTCTTATTGTTTTTAATTTGATTTAGGTTCGTAACTGTTTAAGTGGGAAGTGTTTCTAATTGTTTAAGGCTTTCAATATTTTTTCATTAATATGACTCCTCTCTTATTTTTTTTATCTTTACTTTTTTGCAGGTAAGGGTTATCCAATCATGTTATCCATAATTTTTTTTATTTGGTTTTTGTAAGAAACAATTGTAGGTTTTGTACCTAAAACATTGTATCTACAATATTGGTTTTAAGATGATGTTTGTTGATTTAGATTAAAAAAAAATTGTTTGTTGGTTTTTATAAAAAAAGATTGTTGGTTATAATAAAATGAGACATAACAAAAGGTAAAAATGATGTTTGTAAAAAAATTTGATAATCATTAACAACACAAAGTTTTAAAAAAATCAAAAAAGTTATATTAAAAAAACAATAAAAAAGAGTTAAAAAACTAAAAATTTTAAAAAAATATAAATTTCATTAAACTACATCTAAATATTTTTAAACACATATTTAGTAAATATTTTTTTTATTAGAAAACACCGTTTTGATTAAAAAAAAAAAAACTCCATTTTAGACGCCGGTAATGAAAACCCCTTGGTCACAACTCAGAACGGCGTAACCTCGCTTTCAGCGGAACTGTACCAATTCCATAACCAGAAGAGAAGAAATGAGCCGACTGAATGGAAACCTACTACTACGCAGTTTTCTGAGAAGAAGAAGAACATTTTGCACAGCGGAGAATATTGACACTAATCTTCAGAGTTCTAAAGTCCAAATCTTCGATCGCCACCTCAAACGCAAACAAGTTAAGCTTTATTTTCTTCACTCTAATCTTCCTCCTTGTCATACTTACTTTCTTTGATCTATTCCTAAACATATGGTGTTGTATATGACGCGTGTTTATAATTGATGAAATTTGAATTTGCCAAGTTAACATCAACGATTTTCTTCAATCGGTTGTTGCTAATGTAAATGTAAATTAGTTAGCATCTTCTATTGAAAAAAAATTTGTGGATTTGGTAACCGGTAAGTGAAATTTTGAATTTTGGTCAGCTGTTCTTAGATCAAAACTTATGCGCTTCCTAACATGATTACAGATACAATTTCTATTGATTTTGGTGGACTTCTCTCTAATCTCATTTGCAATTTCCTTGGATCTTTTCTGATTATGCATCATTTCATTTCAGTTCACATTGTAAAGTTATTCTCACTTCATTGCAGCGTGATCGAGCTGCATGGCTGATAAACAGGAAAGATTCTCTTGTCAATACTGTGGCTGATAATCTTCTGGATCGGTTGGAGGTTACAAGATTTTTCTAACTTATATCTTTTTCCTCTATCTTTGTAAAATAAGTTTTAATCTTTAATTCCCTAGACTTATACCTCCATAAGCAAATACATTTTTTATAGGATGTGAAGAAGACATTTCCTACAACATTATGTTTGGGAGGTTCTTTGGAAGCAATTAGGCGTTCTGTACATGGACGTGGTAAGACTTTTTGAAACATGTATTCTCACTCATGCAAGCATTTGAATAATTTAACAGATTTACATAATCATGAGGATATGTAATATGCCATATAAAACCCTAATTCTTTGATGTACTTTTAGGTGGCATAGAGAAGCTAATTATGATGGATTCATCACATGACATGGTGAAATTATGTAAAGATTCAGAAAAAGATTTGTCTAGTGATAACATTGAAACTTCATTTTTGGTAGGCGATGAAGAATTTTTACCTATACAAGCAAGGTATATATATGCTTAATTAACTCTCCATTAAATCATGCACTTCTTATAAAAATATCATAAGTTTTAGTTTTACAACTCTTACTTACTTGGATTGTTATTTGTGGTGTTAAAGTTCTGTTGATTTAGTGATAAGTTGTTTGGGCCTCCACTGGACAAACGATCTTCCTGGTGCAATGATACAGGTATTGATACTTATGTAAAAAGACGATTATGCCCTTCTCAATAGCAGCCTAGGGGAACTAATGTACTGATAATTGCTCTATATGTGTGACAGAGTAGGTTGGCATTGAAACCTGATGGCTTGTTTTTAGCAGCTATTTTTGGTGGAGAAACACTAAAGTTAGTTTCATTTTTTATTTTTCTTGCAAAATGATAGTTTTCTTCTACTTCTGATGATTTTTTTAAAAAAAAAAATATAGAGAGCTGAGAATCGCATGCACTATAGCACACATGGAGCGTGAAGGTGGTGTGAGTCCAAGAATATCACCATTAGCACAAGTATAATCTTTTAGATATCTATTTACCGAATTGCCCTTGTCTATTTCCATCCATTCATTTGTTAAATAGCTTCACCTTCACACACAAATAGGTGCGAGATGCAGGCAATCTGTTGACTAGAGCAGGCTTCACTCTTCCAGGAGTTGATGTTGATGAATACCAGGTTAGATATAATAGTGGTGAGCATTTTTCTCCAAATTCTTTTTTCTTTTTTTTTTTATAAACTTATTATTAGTTATGAAAATTATAATGTCTTAAATCTACTAAATATAATTATTCTCATGTCATGTTTAGCACTGGAGCTAATAGAACATCTGCGTGCAATGGGTGAAACTAATGCTCTTGTAAATAGAATCAAAGTAAGATTTATTTATTTATTTATTTGTGTTTTGTATTTTGTGTTTAATCTTTTTTGTTTCTCAACTTTTTTGTAGTTGTTGAAGAGGGAGACAGCTGTGGCAACAGCAGCTGTTTATGAGTCCATGTTTGCAGCAGAAGATGGAACTATCCCTGCAACTTTCCAGGTCTTTCATTCTTAATTGCATTGACTTTTGAAAATCTATCTAATTATGAGTTTATTATGAGTTTATGACATATGAGGGAGGGGTATTTTGGGAATAGGTGATATACATGACTGGGTGGAAGGAACATGAGTCTCAGCAGAAGGCCAAGCGCAGGGGATCTGCTACTGTATCTTTCAAGGACATACAGAAGGAATTTGGACATACAAATAACTAAAACTTATTTGTAGATTAAATATATATATATTTTTTTTATTGGGGGGAAGAAATGCAGTTTGAAAAAATGATGCAATAAATTATCTGCTTAAATTCCCTATTTTGTTCAAGATAAAAGTGGTCTTCAAATAGTGGCTATTGCTACTCAGAACCTTGACATGTTTAAAACTATAAATATAGTAAAACCTTTGTATTTGTTTTGTGGGCAGTGTTGTTGCTTGTTGGATTGAATCAAGTGAATATATATATATATATATATATATATATATATATATATATATATATATATATATATATATATATATATATATATATATATATATATATATATATATATATATATACACACACACACGAATGTTTTCTTTTCATATAATACAAACTAGACGAATGAATATAGAAAATTAGAGAAAGAATGTGTGTGTGTGTTTTTTTTTCATTAAGTACTAACTTTTTTACAAATTTGGTGTTGTTTTTGTAAAACATATTGCTATTTTTTAAAGTTCATCTATTCAAACAATATTAAAAAAATTAAAAAAAGTATTACTTTTGTGTGAAGACCGACCTTACATATTTCTATATCAAAATTAAAACTACATCAAGTTAGATGTTTATTTGTGTGTTTAATGAATAAAATGAAAGAAAATTATGTCATTACTATTGAATTTCAGTATAATGTTGTATTTTGGTCATACATTTACACGAAAGAACAAAATAATTGTTATATTAAATATTAATTATTTTAGAAAATCTAAAAAAAAACATGGTAAACGGTAAAATACATAAAACACAACCTATTATGCAATTATATTCAGAAAATCTCATTATATTTTCTTGCTTACAAAAAAGATTTATTATTTTTTGATGTACCTTTTAAGTTTTTTTTCATTTAAATGATATAACGATTATGGTTGATGACATGAGTGGTTTATATCAATAGATTGATGTTTTATAAAATATCAAGAGATAAAACTCGATGGAAAATATAAATGTCATGTTGTTTGATAATAGTGTTACATTTTGATACATTATAAGAATTTAAATTGGTGTTATAAATCATATATGTCATAATTGTTATAATCATCCCATTTAAATAAATCAATCTTGATCATTTTTGACTCGTTTTTCGATAATGTCAAGGGAGATCGGATCACAAGAGTGTAGTTATTATTTATTTATAAAAGTAATTAATAATTTGTTTGGAATTTTGGATTAACTAATATGCATCAAATATAAACCCTAAAAAAATCTTTTTTAAATTGTTTATTCTCGTAAAAAAGAATATTTTTTTCTAAAAATTTTAGAACCGGATAAAAAAGACCGGACCGGGACAATATGACCGGCCTCACCGGCCCGCTCCTCATCTCTGCCTAACTTCTAAACCCCCCTTCCCCCGAAAAACCCTGACCCATATCCGGTTTCTTCGTACGGGAAACCCGCCGGCCATGGTTGGTTGCTACTCTTGCATCGCTTGTAGCAGCTTACGCCTATCTATCTTTCCCACCACCACCATCGCCGTTGCCTCCTCCTCCTCCTCCGCCGCGGTCGCCATCAAATTTTCACCAAACTCCGCATTCCCATTTCTCAGAAACACCATTGGATTATCATCTTGTCGTCGTCGAATAATTTACGCCGCTGCCTCCACCGGTAGAAGTAGTAAGACTACTACTCCTGACTACTACAAAGTTCTTAAAGTTCGTAAAAATGCTACCTTGCAGGAGATCAAGAGCTCCTATCGAGCACTAGCTCGCAAGGTCAGTTACCTTTCACCCTTCTTTTCCCTAATTAAGATAATAGAACATTTTCAAAATCTGCATTGACATTTGTGTTGAGTTTAACATGATTTACGACTTCCACCACAAGACATCTATATCTATGGTATTCAATCTTGTGCTAACATCATTCTGTGCCTCATTTGCAACAGTATCATCCAGATATGAACAAGGCTGATGGAGCAGAAGAGAAGTTCAAAGAAATAAGTGCTGCATATGAGGTATATCTTATACGACTCCCAAAAAGCTTTTTCCGATTATATTTCCTCATTTTGTATTCATATAAGCTAAACCAGTTTGTGTTACACAGGTCTTATCAGATGAAGAGAAAAGATCATTATATGATCGATTTGGGGAGGCAGGTTTACAAGGGAATTATGATGGATCAGGTGCTGGTTTCCAGGAGGTAAGATTGCATCACTCACATTAAAACAACAAACAACAACAATATCACTTCACTGTAATATCTTCCTTTAAAGGGAATTTTGTGTTTTAGGTGGATCCATTTGAAGTGTTTGGCACCTTCTTTGGGGATTCAAATGGGTTTTTTGGCGGGAATGGCATGAATGAATCAGGAGACAATAACTTCAATTTCAGAAACAAGGGCACCAACTCCCTCAACATTCGGTAATCAAAGGTTACTATTTGCTTTTCTCTTTGCCAAATTGCAATTAATGGATTCATACAATTCATTGATTATTGTCCAGACATGATGTCTTTTTGAGCTTTGAAGAGTCCATCTTTGGAGCAAAACGTGACATTGAAGTTTCTTGCTTTGAGACATGTGATAATTGTGGTGGAACAGGAGCTAAATCAAGAAACTGTATAAAATCATGTAACCAATGTGGAGGAAGAGGAGCAGTAATGCAAACTCAGGAAACACCATTTGGGGTTATGTCTCAGGTAAACCTCCATTTTATTCAATTTGATTTTTAGCCACTTACCTGTTTTCAATTCCAGGTGTCTAGTTGCTCAAAATGTGGTGGTGATGGGAAGATCATAACTGAAAACTGTCAATATTGTAGAGGTGAAGGTAATGTACAGAAGACTAGAACTGTGAAAGTGGTGATTCCACCTGGTGTCACTGATGAAGACACCATGGGAATACAAGGTGAGGGCAATATTGACAAAACAAGGTATGCTGCTAAGCATAAATAGGCAAACAAGTATAAACTATAATAGATAAGGGCAAAATACATAACAATCTTGAATGCAGGAATAGAGTTGGTGATTTGTATTTAGTCTTTCATGTTAAACAAAAACATGGAATTAAACGTGAAGGTCTTAATCTTTACTCAGAGATTAATATCGATTATACACAGGCGATATTAGGTACTGTGATTAAGGTAAAATAAAAACTTATCTAAAATTAGTCAACAATTCTGCTATTATATTTTGCTTTGACTTTGTGGTTCTGAGTTAGTTTTTGATATAATTTAAGGTTGAAACTGTTGATGGTGTAAAAGATCTTCATGTTCCTTCTGGAATTCAACCAAGGGAAACCATAAAACTGTCAAAGATGGGAGTTCCAGATATTAATAAGCCTTCTGTTAGAGGGAGTCATCACTTCATTGTGAATGTCAACATCCCTAAATATATCAGGTCATTACCTTGCCATGCCACGTCAGCAATAATTTTAAATTACTAAGTAAGTAATCAAATCTCATGTCATTCATTACCTTGCTATGTCAGCAACGAGGAACGCCTATTGGTTGAAAAGCTGGCAGCAGTTCGGCATCACACATTCAACGGTATAAAAATAAAATACGTTTTTTAGTTGTCTGATCTGAAAAATAAAAATTAATTACAAAGTTATGAAACTATAAATCTATATTCAGACAGATAGGTGGAAAACACAAATCATTATCTTATTATCTTATATTTGTATTTTTGTTAGGAAGAAAGGATGATGATACCTTTGAGAAATATAAACAAGATTTCACTTCAAGCAAAAAGCTTGGCACATCTATATGGAACTCAATTCGAGATGTATTCAGGTATCTATTCTATTATCTTTGTTACTGTTACTGTTACTGTTAATATGTTAATAAAGACAGATAGACAGATAGATAAACAGACAGACAGAGAGACGTAATTGTATTGTTTTTGTGACAGGGGAAGAGAATCTGGGGATCGATTTGCTTCCACAAGTAGCGTGTGCACTTCAGTAAACTACTGGAAACACAATTCACCAATTTCTCCAATTATATTTTTTACTGCTGTTGTTCTTATGTTTACATGTATATTTAACTCATCATACATGAAAGTGAAACAAAGACGAGACTAAGTTGAGACATGAAAGATGTCATATGTATGTCAACAATCTTGTAATAAGTTATAAGAAAAATATTATGTAATTGTTGAAGCAATTCTCAAACCCTTTAAAAACACCAAGTAATTCAAAGAAATATTGTTACAAAACAAAAATATGTTGGAAACTTGTATCGATTGGAGATTAAAACCTACATGGATTGATTCTTTCATGTGATAAGTCGAATCGTAACAAAAATAAAAAAAACAACAAACAAAATATTGAGCAAAACATTGGACTTGAAAGACCGAATAGAATCGTACATGATGCCAAATAGAATATTGGAGAAGAGAAAGGAGATCCGATGATATACTTATTAGTTAAACAATTAAGCTTAAGAACTATGGGATTACCTTCAACAAATCAGCTAAATAGAAAAATTGACTAATAAATTTGGAATGTATTAACTTCATGATGCTAATCTAGCCAGAATTTTCGATGAGCACCTACTGATTTCTTGTTTCAATGTTGTTGATCTAAATAGTCTATAACATTCAATTCAACTTGGGCAGAAAAATGAATTGCAGATGCATGAGAAAATGATAAATGACTGACTCTTGGTTTATATATTAAACAATTAGAGGCTTAAAAACTGTGGGATCGCCTTCAACAAATCAAGTAAATAGAGAAATTGACTAATAAATTTGGAATGGATTAACTTTATGATGCTAATCTAGTTAGGATTTTCGGTGAGTACCTTCTGATTTCTTGTTTTCAAGTTGATGAAAATGATGTATAACATTCAATTCAACTTGGGTGGAAAAAGGAATTGCATATGCATGAGAAAATGATACATGACTGACTCTTGGTTATAAATATGACATTTGGCATAAAAAAATATTTTTTATTAGAATAAAATTTTTAGAATTTCTTATAAAATACGAATGATCTTATTTAATTGTAAACTAATATGTTTCCCCTGCTTCATTGCTTTTTTCGGTAAATGTGTTTTGGAAATTTAATGATATTTGTAAAAGCTTTGTGAGATTATTTTGTTAGAAAAATTTTCTCTACCAAAGAGTTTCTAACTTAGTAGTGTCAAGTGTTGTATTTTCTACTTGAGGGACTTAAGGTTATATTTGGCGTGCTAGCTGGAAAGCTAGCTGATAGCTGAAAAGGTAACTGATGGTTAAAAAGCTAGCTGCTAGTTGGTAAGCTAGATGATAAAAAAGAGTGTTTGGTAAAAACTAGCTGAAAGATATAAAATTATATAAAATAGTATTTTCCAAAATAAGTAATTTATAATTAATTAAAGGTATATTTGAGAAGTTTGTAAAAAAGCTCCTCAAAAGTTACTCCAAATAGCTTTTTAAAAGCTAGCTTAGGCTGGAGGGTGTGGTGCCACCGAAACCGCACTTTCTCTCCCACCACATAAGCATTATGTCATTTTTTACCACTCAAGTGTGATTTCTTGCCATACCAAGGGAGTGGTGCCACATTTAAAGGGTTTTTTTTTTTTTTTTTTTTTTTTTTTTTTTTTTTTTTAACTATTTTAATTCAATAAAACTTATTTTTTTAATAAAAAAACATAATTTTAAAAAGATAATATTTCAATAATAAAAAATACAAATACCATACATTAATTAATTAAAAAAAAAAACCTAAAAATTTAGAAAAACAAAGTAGAAACATAAAACCTACAACTTAAAAAATACACACACACACACGAAACAATTAAAAACTTGAAAAAAAAAACTAAAAATTAGCCACGATTGATGTAACGGTTTTTCACTTCCTCATTCATCGCCAAAACCACTTCAAGCTCGGCCACGGTCATATTCGACGTGTCCATCGCTAGTATTTGCATGTCGCTCTCCCTTTGTTTCCGAAGCTCTCTTTCAGAAGCAATTTTCAAAATCTTGTCCATTCTGTCTTTTATACCCTTCATGTCGGATCCCATTTCTTTCAAATCATCTGAATCCGATGCTTTGCCTTTACATTTGCTTTTTGATTTGTCTCTTCCCAATGGTCGGGAAGGTGGTGAAACTGGAACAAGTTAATCTTCGTTCAGATCAAATTGAACACGAGCATCTGATGTAGTGTGGTCGGGACTCAGATGCTTTGTTGCGTTTTGACCCACTGTCGATATGCTCGTCTGATGTTTTGCTACTCAACTAGTTCCTATTATCTTTCAAAAAATTCCAAACTTCAAGAAACTTGAAAGCTTTCAGATTTTCTTTTTGATACACTTTCAACGCTTTCTTCAAAATTACTTTATCGCTTTCTCCACTTTTCCATTGACGTTTCATGTTGTTCCACAAGTCATTAAACAACATGACTTCTTTGTTCATCTTCCCCCATTTGGAGTACACTTGATGTTTTGAACGGTATTCTCCACGGTTCATTCCTTTATGGAACCTGTGTAAAATGCGAATTCAAAAGCAGACATGCTTTTGGTCTTTTCCAACCGTCGCATTTTCTGAAATATCGATCCAAGATTGTGCCAACACTAACGCTTCCAAAGGTTCCCAACATCTAGCTACCGTCTTCTCTTTTCTTTTAGTTGCTGCTCGAGTGGGCTGAGTCTCTGTGACGAATTCCGGTTCAGTATTAGAAACGACCATTTCTGATTGTGTTTGTGTTTGTTGAACAAACTCGGGTTGAGATAAAAAAATCAAATGGATTAAAATCCGGGTCGGGTTGTGGTAGTGGTGGTGTTTGTGGTTGTGGTTGCGCTGATCGTTGTGGAAAATACGGAAACATACCGCCGTAGTGGTAATACGGAGGTGAGAAAATCAGTTGATCAAATGAAGGTAGTGGGGTGTTGGTATTTCTGACTGGTGTTTTTTATTTGCTGGGTCGTTTGGAAGATGATATTTTTCAAAAAAAAAAAAATAGAGAAAAGAAGTAAAGATATGATAAAAAATTGTGTAAAAATATTGTGTAGAATGGTAATATATATATATATATATATATATATATATATATATATATATATATATATATATATATATATATATATATATATATATGTGTGTGTGTGTGTGTGTGGTAAAGTTAAAAAAAAAAAGAAATTAACTAAAAAGGCCATTCAACGGTCAAAAAGTCAATCAACACCCAACAATCAATCAAAATTCGCGGTATTCCCTAGCTGCACTGCGGTCAAGACCGCACTAGACCGCGGTCTGGGGGCGGTGTTCCAGGTCTATGTGGCACAAAGTGCGGTCTCGGACCGCACCCACACCGTGCAGTCTTATAAGCTAGTTTTTTGGCTTACCAAATACGACAACAAATAAAAATCGAAAAACAAGCTAGTTGTGGTGCGCCAAACGTAGCCTAAGTCTACGAGACACAGGTGGATTTGAAAGTAGCTTAGAATTAAATTAGACTCTTCAAAATTTTAATTATTTATATTATATAGTTTCTGTTTTTGATATATTTGTGATTAGCCCTTTAGTTTTGTTAATGTTTATAGTTATCTACCCTACGGGATATAAATAGGAGATCGGATGTCATGTACACAAAGACAACCTCAAAGGAGGCTCGTCAAAATTCTAGGGTTTCCAAGTCGACAGTCGATCTCAGTTGCTTCCTCTTGAAATCCGAATTCAAATTCAACTCCAAATCCTAATCCAAATCCAAATTTAATCCCTCCTGAATTGATCTGAAAACATGCCTCAGAGACATTCCAAGAACAACAACGATCTAGCGTTCTTCACGTATGACGAGAAGAGGAAGCTAGGTTACGGTACTCAAAAGGAGAGGCTTGGTAAAGACTCAATCAAACCCTTCGATGCTTGCTCTCTCTGCTTGAAGCCCTTCATCGATCCCTTGTGCTGTCAAAAAGGCCACGTCTTCTGTAAAGAGTGCATCCTCGAGTGCTTATTGTCCCAAAAGAAAGATATCCAAAGGTAATACACTCAATTTACCCTATCTTCTTTAATTCCATATATACTTGCTTGGATCAGAGGATTGGGATTGGAATAGTATTTGACTTAGTCTATACCTGAACTCATTGCTCTCCAATCTTCGTTAGTAGATCCAAAATACTCTAGGCATTACATCTGACCTGTGATTTGAGTTGGAAGCTCCATCAATGCATAACCCGATGGTTGTTCATGTATATAGTTCATTATAGGTGTCTAGTAATATGGGTTATGGAAATTTGTTCTTACACTAGGCATCTGTACTAAACACAGTACAACCTGATATGTTTGTGACAGGAAGCTAGCTGCTCATACTACCCAACAAAAACAACAAAAAGACGAAGAAACCGAAAAAATAGCCCTACAAAAAGCGCGAGAACTCGACGCCTTCGATCAACAAAACCATGGTGCGGTCCCACAATACACCGATAAAAACTTGAACCGCGATCAAAACAATTTCCATGGTGCAAACAGTGTGAAAACGACATCATATGAAGCAGAAGCCCTCAGAACCATGAAAGCATTTTGGCTACCCTCCGCCACCCCAGAAGCTCCGGTCAAAATCACCGCCCCTTCCACCGCCACTACCTGCCCGGAAGGCAACGAGAAGCTTAAAATGAAATCCCTTTTCTCTATTCTCTTCACCGAAGAGACAAATGAGGAAAAGACGAATTCGCCCTTGGATAAAACTTACGTGTGCCCTAGTTGTAAGGTGACATTGACTAATACTTTAGGGCTTGTGGCTTTAAGTTCTTGTGGACATGTTTTTTGTAAGAAGTGTGCAGAGAAGTTTATGGCGGTTGATAAGGTGTGTTTGGTGTGTAATAAAGGCTGCAAAGAGAGGAATTTGATTTATTTGGAGAAAGGTGGGACCGGGTTTGCGGGTCATGGGGATAATCTTGAAGCTAAAGATTTTAAGCATTTGGGAAGTGGGTCGGGTCTTGGGTTGGTGAGACCCGCTATGAAGACATGATCTTTGATTTATGTAATTCTATATTTTGATATAACATTTGTATTTCTTTTCGTGCAAAAGGATCATATTGTTGGCTTGTTGCTGTATATTTTTTTGACACTTTGACTTTTCAATGAGGTGCTAATATATGTGGACGTTGATCAAATTGGCAACAAATAGAAATAAGTTTAGGGTTAATTACTTATTTATCCAATTTTTTTCCAGTTTATGAATGTTAATTGTTGATGTAAAATATACAAAAAGGTTTTTTTTTTTTTTTTAAATAGGACCAAATGTTGCAACCAGTTAACTGAAACAGTTAAGTGTATGATTTGGTGTTAGTTTTTAACCTAAGGCTAGGTATATTCACCACGCCAAAAGTGTTATTACAATATCATCATCATCATATTTAAAACACATTGTATCACCACTCTATGTCGTTATATCCTTTTTTTTTTTAATAAAAAAATATTTTTTAATTAATTAAGAGTTAGGAAGAGAGAAAGAATTAGGTGTGGTCTAGTGTGGTGCAAATCACATTTCAACATGATGTTCCACATTGAGCTGTGATGCGTCCACCACATTGTTATATTAGCCATGAAGAGGCTTCATGACAAACATGATCTAAGCAGCTTTCAAAATATTTAAAAATAATATTTTATTAAAATACAAAGTTCAGAAATTTAACTTAACAATCTTATGTTAGCTAGTTGTATGATTTGGTCCTACTTTAAAACATTATTAAATATTTTGTATGCAAATATTATTGTATAAATAAAAAATAAAAATAATAATAACAATAAATATTGCATAAACAAGTAATTAACCCACCATAAGTAAATATCATCAAACTTTTGCATTGATTACATTAAAAAGATTTCTTAAGAATGAACATGCTTTTAAAAGCTACATGTGTCCAATTAACACATCCTCATTTTATTGTCTTATATTTCTTTTGATAATTTTTTGAACTCCTTGATTTAGAATTTTTTTTATTATTTTTTTATTTAAGTTTTATTAGTATTAGAAAATTATGATTATTATTATTAGAAAGATATTATAATTATTAATATTTTATTTTATTTTACTAATATTATTTGATTTATTCATTATTATTATTATTATTATTATTATTATTATTATTATAAAGCAAAGTTTGTCTGTATTAATCATCAGATATACTAGCCATTTGAGTATTAAAATTGCATGGTACATTATGTTTATTATGTGAAACATAAACATTAAGTCCAAAGTTTCCATCATGCAGAACGTTCTGATCCATACTTACGTAAATATGACAAAACAGTAAGCATTTGATACGTTTCTTGTAAATCAACTATCACATAATGGTTACCGTGAACATGAATAAATACAACATATGCACGATTTGGTATGTCTTTCATGCCATACCAAAGTGAGAACCATATTGTAGAACCTTTATTGTTCAAATAATGAACAATAACACAATATTTGTTACCAAAGAGAATAGTAGTGTCTCACATAATCAACCAATATTTAGAAATAGCAGAACTCACTCCAGAGAAATTCAACGAGTTACACATTGTGTTAAACTAATCACCATAATCACTATGTACTCTGCAGGATGTGCTAATAGCTTGTTGCATAAATTCGATAAAATCTGATGCAAATAATCTTCGAAATGACTAAGAGAAAAAGCAATGATCTAGAATCCACAATATCCATCTTAAATTACATTTTGAATGTCACACGTATTTATGAAATTCATGTAAATTTTCATTCATAAGTGGATTTGAATTATGCATTGGTTGTGTCTTGATTGAAGTATGAGTTGGACATTGAAGATTCTCAAAACAAATGTGTTATGTCTTTCCATTTCTTGATTTAAGTCAAACCAATTAGTCTCGGTATTATCCTATGTATATATAGAAAAAAATACATCTACAAGGATCTTGAGCTGGTAGGGTAGATAGGGTTTGGAATATACCGAATAATGAATAGTGAGATATCAATTATTAATGGTAAGATTCCTCCGTAAATTGTGGGATGTGTTGTTGGGTTTTTTGTGCAAGTATCTTCTTACACATGGTTCAAAAATTATCAAGAATATACCAAATGATGAATAATAAGATATCGATTATTAAAATGATACCTGAAATTATTAGAAAAAAATATATACAAACATAGAGGTACAATAAATAAAAATGTTGATTTAATAAAACTCACTTTGGTATAATGAGTAACAAGGGTACCCTAAACAATGCCTAAATGGCAAAAAGAGCATGAATACTATTTTGGTTGTATTTTTTGTCTTGTCAAGATTCACATGATGTTTTGCAGACATCTCTTTTGGGTGAAACAAAACCCAAAAACTTTGTCCATACATGTGACAAGACATAACACATCCAGGATTAAACCTTTATATACAACAAATTATACAAATCTCCCTTACACTTCTTTTCTGCACAATTCCATTTTCATCCCCCCTTTTCCCCACACAATCTTAATATCAAATCAATCAATCACCACACCACCTCCAAAACCAAAACCCAAAAAAAAAAAAAAAAAATTATAAAATCATCAAACACAAAACACTTGCTATATAACCAAAAGATCCAAAAATCATCATCATCATCATCATCATCTATTCTTGAAGAAATTAAGATCCCAACGCCGTAACAATCCGTCCATTATATTACCAGATGGGGTTCTTTCCACGGTTACTGTGGCTTTCGTCCGATCCGCCATGTCAGCATCCAAGGTGGGGCCCACTGATGGTGTTACTGTTGGTGTCATATTTGATGATGATGTGCTGTTGCATGGAGACATGAATCTCGACTGTGAATCACTGCTGCTAGCTGTTGAAACACTTGTGGGGTCCGCTTTTATTGGTGTAGAATGATTTGTTGTTGGATTTGTATCAGTGGATTCTGTTTCTGGTTGTTTCACCTCTAAATCTTTTAAAGACAGGAGTACAGCTTCCATCAGCATCTAAAACAATCATCACATCATGTATTTAGAAAAACAACTAATAATAATGATGATGAGTAGGGGTATTTTAGGTATAAATAATAAAAAGGTTACCCTTTCTTCTTCCTCGGCATTGCATGGGAGACCTTCTATGTGTTGAAGTGGGTATTCAACATACTCATGATCTTCTAGTATTGAGGGTGCATGTGTATGTGTATGACCATTAGAAAAGTCAAAGTCAATCATTTTAGAAGATGATGGAATAGGTTCTGTTGTACTTCCTTCTTCCTGAACCAATAATAATTCGATCATCTTTGGTGATTTGTCAACATTTTCTACTCTAAACTATAAAAAAAATGGCTAAAAGAATTGCAAAATAAGACTAGAATTGGGATTCAAGATTCCATTCCATTGAGTATTTGGTTGTCGATGAACTGAATTCAGTTCCATCAAAATCTTTCAGATTCACAATTCAATCAGAATAATGGAATCTGCAAGAGTACTTAAATTCCAATTCCATCCATTTGGATTCCAATTCATTTTAGTGGATTCCATATGAGTTGATTATTGGTATGGAGGGAGTAACGAAAATGATTCAACTAAAGGACAAGAGAGAAAAAGAGAAAAAGAAAGGAAAATACCTCAGAACTACATGGAATATCTGTTAATGGCATATCCGAAGGAACCTGAATTTTTTTTTTAAAGTCAAAAAAAGTCTTTTCCAAAAGAACTAAATGCAAGAAATAGCAATGTGTTTTCATTTATTTGTAGATTTTTCAATGTACAATATAACAAACAAATCAATGAAAGTACATTGCTATTTCTTCCATTTAACACTAAACAAAACGACAGAAAAACAAAACCAAATACTGACCTCAGTCCTACTCATTGGCCTTTTGGAACGGAGTTGATTAATGGCATCCTCTGTGCTACTTGATGCTGTACACGAATTTATAACACAAAAAACATCATGTCAAAAACCATTCAGACAATTTGAAATCAAACCAACTTAAACCACATTAAAAATTGCATGCCTTGAGGTGTAACATGAACATCGTTTTCATATCCAACTCCATGGAATTCCTGAATGCAGAGAGAAATTATTACAAACATTTGTTAAGATGGAATTGGGGAAGGAATGGAATAGTTCATTCCATCAAAACGAAAATCAATTTCATTTCTTTACACATGCCAACAAACATGACCATGGATTGTAACGACGCATTCCATTCCATTCCTTTTCTATTCCATTCCATTTAACCAAACTAACCCTGAATCTGGAAATTATATTGAGTGTGTGTGTGTGTGTAGAATATACCTTGCCAAGGTAATCAAGAGGTGTATCAAAGAAGTTTCCTTTAACATCATCTTCAGGAGGTTGCAAGACATTGTGGAAAAAGATATTTATAGAATCAAAATAAAACTGAGGACGTGGCGAATTATGGTCACCCTCAAATTTTATAATATTCTTGTCTCCCTGTCAACATAAAAGTATTAAACAAAAAATACAATCAAGATTTTGTACAAAAATATTAGACTTAGTAAATAGTAAATTACCATGTAAGCTTCAAAGATACGATCTGAATGATGTGGTTGTATAAAATCATCATCTCCAGCATGACCAAAAAGAACAGGAACAAAAGAAGATTTTGCAACTTTTATGGTATTTAACTCCACAATATCAAACTTTGCCTTTTTAAGAATAGCTCTTCTCATGTATTGGATAGCAAATTTAACCTACAAACACAAAACCAAATAACAAGACTAAAGCCATGTTCTTTTTCTTTTCTTTTTTGTTGAATGATGTTTAAAAGACATTTGAGAAATAGACAACATGCTTCAAGAAATGAAAGGAAAAAATAGATGAAGGCCAATTTCTAGAAAACTTAAGGTGTTGTTTCTTTTTGGCTTAATGGAGACATGACTTAATCTGAAAACTATATGTGAGTGTGTTTTTTTACTTAATGTAGAAAGAACGACTTAATTGAGAAAGTCGGGAAAAGGAACCTTTCCTCATTGGGTTATAACTTTTTACAAATTTGTCCTTGTTTTGTGTTGTCATTTTCTCAAATACTTTTTAACACGATTTATCCGGAAAATACTTAACAATGACTAAGAAGAAAAGAAACATATTGATATTGTAGCATAATCTTGATTAGTGAACTAAATCATTAATCAATATTATGACTATGTATGTATAATAGATGAACATACAGTGAATTTGGGCAGACGAATTTTGTAGGTATCAACAAGTTCCATCATTAAATCAACCAAATCAGAGAAAGGACTATCAAGAACCATTCCTGCAATTGAAGGATCCTCTGCTCCATACATCAGGCTGACATCATCAACATATTTAGTCATAAAACTCACATCACATATCACTATAATATCAATTATTAAAGAAAAAAGACATGAGGAATGACATGTATTATGACCTAAATGAGGTTATATAAATGATACCTAGTCCATAAGCTTTAAACTATGCAAGGTTTAGTTTATAATCATGTTGTGATTATTAAATATATCTATAAGGGTAAAATGGTCATTTACTCGTATTCAAAAAGTTATTACCTTGTTACAGCTCCCATGGATCGACCCCAAAGGGCAATTAATGAAACATTTCCATCAGCCCGCAAGTAATTTACCACGGATTTCAAATCATCTTTCTGGAAAGAAAAAAAAAATCCATTTCAACTTAAAGGGTGAAAAGGTAATATCACAACAACTAATAATCTTAAAACCTAGGCATGTCAATGACTACACTTCCTCTACGATTAAAAAATGCAAGAAATAGCAATGTGCTTTTGTTAATTTGTTTATTGTACTATATAATATCTTACTTCCATTTCTTCCTATTATAGTATCATACTTTAAAAACATAGAAATACAAAGAAAATTTCACTGCTATAATTAGGAAAAAAAAAAGTGGAAGACAATGATATAATTGGGTAGATTGATAAAAGTGCATTGTCTTAAAAAGAAAATAAAAAAAAAGGAAAGGGCAATGTTGTAATATAGAAAAATGAAAGTAGAAATAAAGAAAGACCATTACATTTACATATACTTTAAACAATATATCTCCAAACATACAGATATCTCTTTATATTTTAACAGCTATCAACATATGCATTCTGTTTTCAAACAACACAATCGGATGGAAGATTTAAATAGATTCATGTAGAATTTAATCAGGATTATTAAAAATCTGTCAAAAAATTAAGATTAGTTATTCACTTACTTCATACCACCCTAGACTGACATGTTCTCCACCAGAAAGTCCAGATCCAGAAAAATCAAGAGTGAATACAGTAATATTTGATGGCAATAATATTATAGCTGCTTCACTAGCATCTGCTCTGCATCCACTGCCACATCATCACATTTATGTAAGCTTGTAAGTAGACAAATTTGAAAGAAAACGCGTGGGGAAATGGAAGAAAAAAAATAAATAAGGGCGAATTTGTAAAATGTTAGGATTCAATGGTGAATGACTCCCTGACTTTATTAAGTTGTTCTTTCTGAGTTAAGTCAAAAAGAAACACTCATATAGAGCTTACTGAATTAAGACATGTTGTATGAAGTCCATAAAGGCAAAAAGAAGCAGCATCTAACCTGTTTCCATGGCAGTATATTACACATGGCAGAGGCTTTCCTTCAGGACTCACAATAGGCAAGTAATGACTACACTGAAGAGTGTCTCCTCGGCTATTTACTATCTGAAAAGACAAGAATACCCTTTATACATAGGACCAAAATTATGTGTATTCATGAATAATAATGTGTGTATAGAGGCTGATGTATATTGAACCAGAGGATCATCTTTTTTTTGGGACACATTCTCTTCTAATTTTAATGCTCATAACAAAAAAAGAATATTAAAGATTTACCTCTAAATCTTTTCTTTGAAACCATTTCCCTTTAAGCATGAATTCTTGATCTAGTAAATCATTGCTTGGCTCATACTCAGCTCTGCGACCAAAAAAAAAAAAAGATATTCGTCAATGGTGGAAGTTATTGGTAGCCAACAATCACAATTACAAACTATGAATTTATACCATGGTTAACAAATGAATTAATCTACTTGATTAACATTTAACAGAAACCCTAATCTGTTGATCCAAACTTGAAGGAGTAACTGAAGCAAAAGAAAAAACTCATAATTCTGATAACTGCAGCAACTTATATCAAAGGTTTATAACACTTATATAATTTTACTTGAAGAAAATCGGAACCCCTTCAACATTTTGAACAAAAACATTGAACTCATGCTTTAAAGCAAAATTGTAATAAAAAATAACGAAAAAGTAGAGTTCACAAACCCCATCGAATTGACAAATATACTTTATACAAACCCATAAAACCCGCATCAGAATTTGGGGTAAAATCACATATATATACATCATCAAGTATCTTACAGAACACAGATATGAAAGAATTATAGATAGGGAGAACGGAAATGACCTAGGTGGGCGAATGATGAAGTTGATAAGCTGTTCCATAGAGATTAAAAAGCAATAGATCTTGCTTTGTTTTCCAGATCCTAAGATGTTATTGTGTGAGATGTTCCAGTTATTTACGAGTAGTGTATATTGGGATTCGGTATGACAAAATTGAAGTCCGTTAATCGAGACGAAAAGCAAGAGATTTTGGTGTAGATTGGAAGAAGAATTGGTTTGCTGTTGTTATTGGTGTCAACGTTGGGTCGGTTCCCAGTTCGTGTTTTGTGTATCAAGATTTTCCCAAAATCAAAGACCCGTCTGTCTGTCTATTCTCTCTCCACCACCCTGTCGTCCTGTGGGCTGTCACCACCCAAAATGCTCTCTCTTTCACGTAACATTTCATCCAAATTTAGTTAAGACTTTAATTAGTTACCCTTTACCAATATTTTCTATTTAACTATAATAACATATTGCTATGTGTTTTCTAGTCTTAGATAGAAATAACTTTTTTTTTTTTCGTAAATTGAATGGGTTATGATGATCAGGTGAGATGATTTAGATGCATTTGGTTGTGAGTAAGAAATACCAAAAATAATTGATGTTTTCCCTTTTGTTTGGTATTCAATGAATAAGAAAGCAAATAATAATGGAAAAATAATTTAGGAGGATAACTACCTTTTATTCGTGTTTACATATTGGAAATTTTTTTTTTTTTTGTACATAAGAAAGCAACTAACTTGTTTTAACCGTTTAAATTACACAAATATTACCGGCTAATATTTGTTTTAACCGGTAACTCAAAGGGAAATGACTTAAGAGGGTAACTACCTCTTATCCGTATTCACATATCGACAACTTTTTTTTGTACATAAGAAAGCAATTAACTTGTTTTAATTGTGTAACATCCCAAATATCATGACCAAAAATTTCGTTTTTAAGTGACCTACTCGGCGAGTCGGGGGACCGACTCGGCGAATTGGTCTGGGTTTAGGAAACCCTAATTCCGGGTCTTCATACCCTATTTAAGCATCTTATTCTCCTTCTTTTGGTTCCATTCCCAGTATCTTATCCAGGACTTGGTACCCTATTTAAATCGGGGTGTTAACTTTGACAATTGATCGTTGATCTTGAATTTGATTGGGGTTGACTTAGTTTGACTTTTGGAGGGTATTCTGGTCTAAGTGTTATTTTGGTATTGATAGTTCGGGGAGCCAAAGGAGTAGCAGTTCGGGAATTGCCAGTTAGCCGCCAACAAAGTTCCAGCCAGGGCTTCAGCAGTGCAAGGTGAGTCTCTTCAATGTGTGAATGGGTCTAAGGCCACAATGCTGACCCATGTAGTCTATGAGTAGGAAGACCCGGGGGTTAGCCCTAGATATTGTATGCTAGTATGTTATTCCGTACCAAGGTCCGATGCCCGGGCGGGTGCCCGAGGAATGTTTGCATGTTAAATTATATTTGTTGTTTATGTGATACTTGTATGTGCCTGGTAGGCATGTGAGTGTGGGTGAGGTCCCGTATCTCATCACTAGCTGAGTACGGACGGGGACTAAGAGAGATAGATCTATATACCGAGCAGGGCTCAATGCCAGACGGGGCCTGATGCCGAGGGGGCCCGATGCCGGAGTATTAAATTAATGATTTAACAATTATGGTTTTAGTATTAAATTAAAAACGAAATTTTTTGTCATGATTTTTGGGAAGTTACACAGTTAAAACAAATTAGTTGCTTTCTTATGTACAAAAAAAAAGTTGCTAATATGTGAACAAGGATAAGAGGTAGTTACCTCCTAAGTTATTTTCTCTTTGAGTTACCAGTTAAAACATGTATTAGCCGGTAATATTTGTGTAATTTAAACAGTTAAAACAGGTTAATTGCTTTCTTATGTACAAAAAAAAAGTTGTCAATATGTGAACACGGATAAGAGGTAGTTACCCTCCTAAGATATTTTCCCAATAATAATATCATGTTTAATTTTGTTAAACAATTGACCAACTATACATTAAATTATATTTGTTTATGGTTGATACGTTTTTTAATATTACATATGCAATTTACTAAATAAACACTAGTTACTAAAATAGTGAAGATAACATTTAACATGTTTTATGTCAATTCCAATGCTATATATATATATATATATACACACACACACGGATCTTTATAGACCCAATTTTATTAGTTATGGTTTATCCGTGTCAATGTCTTCCTAAAATACCTACCCGGGTCCTCGACCAGATAAGAACAAGACCATTGCAATAACTATTGTTTAAGAACCCCAAGCTAGCACATCTCCAAAAAAGCACACTCTATGAAAAGAAAAGTACGAACATAGGACTTTATGATACAAGGTATAACTTATATTTAATAAAGCCCTATGAGGGACCAGGTAAAAGAATATAATCGGTCTCCCAAAAAGTTTAATAAAATCTGTCACACCCCCAAAAAAAAGATGGCGGAAACGTCCGAGGGTGGAGCGCTTCATGTATAGTATTACAACGAGTATATAATAGTGTTTAAAGTAAATACACCCATCATAAATATAATCGAGAAAGTTACATAGTTTCATGAGTTACATGTTTCAAAATCAATTACATTATAATGATAAAATGTTTTGCCTGACATCGTAGCGTCCCATCCTCAAAAGCTGGTAGTTACCTGTTTATTGATTACCTAAGAATACAAGTAATTTTGAAAGAGTATCAACAATTAAGTTGGTGAGTGCATAAGCTTTTGGATGTAGAGTTTGAAAACCTTTGTTTGTAAATGTAGTGTATACTCAAGAAAAATCCAATATTTTCCTTATAAAATGATATGTAGTCTTAAATCCCAAGACCGAGTGTATGTGTGTTATTTCGTACTTGTAATAGTGTATGTAACTTTAGATTAACAAACCCCCTTTTTAAAGTAGAAATTCTCATAAACTATATGTGTCGTTATCTCCCTATGTGAGTCGATATAACCATACTATGACAGAGTAGACCTACTGCGACATTCTTCAGACGTCAGAATTGTTTTGACATTTGTCACCACCGACTGGCTGGTCGGGCTGTTGCAAGCAGCTTCGGTGTGGGTTGTCAATCCCAATATAGATCTATATACAATTCTCACGCTCTCCCTACAAGAGACTCTGGTTATAAGTTTTAGGAATTTTAACCCGTACTCTAAGAGTACAATGAAGTAGTGTCTCACAATTTACGTTAACGAGTTTACGTACAGAGTGAATGAAAAACCTTTTCTATAGTGTAACTGAACCCATTTTTGTAGTGTATTTGTAGTGTAAGGAACCATAAACTATACCTATTATAGTTTATTATATATGTTTGTAGTGAATGAAAACTCTTTTTGTTGTGTAAACATAATACTTTTCATAGTGAGTTTGTAGTGTGTAAGAAGTAAGAACCATAAACTATACCTATTATAATTTATTACATATGTTTGTAGTAACTGGAAATCATGAATGACTATTTCTGTTTGTGATGTTAAAATAACAAGAAATACATTCAACACATAGAAATTTAATTACTATACACTCTGCTCAACATGTTACACAGTGTTAATAAGTTGAAAGTTGTTTAACTAGTTTTTTCTTTTCTGTACTGTTTTTAGAAAATCACAGATGATCATACGAAGTCGAAATCTGATTCCGTAAACTGAGAGTTCACGAAATGTGTCTAGTATATTCATAATTTTTATTATGATTTTTAGTGGTTTCTAACTAGTGCGAAAATGCCCATATGCAAAATGATAGGCAGTTTTGTAAAAATCACCATAAATTGTAGAAAAATTGCATGAGGATGTGCAAGTAGTTATTTTAAAGGTATAAACCTGAACTATTTGTATATTGAATAGTTTTGAAAGTTATGGAGTTTAAGATGGTCAAAACAGATCGTGAATGAGCCAAAACTTTTCTATTGAAAGTTGTCATTTGAGTTTAAGCATGTTTTTGATGTTGTGACTTGTATTCTCCCCCCATAAAACTAGATAAAACATGAAAGAAGGGGGTATGAGCTCACCTTGAGTGATTCCTTGAGATGGATGTTGAAAAGAGGGGGGGGGGGTTCCAAGTCAAGAACACTTGGAGAATGCTTGAGGATTTGAAGATTTAAGAACAAATATGACGATATTTGTATAAGAAATCCATGATTTGAGTGAAGGAGTGTGGAATATTCAAGAGTAGAAAAAGGAGAACATACCAAAAATGAAGGGAAGGCTCATGACTTCCTAGAGTTCTTGGTTCCAGGGAGGAAAATTAAGAATGAAAGAGAGAGAGAGAGAGAGAGAGAGTATTTGTTTCAAGAATGTGGTGAATGATTATTTTGAGAAGTAAGTGAGATATAGATCTTTTAGGTGGATTTAGTGTAATTAAGTCAATAAAGTGTTGGAAAATTCATAAAAGGACTATGATTTGATATGGTAAGGAGTGAATAGTGACATAAAGTGGGCATGGTGTCATAACTTCTTGGAAAAGTCAACCAACCCTTAGATAATGTCTTGTACAAAAGATATTATCTATGATAAAGATTTCCCCAAGATATGATTAAAATATGAATCTATGGGGTATTATATGTCAAAATATGAGTTTGGGTGAAAATCCCCCGTCAAAATCATCAAAAATGGGCTTAAAACGCGAAAGTGGTCAAAAATCGGGACCAAGAGGCGAACTTGTGAAGTTCTGGGTCTCAGAACCGAAGGTTCGGTCCAGGGGAGTTAGGAACCGAAGTTATGTTCAGTCCAAGAATGCTTGCGGACGAGGTTCATTGAGTGGGAAGCGAGAACGAGATGAGCCGAATCGGAATGAGGCGAACTGAACCGAATGCAGGCGACCGAAGTTGATGTAGGCGAAGCTGGTCTTGGTCCGAATTGCTGATTCGGTCATAAGGAAAGTTTCGTTCCTAAGAGGCTTTGATCCTAAGGGTTTCAGTCCTAAGAGGCTTCGGCCCTAATAGACTATTTCTCACATAATCTTCCCGTTTCAAGAGGTTTTTGACTAAGTTAAGGGCCGGGATGCCCCGAGGGATTATAAAAAAAAGTTAAGAGAGGATTTGAGAGAGATTTGGGAGAGAGAGAGAGAGTGAGAGAGTGAGAGAGACAGATTGAGAGAGACTTTGTTTGTGATCTTTGTTAGAGTTTGGCCTCATAATACAAGGTTCGTAAACCCCAATATGCCTTCTCATGAGCGTTTTACACCCCCGAAGGGTACTTATTAGTGCTTTATAGAGTCATTTCCTCACTCATCCTGATTAGGGTTTAGAATTTTTAAACATTTGAAACTTCTGAGTGACACTTTGCATTATGATATAGAGTTGTACATAAAAAGACATAGAATATATCTTATCATACTAGCACTACATGAGTTTATTGGTTTGACTTGTTGACGTTTGTTAACTTTGACTTGACCAAAATTTGATGGTTGTCACATCATTCCCCTGTTAGAGGGAATTTTGTCCCGAAATTATCGTTTTGATTGGGACTTCAAGAGTTGGGGAAAAGATGTGGGTATTTTTGTTTCATCTGGTCTTCGCGTTCCCAGGTGAACTCGGGTCCTCGCTTAGAGTTCCATCGGACCTTCACAATGGGAAGGCGACTTTGTTTTGTTCTTTTGATTTCCCGGTCCATGATTTCAACCGGTTCTTCTACGAAGTGGAGACTCTCGTTGATTTTGATTTCGTCGAGTGGTATCATAAGAGTCTCGTCAGACAGACACTTCTTTAAATTTGACACGTGGAAGGTAGGATGTACGTTTTTGAGTTCCTGAGGTAGTCAGAGTTTGTATGCTACCACACTAATCCTGGCGAGGATTTTGAAAGGCCCGATGTATCTTGGATTCAATTTCCTACGTTTACTGAAGCGTATCAAGCCTTTCCAGGGCGAGACTTTTAACAACACTCAATCTCCAACCTAGAATTCCCAAGCCTTTCGTTTGCTATCCGCGTAACTCTTCTGTTCGTCTCTATAAGCCTTTAATCGTTCTCGGATTTGGACAATCTTCTTGGTGGTTTCTCTTATGACCACAAAGGGATTCGAATGGGGTAACCTTGATGCTTGTGTGATAACTGTTATTGAATGAGAATTCAAATAGTAGTAAATGGGTATCCCATGCCTTGACAAAGTCGATCACACAAGCCCTTAGCATATTTTGACATCCCAAAATCACAGCCAGAAAAGACCGATTTCATCAATGCTTTTTAAAATAATTTTAGAGTAAATCCTTTTGATTTAAAAGAGTTGCGGAATTTGTTCCCCAAAACAAAATATGATAAAATAATATTTATCAAAGCATTTCATCAAGAGATGCATTTTCATTATATAATCAAAACTCGGGATGTCATGTTCCGATACAGACCATAAAGCATAAACGATAACATTACAAGTCATTCAACAAATATATACATATACAGACTTGTAAACAAAACAACTCGATGATTCATCCATCTTAAGCCCTTGCGCCACTACCTGTAATACAAATAAAACTGAGTGGGTCAGGCTTGGGAGCCTGGTGAGCATATAGGGTTTTCAACCTACAATAAATAAATTATATTTAATTTCACCAACCAACAATAACAGGATTACCCATTCCCGTTATCCTCACTTTACGTCCCTAAAACAACATCTATCTCAAGGGACTTAATCTAGGATTTTCATCGGGACGAACATTACTGCTAAGGGGTTTCCTCAATAATAGATATTGTAAAGGCAACCATGAGGGGGATAGAGTACACCGGTGAACACATCGTTCACAACACCTACAGGTTATGAACCTGCTAGCGTTCCACAAGACTGTCTAGAAAGAGTCTGTGGTCGTTATCCATACTCCGCTGAATAACTAGGTCAACAACAACAACATCGAGGCCTCTCATCTGTTTATCATACATCAACTATCTACCCATGTTCTACCCAACATATTAGTAGATAATATATATATATATATATATATATATATATATATATATAGTTTAAAACCTGTATAGCATGTTCAATCAATACATATTCCGCATAACAGATGAGGCACACACACATAACACATATTTCATAGAGAATAAATTGGATCTATTAGATAGAAGAAAGTGAATATACATTCACGCATATAACAACCAAATATACACATAACATGTATTTCGTATAAAATACTTCATAATTATGCGTTAGAAGAAGGTAACTACACACTCACTTGATCAGAAGATGATCGGGCAGCACTACGACTTGTAGAAGTAGTATTTCTCCGTAGATCTGGAAGATCTTCACAAAAATCAGGCTCCTCGCGGGCAGAGCTTCGGCTCGGGAATCACACTACTCGAGATCTTCGGGGCTTCGGGACTTGCTTCGGGGCTCGGGGTTGATACTGGGGCTTAGGGATATTTCTTGCACCTAAATCAATGCAAAACGGGGGAAAGAGGAGAGAATTTTGCAAAAGAAATTGGCTGTCCTCGCATGCCTTTTATAGAGGCTGAGCCTCGTGCGTACGCTGGGCGTACTCAGCTACGCGGGGCGTACGTGACCAAAAACGTCCCTGCTTACATATGCGAGGCGTTTAAGTCCGAGACGGTTCATGCACCTTGGTACGCTGAGCGTACTCAACTACGTTGGGCGTAGTTCGGATCGAACTGGTGACTCCTTCGGATATACATCCGAATTAAAGATTAATTAATAAATATTAATCATCTAAAAACTTTGGATATCCATATCTTCTTCATACGAACTCCGCTTTCGATTTTCTTTATATCCACGCGTAGGTGAGACTACTCTCTACAACTTTCGTTTAGACTTCGTCGGCTAATTTTGACTTTATTTTTATTATTTATTTTTAGTATGCCGGGACAGGAAAACTTCGTTATAAATTCATAACTTCTTCGTCCGGCGTCCGTTCTCGCCTAACTTTTCATCGTTTTGCTACTAAAAATGAGATCTTCGATTCTCGTTTAGATTGTTTCGGCTAAAATCGCTCGATCTCAAATCGAGTATTCGGGCTGCATACTGTTAAGTCGAAACTTTAGAAAATCATAACTTCCTCATACGGAGTCAGATTTGGGCGTTCTTTTTATGTACGCTCTCGGTTTAACGAACTCTACGACATTCGTTTAGATTACTAAGGCTAAATATCTCTCCAACGTACATTTCCTTTTTTACGTCGTTCAGCGTTGCCGGTTCTGTCACGAAACTTCGACAGGTCATAACTTCTTGGTTATAACTCGGATTTCAGTATTCTTTATATATTCGGAAACCTCGTTTCAACTACTATAACATTATCCAAAGATATCAAGCATATGTAACACTTAAATTTTGATGCTTATTTTTATTCTTAATTCAGTTAAGTTACATAGTTAAGTAATTAAGCACGAAACACATAATACTCAAATAATACATTCTTATTATTTCAATTTTGGGTTACAAAGGTTAACCTAAACTATTACATTGCTAAAAATGGCAAGCACAGAAACACAAGCGTTACAATTCTCTCCACCTTAGAATGATTCCGTCACCAGAATCACACATCAACAAACAAATGGGGATAGCGATCCATCATGTCACTCTCCGTCTCCCAGGTGAGATTTGGCCCATTCGTGTGTTTCCATTGGACAAGCACTAACTCGACCATCTTGCATCGCAACTTCTTAGTCTTTCGGTCAACGATTGCCTCTGGTTCTTCAATCAACCTTTTGTTCTCATCGATTCTCAACTCTGAAAGTGGAATCATGTCGGGAACTTCTCCCGTGAACTTCCTCAAATAACACACATGGAAAGTGTTATGAATTCCATTCAGTTCTTCTGGTAGTTCGAGCTTGTAAGCTTGGTTCCCAATCCTACGAAGAACTTTAAACGGTCCAATAAACCTTGGACTTAATTTTCCCTTTTTACCAAATCTTATAAGTCCCTTCCACGGTGAGAATTTAAGCAAAACCGAATCTCCAACATCAAAAGTCATCGGTCTTCGCTTGTTGTTAGCATAACTCTTTTGATGATCCTGAGCTGCTAACATTCTTTCCCTAATTATTTTCAACTTTTCAGCAGTTTGATGGACTATCTCCAGTCCCATAAACTGCTTTTCCCCAGCCTCAAGCCAACAAGATGGCGTACGACACTTATGTCCATACAAAGCTTGATAAGGTGCCATCTTTATGCTCGAGTGGAAACTATTATTGTATGAAAATTCTACCAAAGGTAAATGTTCATCCCAGTTACCTAGGAATTCCATAGTACATGCTCTCAGCATATCTTCAAGTGTTTGTATTGTTCGTTCGCTCTGACCATCAGTCTGTGGATGGTAAGCTATACTTAAACACAACTTGGTACCCAATTCCTCTTGTAGACTTTTTCCAAAATCTCGAGGTGAAACGGCTATCACGATCCGATACAATCATTAATGGAACACCATGAAGCCTCACAATTTCCTTCACGTAAGAATTCGCAAGCTTTTCCATAGACCATTTCTCCTTGGCTGCTATGAAATGCGCACTCTTAGTGAATCGATTAACGACCACCCAAATCATGTCGTGACCATTCTTTGTTTTAGGCAGTTTAGTGACAAAATCCATAACAATGTCTTCCCACTTACCCATAGGCATAGTCAATGGTTCTAAACTCCCGTACGGTTTCTGATGTTCTGTCTTGACTCTCGCACAAGTCACACACTCAGCCACATACTTTGCAACATCAAGCTTCATCGTCGGCCATCAGTAGTAGGGTTTCAGGTCCCTATACATTTTAGTGCTACCGGGATGAATCGAGTACATGGTCTTATGAGCTTCTTCCATCAGAAGATCTCTGACTCCTCCTGTCTTAGGTATCCAAATCCGATCTTGGAACACCTTCAATCCATGATTGTTTATACCGAACACCAACGTTTTTCCCAAACGTTCCTCCTTTCGGTCATTCTTCTCAGAAGCTTCCTCTTAAGCTTTCTTTATACTTTCCACAATGGTCAAGACAACTTCAATTCTCAACGCTCTTGGCCTTTTACTTTCAAGATTGACTTTCCGACTGAGAGCATCAGCAACAACATTTGCTTTACCAGGGTGGTAAAGTATCTCACAGTCGTAGTCCTTAAGTAATTCTAGCCAGCGTCATTGCCTCATATTCAATTCCTTCTGACCGAAGAGATATTGGAGACTCTTATGATCAGTGTAAAGTTTACACTTCGTGCCATAGAGGTAATGCCTGCATATTTTCAGAGCGAAAACTACCGCTGCCTACTCCAAATCATGAGTCGGGTAGTTCCTTTCATGCTCTTTTAGTTGTCGAGACGCATATGCGATCACCTTATCTCTTTTGGTCAAAACACAACCCAATCCAACACCAGACGCATCGCTATAAACAACGAAGTCTTCAACTCCATCGGGTAGAGAAAGTATCAGTGCCTCGCATAGTTTCTTCTTTAGCTTCTCGAATGCTTCTTTATGCTTATCACTCCAAGCATAAGTAGCTCCTTTGTGGGTCAAAGCTGTTAATGGACTAGCGATCGAAGAAAAGCCTTGGATAAACCTTCGGTAATATCCGGCTAATCCTAAAAGCTTCAGATCTCCGTGGGACTTTTTGGTTGTTCCCACTTCATCACAACGTCGATCTTTGTTGGATCAAACATTATCCCTTCTTGGTTGACCACGTGATTGGACTTCTCGAATCCAAAAATCACATTTGGAGAACTTTGCATACAACTTCTCCTTCTTCAGAACTTCTAACACTTCTCGCAAGTGTCTGCCATGCTCCTCTTGGCTTTTCGAATAAATCAGAATGTCATCTATGAACACTATCACAGATTTATCTAGAAACGGATTACAAACTCTGTTCATTAAATCCATGAATGCTGCTGGAGCATTGGTTAGTCCAAACGACATAACCAAGAACTCGTAGTATCCATAACACGTTCTGAATGCAGTCTTCTCTATATCCCGCTCTCTTACTTTTAGCTGATGATATCCTGACCTAAGATCGATCTTCGAGAAATAGCTCGAACCTTGAAGTTGATCGAACATGTCATCAATCCTCCACAACGAATATCTATTCTTTATCGTTGCCTTATTCAGCTCTCTATAATCGATGCACATTCTCATACTTCCATTTTTCTTCTTCACGAATAACACCGGAGCTCCACACGGTGATGAACTAGGTCTAATGAAACCTTTGTCCAATAACTCCTGAAGTTGCATCATCAGCTCCTTCATCTCCGTCGGTGCTAATCAATAAGGTGCTTTTGCTATTGGCGTCGTTCCTGGTAACAAGTCTATTGTAAACTCCACTTGTCTATCAGGCGGTAATCCAGGAAGATCTTCAGGAAATACTTTCGGATAATCACATACGATAGGAATATTCTACATCACCTTCTTTTCCTTCTTAGCATCGATCACGAATGCTAAGTATGATGTACACCCCTTGGTCAAACATTTTCTGGCTTTCATTAGAGAAATGATTCCAGAATTTACTCTGCGTTTATCTCTATACACCATAAATGACTCTTTCCCAGGCGGGTTCACTTTCACTATTTTCTTCTTGCATAAAATTTCGGCATCATTGTGTTGGGTTATGAGCATTCTAACACTCCTATGGTGTACATGCAACCCTATAAACATTGGATCTATGTTTTCTCTATTATACATGCAAATAAGAACTTTCCAAGGCTTTGATCCTAACTAACATATTATGAAGTTCTTATACTAGAAAGTACTAGTTAGATGACATACCTTTTGATGTAGCTTGATGTCTTCAAGCTTTAAGAGCTTAGCTCCAATAGTGTAGAAGCCTCAAGTGGAATCACAAATCACCAAAACACCTTGGAAGACTTTAGAGAATATGGATACTTGGTTCTCTTTAGTGAAATCGGCTAGCCCTTCTTAGTGTACCACACTAGTGCCCCTTTCACCAACCAATGACATCTTTATATAGTATGGATACTAGGGTTAAATCCATGACCTTTCATTTCATATGATCCATGGGTTAAACACTCCATGGACTATCCATGAAAGCTTAGCCCAACCTAAATGAACTTGGCCCATTCCATATATATAAGAGTCCATATTTAATTAGTTCATTTTGATCATTTAATTAATTCTAAATTAATTCTTGATCAATACTAATTAAATAATATGATTCCACATTAATATATTAGAACTTATAATATATTAATATTAATCATAAATATACTATTCTCAAAAGACTATCCATATAAATTGTGTTGGCGAAGTGCTACCCAAATGGACCATGTCGGGTCGGGTCAAGTACATACCAAATATAGTTACGAACTTAGAAATTAATCCAACAGTCTCCCACTTGGATAAGTCTAAAACTATTATTGAGTATGACTTCAAAACCTAACTGGAAATCATAGCTCTTAAAGCCGCTGTTGAACTCTGATCTTGTCAATGAACTTGTCCATTAGATAAGGGATCATATATTCCTCCATTCTAGATATCATATGGACTGAGACATGGATTATAATCATTCTCTCTGTCCATTTGTTGTTTCCCGATTTCCGATTCATGACGACTGACTAATTAAACAAATCAAATCAGTCCTGGCTTGGCCAAACACTCACATGTGTCATCATTAAATCATCGAGGGGCCCACAGATATCGCTTTTATCCCGAAGGTAAAAGGAATGGATAAACTTCGACTCATGTGGCTTGTTCTGCTACTTGTTGAATCATACACAAAGACACATTTTATAACACCGAGTTACCGAATGCGTTTTCGTGCAATCAATGTACAACCAACTCATAGTAACAACTCATATCTCTAGGTTTGAAGAATATAATATATTATCGTCTCATGATCACTCGTGATAAAATACATGAAGTGATTCCAATGAGCGCGGGTTGAATCCAATACTCATAACTTATGAGCACTCATGAGTGTTGTAGCCCTTTGTCCAACATCTTAGACCTCTACAAGCCAATCCATGACAGTCTTGATTCATATCTACTTCCAACATATGACCGACTGTGGATGGTTTGAACAACTTAGTCATTTTGGAAGAATAACCTAGTTTATTCTGGAAGTTAAAACATGCAAAGTGAAACACAAGAATAAATGAATCAGATATGGTATCAAACCCTATGAATATAAATAAACACTTTTATTTATCACCATATTGATTACTCATTATTCATTGTTTCAGTTTTATCAACTTTATACTTGAATTACAACACTAGTTGTACCATGCTCCAAGCATGTACACTATGTTTTCTAAACACTAGTCATGCCACACACCAAGTATGCATACTATGCTTGTCTATGATCTTTACTTTGTGAAATAGATCAATTGAGCATAACTCCAATGATCATCTTTTCATAGTCCCAAAACCTTACTGCAAATGCAAGAATTCCAAATTCATGCCATTTACTGAAATCTGTTAGATTCTAAACTTATATGCATTGATCCTCTTGTAATGATTATGCACAAATTCAACCAGACTTGGCAACAATCATTACAGAGTATTCCAACGGAGATCAACTCCTTGGAAACATCCTTCTTGCATTAAGTTTCCTAATCTTACACAGCTTGAATAATTTCTAACTCTGAAAAATTTCCAGATTCCATTTTGACTATCACTTCTGAACAAGAGTTTCCTCCTTACAGATTATGTCAATATGTTCCTTCCAGAATTATCACTAAACTTCCAAGTGTAACGACCGAAAAATACAACCAGTTTAAATTTTTCAAAAAAAACAACCCGATTTCATTAAACTGTTTACAAAAGGTTTTCAATACAAATCATTTAGAGTATTCCCAGAATCACATTGCTACAAAATCATGAGGAGCGGTACGATCACGCCTTCGCCTTGCCACAGTCTCCTGAAGAACCTGAAAAACATTAAACCACAACTGTAAGCCCGAAAGCTTAGTGAGATACCCCCCAAATACCAACCACATATACGCCCTTCCAGGCTACGACCTTCCGGTCCAAAACATATTGCCTTCCGGCCCATAACATATAAAACATACATAACATAACAGAACATAGAACAGCCATGCATATCGGGTCTACTGTGTGACTGGTCCGCCGGCTCGGGCCTTCAGTCCACCAGATCCATCCTCCGAGTCTAGTCATGTCCTTCGAGTCTACAGTGTGGTTGGTCCGCCCGCACTGGGCCTTCAACTCACATGATCCACTCTCTGAGTCTACAGTACAACTTGTCCGCCCGCATCGGGCCTTCAGTCGGCCTGGTCCACTCTCTGAGCCTCAGCACGTCTGGTCCGCCCGCGTGGGGCCTACAGCATATCCGAATCGCTCGCTGGGCCTTTGGAACAACCGGTCCGCCCTGAGTATCTTGGCCTACAGCACAAAGCAGGACCGCCTCAACCCATCTCCAGTCCAAACAACCATGTACACATAAACATATAATCATATAACAGTTCACATTCAAACAAGCCGATCTAGCAGATCACATAGCATAACATACTCTAAGCAGGATACCGACCTAACAGGTCATTATCATAGCATCTCCCTATCTCTCAGGATACCGATCTCGATCAGGTCTCTAACATATACCGTCCTAACTCTCAGGATGCAAGCATATCACAACAACAAAATAATAACAACTACCCGGATCACAATCCGATAAGGGCTGGCCTTGGTGCCTTAGACCCTGTTGATATAGTGAGGATAACTCACCTCAAAATTGCCGGCTGAAAGGATAAGATCCCGCTGCTCCAACCCTGACACGAACTCCTCCACTGAACACCGAAACATTCAATTCAATAAATACCTTTAATTACCAAAATACCCCTGGAAGACAACTGGTCACCCTTGGACAAAGTCAAAGTCAACCCCTGACTGACCCTACTCGCCGAGTCAACCCGATGACTCGCCGAGTCCCTATGCTCAGAACTTCCCTCAATCAGCGACCCAACTCGCCGAGTCACCCCAAGACTCGCCGAGTCCAACAACTCTGAGTCCACTCGCACCCAACTCACCGAGTCATCCCTTGACTCACCGATTCTCGACTCAACCAGGAAATATTGGGACTCTTCAACAAGACTCACCGAGTCCAAGAACAGAATCGCCGAGTCTAAGGCTATCTTCAACCTACTCGCTGAGTTGTTCTTCCAACTCGCCGAGTTCCAGGCCCTCTTCAAGCAACTCGTCGAGTCCACCCATGTGACTCGCCGAGTAGCACCGGTCTGAATCAATTCAGAAGCACTCTAGGCCATGCAATTGATCCAAAAATAGATCCAACCTCCTACAATCCATCCATCATGTAAAGTGGCAAACTTTACATGAATCCAAAGAGATCTAGGCCTTATTCACCTTAGAACTAAGGTTTGGGACATGATAGCTCCATTAACAACACAAGAACAGGGGCTTTAATGCTTTTAAGATCTTCTCCACTCCAGATTTGAGGTAGCAACCTCAGATCTATCCTTCAAACTCAAGATGCCACACAACTAAGCTTCCCACACAACCCCAAAAATGAGAATCTAAGAGAACACAGCCCAAGAACGAAATATTACCTCCAAAGAATGCCCCAACAGCAATGAAACTCGAATCGAAGCAAAGCCCTTTGATCCAAGCCTCTTCTCCTTCAAGATTTCTTCAACAAGCACCTCTCCAAGCTCCAATTTGATCAACAATGGGGTTGCTCCACGAAATTAGGGTTTCTGGGACTCAAGGGGGGATCAAGGAGGCTGTGGAGGAAACATAATGGTCTTTATATAGGGCTCATTCCCCGGATTTAGGGTTTTCTTCGCCCAACACCTACTCGCCGAGTAGGTCACTTGACACGTGACCAAAGTCGCGACTCTACTCGCCGAGTCCATCCATGGACTCGCCTAGTCGCCCTTCAAGGTTTACACTTTTAGCCCTTCAACTCTACTCTTGCTATTCCGGGATGTTACAATTCTCCCCCACTTAAATTAGGCTTCGTCCCCGAAGCTTATGGCAACTCAATTCCAAAATACTCCAACGACGCGCCACCTGGCTTTAACCGGACTAGGTCCCTCAAGGCATACCCCACGAAACTCAACTCATTCTCTCTTTCCTTAAGGTGTCCTGACCACCGTCTCAAACTGGGCACCGGCTGTACCCTCCGATATTCGCACTCACAACCGAGAATTACCCATGATGCCTTACTGCTCCAAATCTCATCATTCACTTGACTCATATGGCTAGAAAATCATGAACCATCGGATCCCTGATACGAATCCCACTCTATCCACTCCATGACGACAGAAAGTCCCATCCTTCAATCCCGGAGCAACTCCCATGAGTTCTCCTCTTGCAATCACACCGCATGCTGAACTAACTCTAGCACCCTCACGTTTGGAAAACCCGATACACTGATGATATCCTCAATCATCCCTCCAGGATGAACCACTAATACATACTCAAAACCCTGATCAGAATCTCACTGAGAGTCCAAGACCCTCTCCCTGCATCCCTTCCGAACCTCCCCCCCTTGGCTCTACACCTGCAGAATTCCCTCCGCGCCCTGAGCAGACATCTCAAGTCGGAAGAGCTTTTATTCCACTGCCGCGAACATGCTACTCAAAACCACCGTCGGACCACTCCAATCGTAACTCTACACTGCCGCTTTCACTTCCGTGAATTTGCACTCCCTTTCGGAATTTCATTCCTCCCTCTTTCCTTACCAAGGAAACCACTCGCCCGCCCTGTCACCATGACAGGTACTATGGTGCTCACCCCACGCTACACTACCTCTTTAAAGCGCACCCGATATCCATTCGACACAACTACTCTGACTCTCATTGCAGGGACTCTTAAGCCCATGCACTATCTTCACTGGTCAAGATCACTACCCGGGGCCAAACCTTCCAATGCAATCACACGGCAACATACGCAATCCATAACCTCGAACCGATCCAACAGTACTCGCAGAGTCTTCAGCATGATTGGACTGCCTCACCAAGCCTTCAGCCAACCTGGACCACTCTCAGAACCTTCAGCCAATCTGGACCGCTCTCAGTGCCTTCAGTCTGGCTGGACCGTCCTCCGAGCCTTCGGCCTGACTGGTACGCCTACCGGCCTTCAGTATATCCGGACCGCTCAACTAGAATTCATCATTCCGAGCTATCTCTTCGGGGAGTCCTCTCGTGCATACCGTTCTAGCCCTCTAAGGGTTCCGAACTCTAACTCCATCATACATACTCGATCCCGGCCTGCTCCCAGGCCTTCCATAATCAAATGCCCTAGGTCTGTACTCCGCCCCGCATGCCTGCTACTCACCCATACGAGCCTGCTCTCGGCTGATCGAAACACCGCTGAATTCCCAAGCAGCTAACCAACCTCTCAAGCCTAACGACCATCCGGAGAATTTCCAACTCTCCCCCACTTAAAACACTGACAATTAACCACCGGTCGCCATCATCGATCTCCCAAAACAACAATACAGAGAAAAAAAACACTTACACACACTTAGCTCCTCACCAACGCTAACAACTTTCATAAAAACATATTTCCACACTGAACAACCCGCTCGAAAGGAACCCAATCTTTAACTTTCCATTCCTCAGACTGCAGAAGCTACCCGGCCTTCCACCAACGCTGCGTCCACCACAAATCCTCACAAAGATAATCAACGATAGCTCTAAGCACTGATCCGTAACCATAACGATCCTTTACGGAAAAAAGGATACCTAAACAAAATCCCGAACACCACTCACCAACCCCTAAGGAACAACAGATGCCACACGAAACCCGAAACGCGATTCTATAACCATCCAACGAGACTAGCAGATAGGCAATACTCCACAATAATCATAATTAATTAAGACAATAGGAAAGAAACATACCCGCAGCAGCAAGCTGAAAAGCACGATCCTAAGCCCTTGGGGGCTGACCTCCAACTGTGATCCTCAACGTGGCCGGTGCTGGAGCCTGCACCGGTCCCACAGCAAGCTGTGGACAGTTGACCCTCATGTGTCCAACCTGATGACAATGATGACATATCCTCAAATCCCGAACCGGCACTGATTGTCGACAATCCCTCGCATAATGCCCATCCTTCCAGCACTTGCGACATGCACCACCGGACCGACAGACTCCGTCGTGACCCCTTCCACACTTTCCACAGACGTGGCTACTCTGCTCTCCCATCCTGAAATCATTGGTCTTAGACCGCTTCGTCGCTGGCTACGACTGAACTGGAGCTTGCCTCAACTCACGCATCTGCAACTCAATCTCTAACTCACGCCACCTGGCAGCCTCCTGCAACTCTAACAAGGTCTCGTACCTCTGCGCATACACAAACTGCCTGATGTCTCTCTTTAGCATACTCAGATATCGGGACATCTGAGCCTGCTCCGAAGCGAACTCAGGGCAAAACATCGCCCTCTCAGTAAACATCCTGGTGATTTCCGTCATCGACTCCGAATCCTACTTCAGCTCGAGGAACTCCTGTGCCAACCTCTCCCTCTCGACCTGTGGAACATAACGAGTACTGAACATCCCTCTGAACCGATCCCATGAAATCGCAGCCCTCTATGCATCCGTGTATGACTCCGTGGTCAATCTCCACCAATCCTTAGCCCCGAGCCTTAACAGGTTCAGAGCGCACCTCACCCTCTGATCAGCAGGGCATGAACATGTGAAGAAACATCCCTCCACATCTGATAACCATCTTATAGCAACGATCGGATCCTGAACTCCATCAAAGGTGGGAGGCTTCGTATTATCGAAGACCCGATACTGAAAACCTCTACTAGCTCCTCCCCCTGCCGCTGCTACAGCTGCTGTAGCCGCTGCGGCAGCCGTCTCCGTGAGAGCCGCATAGCGCTCATCAAAATACTCCACCATGGCGGTCTTGATCGACCCAAACAACTCCGGCAGCTCAGCCCGAAACAATGCAGCAACCTCATCATGCACGATATCACGAATCCTCGCATCCAACTCGTGCGTACTCATCTGACTGACAACCTCGGGATGCACCGACCCACCCGAAACTCCCTCTCCTGCTCCTGATCCTGACCCGGATCCACTCCCAGCGTGCCCTGAAATCTCCATACTGTAAATAAACCACCAAAAATCTCAGACACCTTCCACTATCCCGGGAACCAGCTCCCAACCCAACCCTAGAGGTCATGGTTTCCCTGATACGCGTATGGGTCCTGTGCTTTCAGTAGTACGGGCCCATACTACCTTCCACACCTAATCATATTTGTTTGAAGTACTCCCACAACACCCTAGAGACAAATACACATAACAACGCTCTATCCTCACAACTAGAGGAACACTAGAAATCTCTCACAAGGAAACCCTAGGCTAGCAGGCATCATAAATCAGGCAACACATCAAGAAATCCTGAAGATCCCTAGCCTAACTCTAGCATGTTGTTCTATCAAAGCTCAATAAAACAAATATCATGTATGGTAATTTGGGGTTACTTACTGGCTCCGGCTGATCGTACCTCCGCGTCCTCCTTTACTTATTTTGAAAACCATTTTAAATTCTCTTTTGAAAACCCTCCTCGATTTCAGACTGGATTCACACAAGTGTTCTTGCAATTCACTCAAACCAAGGCTTTGATACCAACTTGTAACGATCGAAAAATACAACCAGTTTAAATTTTTCAAAAAAAAACAACCCGATTTCATTAAACTGTTTACAAAAGGTTTTCAATACAAATCATTTAGAGTATTCCTAGAATCACATTGCTACAAAATCATGAGGAGCGGTACGATCACGCCTTCGCCTTGCCACAGTCTCCTGAAGAACCTGAAAAACATTAAACCACAACTGTAAGCCCGAAAGCTTAGTGAGATACCCCCAAAATACCAACCACATATACGCCCTTCCAGGCTACGACCTTCCGGTCCAAAACGTATTGCCTTCCGGCCCATAACATATAAAACATACATAACATAACAGAACATAGAACAGCCATGCACATCAGGTCTACTGTGTGACTGGTCCGCCGGCTCGGGCCTTCAGTCCACCGGATCCATCCTCCGAGTCTAGTCATGTCCTTCGAGTCTACAGTGTGGTTTGTCCGCCCGCACTGGGCCTTCAACTCACCTGGTCCACTCTCTGAGTCTACAGTATGACTGGTCCGCCCGCATCGGGCCTTCAGTCGGTCTGGTCCATTCACCGAGCCTCGGCACGTCTGGTCCGCCCGCGTGGGGCCTACAACATATCCGGATCGCTCGCTGGGCCTTCGGAACAACCTGTCCGCCCTAAGTATCTTGGCCTACAGCACAAAGCAGGACTGCCTCAACCCATCTCCAGTCCAAACAACCATGTACACATAAACATATAATCATATAACAGTTCACATTCAGACAAGCCGATCTAGCAGATCACATAACATAACATACTCTAAGCAGGATACCGATCTAACATGTCATTAGCATAGCATCTCCCTATGTCTCAGGATACCGATCACGATCAGGTCTCTAAGATATACCGTCCTAACTCTCAGGATGCAAGCATATCACAACAACAAAATAATAACAACTACCCGGATCACAATCCGATAAGGGCTGGCCTTGGTGCCTTAGACCCTGTTGATATAGTGAGGATAACTCACCTCGAAACTGCCGGCTGAAAGGATAAGATCCCGCTGCTTTAACCCTGACACGAACTCCTCCACTGAACACCGAAACATTCAATTCAATAAATACCTTTAATTACCAAAATACCCCTGGAAGACAACTGGTCACCCTTGGACAAAGTCAAAGTCAACCCCTGACTGACCCTACTCGCCGAGTCAACCCGATGACTCGTCGAGTCCCTATGCTTAGAACTTCCCTCAATCAGCAACCCAACTCGCCGAGTCACCCCAAGACTCGCCGAGTCCAACAACTCTGAGTCCACTCGCACCCAACTCACCGAGTCATCCCTTGACTCACCGATTCTCGACTCAACCAGGAAATATTGGGACCCTTCGACAAGACTCACCGAGTCCAAGAACAGACTCGCCGAGTCTAAGGCTATCTTCAACCTACTCGCCGAGTTGTTCTTCCAACTCGAAGAGTTCCAGGCCCTCTTCAAGCAACTCGTCGAGTCCACCCATGTGACTCGCCGAGTAGCACCGGTCTGAATCAATCCAGAAGCACTCCAGGGCATGCAATTGATCCAAAACATAGATCCAACCTCCTACAATCCATCCATCACGTAAAGTGGCAAACTTTATGTGAATCCAAAGAGATCTAGGACTTATTCACCTTAGAACTAAGGTTTGGGACATGATAGCTCCATTAACAACACAAGAACATGGGCTTTAATGCTTTTAAGATCTTCTCCACTCCAGATCTGAGGTTGCAACCTCAGATCCATCCTTCAAACTCAAGATGCCACACAACTAAGCTTCCCACACAACCCCAAAAATGAGAATCTAAGAGAACACAACCCAAGAACGAAATATTACCTCCAAAGAATGCCCCAACAGCAATGAAACTCGAATCCAAGCAAAGCCCTTTGATCCAAGCCTCTTCTCCTTCAAGATTTCTTCAACAAGCACCTCTCCAAGCTCCAATTTGCTCAACAATGGGGTTGCTCCACGAAATTAGGGTTTCTGGGACTCAAGGGGGGATCAAGGAGGCTGTGGAGGAAACATAATGGTCTTTATATAGGGCTCATTCCCCGGATTTAGGGTTTTCTTCGCCCAGCACCTACTCGCCGAGTCCATCTTTGGACTCGTCGAGTAGGTCACTTGACACGCGACCAAAGTCGCGACTCTACTCGCCGAGTCCATCCATGGACTCGCCGAGTCGCCCTTCAAGGTGTACACTTTTAGCCCTTCAACTCTACTCTTGCTATTCTGGGATGTTACAATTCTCCCCCACTTAAATTAGGCTTCGTCCCCGAAGCTTATGGCAACTCAATTCCAAAATACTCCCACGACGCGCCACCTGGGTTTAACCAGACCAGGTCCCTCAAGGCATACCTCACGAAACTCAACTCATTCTCTCTTTCCTTACGGTGTCCTGACCACCGTCTCAAACCGGGCACCGGCTGTACCCTCCGATAGTCGCACTCACAACCGAGAATTACCCATGATGCCTTACTGCTCCAATTCTCATCATTCACTTGACTCATATGGCTAGAAAATCATGAACCATCGGATCCCCGATCCGAATCCCACTCTATCCACTCCATGACGACAGAAAGTCCCATCCTTCAATCCCGGAGCAACTCCCACGAGTTCTCCTCTTGCAATCACACCGCATGCTGAACTAACTCTAGCACCCTCAGGTTTGCAAAACCCGATACACTGATGATATCCTCAATCATCCCTCCAGGATGAACCACTAATACATACTCAAAACCCTAATCAGAATCTCACTGAGAGTCCAAGACCCTCTCGCTGCATCCCTTCCGAACCTCCCCCCCTTGGCTCTACACCTGCAGAATTCCCTCCGCGCGCTGAGCAGACATCTCAAGTCGGAAGAGCTTTTATTCCACTGCCGCGAACATGCTACTCAAAACCACCGTCGAACCACTCCAATCATAACTCTACACTGCCGCTTTCACTAACGTGAATTCGCACTCCCTTTCGGAATTTCATTCCTCCCTCTTTCCTTACCAAGGAAACCACTCGCCCGCCCTGTCACCATGACAGGTACTATGGTGCTCACCGCACGCTACACTACCTCTTTAAAGTGCAACCGATAGCCATTCGACACAACTACTCTGACTCTCATCGCAGGAACTCTTAAGCCCATGCACTATCTTCACTGGTCAAGATCACTACCCGAGGCCAGACCTTCCAATGCAATCACACGGCAACATACGCAATCCATAACCTCGAACCGATCCAACAGTACTCGCAGAGTCTTCAGCATGACTGGACCGCCTCACCAGGCCTTCAGCCAACCTGGACCACTCTCAGAACCTTCAGCCAATCTGGACCGCTCTCAGTGCCTTCAGTCTGGCTGGACCGTCCTCTGAGCCTTCGGCCTGACTGGTACGCCTACCGGCCTTCAGTCTATCCGGACCGCTCAACTAGAATTCATCATTCCGAGCTATCTCTTCGGGGAGTCCTCTCGTGCATACCGTTCTAGCCCTCTAAGGGTTCCGAACTCTAACTCCATCATACATACTCGATCCCGGCCTGCTCCCAGGCCTTCCATAATCAAATGCCCTAGGTCTGTATTCCGCCCCGCACGCCTGCTACTCACCCATACGAGCCTGCTCTCGGCTGATCGAAACACCGCTGAATTCCCAAGCAGCTAACCAACCTCTCAAGCCTAACGACCATCCGGAGAATTTCCAACTCTCCCCCACTTAAAACACTGACAATTAACCACCGGTTGCCATCATCGATCTCCCAAAACAACAATACAGAGAAAAAAAACACTTACACACACTTAGCTCCTCACCAACGCTAACAACTTTCATAAAAACATATTTCCACACTGAACAACCCGCTCGAAAGGAACCCAATCTTTAACTTTCCATTCCTCAGACTGCAGAAGCTACCCGGCCTTCCACCAACGCTGCGTCCACCACAAATCCTCACAAAGATAATCAACGATAGCTCTAAGCACTGATCCGTAACCATAACGATCCTTTACGGAAAAAAGGATACCTAAACAAAATCCCGAACACCACTCACCAACCCCTAAGGAACAACAGATGCCACACGAAACCCGAAACGCGATTCTATAACCATCCAACGAGACTAGCAGATAGGCAATACTCCACAATAATCATAATTAATTAAGACAATAGGAAAGAAACATACCCGCAGCAGCAAGCTGAAAAGCACGATCCTAAGCCCTTGGGGGCTGACCTCCAACTGTGATCCTCAACGTGGCCGGTGCTGGAGCCTGCACCGGTCCCACAGCAAGCTGTGGACAGTTGACCCTCATGTGTCCAACCTGATGACAATGATGACATATCCTCAAATCCCGAACCGGCACTGATTGTCGACAATCCCTCGCATAATGCCCATCCTTCCAGCACTTGCGACATGCACCACCGGACCGACAGACTCCGTCGTGACCCCTTCCACACTTTCCACAGACGTGGCTACTCTGCTCTCCCATCCTGAAATCATTGGTCTTAGACCGCTTCGTCGCTGGCTACGACTGAACTGGAGCTTGCCTCAGCTCACGCATCTGCAACTCAATCTCTAACTCACGCCGCCTGGCGGCCTCCTGCAACTCTAACAAGGTCTCGTACCTCTGCGCATACACAAACTGCCTGATGTCTCTCTTTAGCATACTCAGATATCGGGACATCTGAGCCTGCTCCGAAGCGAACTCAGGGCAAAACATCGCCCTCTCAGTAAACATCCTGGTGATTTCCGTCACCGACTCTGAATCCTACTTCAGCTCGAGGAACTCCTGTGCCAACCTCTCCCTCTCGACCTGTGGAACATAACGAGTATTGAACATCCCTCTGAACTGATCCCATGAAATCGCAGCCCTCTGCGCATCTGTGTATGACTCTGTGGTCAATCTCCACCAATCCTTAGCCCCGATCCTTAACAGGTTCAGAGCGCACCTCACCCTCTGATCAGCAGGGCATGAACATGTGAAGAAACATCCCTCCACATCCGATAACCATCTCATAGCAACGATCGGATCCTGAACTCCATCAAAGGTGGGAGGCTTCGTATTATCGAAGTCCCGATACTGAAAACCTCTACTAGCTCCTCCCCCTGCCACTGCTACAGCTGCTGTAGCCGCTGCGGCAGCCGTCTCCGTGAGAGCCGCATAGTGCTCATCAAAATACTCCACCATGGCGGTCTTGATCGACCCAAACAACTCCGACAGCTCAGCCCGAAACAATGCAGCAACCTCATCATGCACGATCTCACGAATCCTCGCATCTAACTCGTGCGTACTCATCTGACTGACAACCTCGGGATGCACCGACCCACCCGAAACTCCCTCTCCTACTCCTGATCCTAACCCGAATCCACTCCCAGCGTGCCCTAAAATCTCTATACTGAAAATAAACCACCAAAAATCTCAGACACCTTCCGCTATCCCGGGAACCAACTCCCAACCCAACCCTAGAGGTCATGGTTTCCCTGATACGCGTATGGGTCCTGTGCTTTCAGTAGTACGGGCCCATACTACCTTCCACACCTATCCATATTTTTTTGAAGTATTCCCACAACACCCTAGAGACAAATACACATAACAACGCTCTATCCTCACAACTAGAGGAACACTAGAAATCTCTCACAAGGAAACCCTAGGCTAGCAGGCATCATAAATCAGGAAACACATCAAGAAATCCTGAAGATCCCTATCCTAACTCTAGCATGCTGTTCTATCAAAGCTCAATAAAACAAATATCATGTATGGTAATTTGGGGTTACTTACTGGCTCCGGCTGATCGTACCTCCGCGTCCCCCTTTACTTATTTTGAAAACCATTTTAAATTCTCTTTTGAACACCCTCCTCGATTTGAGACTGGAGTCACACAAGTGTTCCTGCAATTCACTCAAACCAAGGCTTTGATACCAACTTGTAACGACCGAAAAATACAACCAGTTTAAATTTTTCAAAAAAAACAACCCGATTTTATTAAACTGTTTACAAAAGGTTTTCAATACAAATCATTTAGAGTATTCCCAGAATCACATTGCTACAAAATCATGAGGAGCGGTACGATCACGCCTTCGCCTTGCCACAGTCTCTTGAAGAACCTGAAAAACATTAAACCACAACTGTAAGCCCAAAAGCTTAGTGAGATACCCCCCAAATACCAACCACATATACGCCCTTCCAGGCTACGACCTTCCGGTCCAAAACGTATTGCCTTCCGGCCCATAACATATAAAACATACATAACATAACAGAACATAGAACAGCCATGCACATCGGGTCTACTGTGTGACTGGTCCGCCGGCTCGGGCCTTCAGTCCACCGGATCCATCCTCCGAGTCTAGTCATGTCCTTCGAGTCTACAGTGTGGTTGGTCCGCCCGCACTGGGCCTTCAACTCACCTGGTCCACTCTCTGAGTCTACAGTATGACTGGTCCGCCTGCATCGGGCCTTTAGTCGGCCTGGTCCACTCTCCGAGCCTCGGCACATCTGGTTCGCCCGCGTGGGGCCTACAGCATATCCGAACCGCTCGCTGGGCCTTCGGAACAACCGGTCCGCCCTGAGTATCTTGGCCTACAACACAAAGCAGGACCGCCTCAACCCATCTCCAGTCCAAACAACCATGTACACATAAACATATAATCATATAACAGTTCACATTCAGACAAGCCGATCTAGTAGATCACATAGCATAACATACTCTAAGCAGGATACCGACCTAACAGGTCATTAGCATAGCATCTCCCTATCTCTCAGGATACCGATCTCGATCAGGTCTCTAACATATACTGTCCTAACTCTCAGGATGCAAGCATATCACAACAACAAAATAATAACAACTACCCGGATCACAATCCGATAAAGGCTGGCCTTGGTGCCTTAGAACCTGTTGATATAGTGAGGATAACTCACCTCGAAACTGCCGGCTGAAAGGATAAGATCCCGCTGCTCCAACCTTGACATGAACTCCTCCACTGAACACCGAAACATTCAATTCAATAAATACCTTTAATTACCAAAATACCCCTGGAAGACAACTGGTCACCCTTGGACAAAGTCAAAGTCAACCCCTGACTGACCCTACTCGCCGAGTCAACCCGATGACTCGCCGAGTCCCTATGCTCAGAACTTCCCTCAATCAGCGACCCAACTCGCCGAGTCACCCCAAGACTCGCCGAGTCCAACAACTTTGAGTCCACTCGCACCCAACTCACCGAGTCATCCCTTGACTCACCGATTCTCGACTCAACCAAGAAATATTGGGACTCTTCGACAAGACTCATCGAGTCCAAGAACAGACTCGCCGAGTCTAAGGCTATCTTCAAGCTAGTCACCGAGTTGTTCTTCCAACTCGCCGAGTTCCAGGCCATCTTCAAGCAACTCGTCGAGTCCACCCATGTGACTCGCCGAGTAGCACCGGTTTGAATCAATTCAGAAGCACTCCAAACCATGCAATTGATCCAAAACATAGATCCAACCTCCTACAATCCATCCATCACGTAATGGCAGGTAGCTCAAGGGCCTGCCATTACTTCCATGTTTTTGCACAACCAATTGAGAACTCTAAGAACTCATATGCAAAGCCAACTTTAACTGGAATTGGCACAGAATATTTCAACATGATAGGTTATAAACCTCAAGTCGTGTGCTAGTGAAGAACTTTAGGATTTATTCTTGATTAGTTCTTGAGACTTTCGAGACCTTTAAGACTCCCACTGTCCTCTTGACCTATAAGACTCCCTTGTCAAACATCCAAGAGATAGTGTGGATTCTAATCAAGACAAACACTTCACATAATTGGCCTTAGTCGGTCTTTGTTTTATCCAAAACATCACAACTTACCAATTTCAAATGTACAAGAGTAGGAAACTTTTACTCTTACATTTGACAAGTGTTTTAAACCTTCTTTAAGACATATCACTCAAATTACAATCTTGGAGTATGAATCTAAGACTTGTATTGGAACGAAGTATGACTCATCTTCTTGATTTAACCACTTCAACAATTCAAGATTCCTCTTCTTAGTCATAAGATTCCCTTAGAGAAATAAATGTGCTATGGTTTCTTAATCATTAAGATGATCACAAAACTGATACCAAAGTAGTCTCCCATCTTTTCAGATTTGAGAGACTTTTATCTTTCTGCCTAATTTGATTCTTCTTATTCGCTCTGCCATACATTGGAACCTTTTTCCAATGTCTCAGAATTAAACTTAAGCTTGTAAGTATAACCATATTCACTGAGCTTTAGTAAACTTTGACGAATAATCTTATCGATCTTTTGTGGTGGACTTGACTAGTGCACAAGAATGTGTACTCGATCCCTTAGTCCATTACTTGACTCACACATCCATGTGAACAAGTAATTAGTCTTAATTTTCCAATACTTGAAAGTTCTCATTCATCATGCTATACAACTTGCATGATTCCAAGTTCCGGTCCTATTGAAACTTGGGTGATGAGAATCTTTCCTTATTTGGTAAATTTAGACATTGCCACAACTGAAAGAATCAATTTCCTATTTCCACTCTTGCTATTAATGGAATCATATAAGCAACAATTTTCCTCAAATGCCATTGTAAGGATATTTTAAAATAAATAAAATAAAATTTTTCCTTTTATTTTAAAACATTTGCGGAAAAACTTATCCTTACAATCCATATGAAAACTTGTTGTTATCTATTCCTAAGCAATATCTCATAACTCCTAAGAAGTAGCTCAAGAATCCGATCTTCAAACTGCACGATAGAAATCCATCTACGCGATCAGATTCAACATATTCTTTCTTTAAGTTTCTTCCCTTTTCTTTGATTCTTAAACATCACCATGTGACCTAGTCACATTATGTATCAAGAATCTCAGAATAGAAACTTTGCAGAGTTAGATAGTGGACTTTACCTGAAGTAGAGTCAAACTTATTGACTTTAACATCCTTAGGTAAGTTTGGCAGCTTCGCAAATAATGACCCTTCCTTTGGCAATATAAACATATGGATCATTTGATAATGGTACACGGGACTATCTCAGACTTAGCCTTTCTCTTTACCATTTGGTCAACCGAGTTGACTATGGCCGATCCCTTTCCACTGGGAAGAGAGAGCTTTACTATATATCCAATGTCATCATTGTCAATGTCCATAAAGTTTTAGGAAGTTGATCTTAGCAAATAGATAAGATCATTAAGGGTCTTGTCATAGTCTGTTTCATAGGTGTTCCAAAAGAACTCACTATGTGAATTAGAAAGTAGTTGAACCACCAACTTTCTCAAGACTTTGACACCCAACTCTCTCGGCTTGTCAATATGTGACTACATCTCCAAGATATGATCACACCTAGACCTTGCCTTGCCAATAGGGATTGGGTGACCTTGAACTTATGGGTTAGGGAGAATAATTGGAGGAGGTTAAAGAAGTACGATTTCCAAAGGACATCATCTTCATTTAGGAAAGCTTGTTTCAAGAGATTTGGGAAGATCATAGATGTCTAGACCAGACATCTTTTGGGAGATATTCAAGATAGTTGATCTTAAGTCCTTAATATGACACCCAATATGAAATATTAAGGCTAGGACCCAACTGACTTTTTTATAACTTAGAAGAGGGATGCCGTAATCCAAGCTATAAAATATTTGAAGGTAGGTGAATGACGATTCACCAATTTCCACCAAGATAAACGGGATGTATGATTAGGTTTTAATTGGATTTGAAACTCCTAGATCTTTTGAGATTCATTGAACTTTTCAATGGCATGTTTCAATCTCAAGTGTGCCCTTCATGTTTTGTGACTGGGATGCCGAGGATCACAAAACAAGGTGTGAAGTAACCATGCAAATTACTTGGTACCCTTAAGTGTTTACCCCTCAATCGATGTGCTGGTTAACCACACACGCTCCATTGATACTATAATAAACATTAAGTTACCCTTTGCCTACCTTGTTAAATACGAGTTAGTGTGCCGGTTAACTACACACGCTCCACTAACCGACTTAAACAAAGTGCAAAGTGTAATTTCATGGATTAGCACCTTATTCACATTTTCCTAAGTAACTAAGATTGGGTATTATTAAGAGTTTAGTTACTTAGTATTTATCATTAATACTTTTAATGAAGGGAGAATTATAGTCCTGTCAAACCCGTTCGGCTAACGACCCTCCACCGGTCAAGGAAGCGGTGGGTGAGAGTGGACACCCATTAAACTGTCATTTTATAGGCAGTAACCTTATCCCCCCTTATAGACCGGCTTCGTGAATGAGGCCTACTAACGGTAAGACTGACTTTACTCTTATACATATATATAAATATTATTAACTTATAATATTATAATGTATAAGGGTTGAATTTTAACTTTTAAAATTCTAAGGGCTAACTTGGAATTAAAGTATTCATAAGAGAACACTTTTTGGAATTCCAAAACTTGAGGGTAAGTTTTTGAAATTATTCAAAACTAATTAATTCCATAACTTATGTGTTTAAAGTAGTTTTAATCCAAAGACTCTTCAAGTTCCATAACTTGAAGAAAAGTTATGGAAGACTTTAAACTTAATAAAAGAATGTAACTTTTCTTTATTTTATAACTTATGGAATTATTAAGGTTACACACTTTATTCTTTAATGAAGTGACTCTTGAACCTCCATAACTTGAGGACAAATTATGGAGTCATAAATACAATTAATGATGACAAGACTCTTCATCTTTTGTAACCATTGCCAAGTTTTATGAGTTTTATGAAACTTAAATGTGGCTTTTCATATAACTTGAGGACAAGTTAAAAAAACACATTTTAGAATCAACTCTTAGATTAATTTGGATTGAAAACAACTATTTCACTCAACTTTTCTATTAATCTAAGCAACTCATAAGAACAAGATAATTCAAATCAAACTTTTTCATGTAATTAGTCTAAACCTTAAACTAATACAAAACATGAATCTATTGATAATTATCTTTGAAATTGGATTAGCATGAACATTACCACATCAAAAACAAGTTTATAAGTCCAAAAACATCTTAGGGTAATGTTCCTAGTCCAATTCCAACCAAAAAAGTCGAATTTATGCTGTCTGGGGGTCCAACTCGTCGAGTGCATGAACCAACTCAGCGAGTTGGATCGATTTGTTCACTTTTTATGCATGGACTCGCCGAGTCTCCTGATGGACTCGCTGAGTCCGATGATCAGACAACAAACAACTTCGATTTTTCAAGCAATTTTGCAAGTATAACAAGAAAACAAGCCTAGGCTCTGATACCACTGTTGGGTTATGAGCATTCTGACACTCCTATGGTGGACATGCAACCCTATAAACCTTGGATCTATGTTTTCTCTATTATACATGCAAATCAGAACTTTCCAAGGCTTTGATCCTAACTAGCATATTATGAAGTTCTTGTACTACAAAGTACTAGTTAGATGACATACCTTTTGATGTAGCTTTATGTTTTCAAGCTTTAAGAGCTTAGCCCCAATAGTGTGGAAGCCTCAAGTGGAATCACAAATCACCAAAACACCTTGGAAGACTTTAGAGAATATGGATACTTGGTTATCTCTAGTGAAATCGGATAGCCCTTCTTAGTGTACCACACTAGTGCCCCTTTCACTAACCAATGACATCTTTATATAGTGTGGAGACTAGGGTTAAACCCATGACCTTTCATTTCATATGATCCATGGGTTAAACACTCCACATGGACTATCCATGAAAGCTTAGCCCAACCTAAATGAACTTGGCCCATTCCATATATATAAGAGTCCATATTTAATTAGTTCATTTTGATCACTTAATTAATTCTGAATTAATTCTTGATCAATACTAATTAAATAATATGATTCCATATTAATATATTAGAACTTATAATATATTAATATTAATCATAAATATACTATTCTCAAAAGACTATCCATATAAATTGTGTTGGCGAAGTGCAACCCAAATGGACCATGCCGGGTCGGGTCAAGTACATACCAAATATAGTTATGGACTTAGACATTAATCCAACACATTGGCGCTAAGCCAATCCATTCCCAAAACGATGTAGAAACCATTAAGCTCGATAGGCAATAATTCCTCGTGGAACTTATTCCCATTTAGATCAATTAAGATGTTTTTCATACGATAGCTAACAGGTACAAACTTGCCACTACCAACTTTGACTAATAAAGCATTATTTAGTCTATCAATAGGCAAAGCTAGTTTTCTACCAAATTCATGCGAAATAAAGGTGTAGTTGGCTCCAGAATCAAATAAAATTTGGGCAGGCAAATTGTTAACGAGAAAGGTACCTGAAGCGACATCAGCTTCATCTTTAGCAGCTTCTAGTGTCATCTGGAAAGCTCTCGCCTTCGGCTTTGGCGGAATGTTGGGTCTAGCTGCTTCCTTCTTTTTCGGACAATCCCTTGAGATGCGCCCCTCCTCACCACAACCATAGCAAACTTTCTTAGAGAGGGTGCATTCATTGGCATAGTGCCCTGGCTTTCCACATTTGTAGCATGTGGCCACTACCTCACATTTTCCATGATGCTTCTTCTTACATTTGTCGCACCACTTGGCTTCGCCTCCACCTCCCCTCGAACCAGACTTTGAGAACTTGTGTTTCTTGTCGGACCCTGAAGTTCCATCGAACTTCCTCTTTTCACGAATCTTTATTCTCTCCAGACCTTTTTCCTTGTGTTGGACCTCCACATTCTTAGCTGCTCGAATAGCTGTTTTCAGAGTAGTTGCCATCTTGACTGTCGGACCAAAGTCGGCAGGCAGTCCATTAGCAAACCTCTCAATCTTGGAGAGCTCCGTTGGCACTAGGTATGGAAATAACTTCATTTTATCAGTGAATGCAGTAACATAGTCATTTATGCTCATCTTCCCCTTCTTCAAGTTTTGGAACTCATTGTTCAGATCAATCAGATCTATCTCTGAGCAATACTGCACCCTTAGTTGTTCCAAGAACTCCTCCCATGACATTTTCAGGGCTTCCCCTCGTGGCATAGTATCTGCCAACAACTTCTACCAGCTCAAGACACCAGTCTTCAGTTGTCTAACTGCAAAAACAGCCTTCTGCTTGTTGCTACAGTCGCAACTTTCAAATACCATCTCCATTTCAGAGATCCAATCCATTATCTCAACAGGCTTCGGGCTTCCAGAAAGACTTGGCGGTTTGGCGCCCAAGAAATTCTTGTACATTCGCCCATCCTTGTTGTTTCTCCTTTCCGGATCGTTCCTTCGTTCTCCTTGAGTCCCAACTTGACTCATAATGCGACTATTGTTCCCCCCCCTCCGATTGCTCGGGAATCAATTCAGGTTCCTCAAAAGGTATGATAGGTTCGTCCTTATTATCATGCAACATCTGTCGCATCTCATCCCTTTGTTCGGCTAACATAGCCCGAATCATGGCTTGCACGCCAACCATCGTTATTGGTTCTGGTGCTGCTGCTAAAACAGGTGCTTGCTCAATCACTGGCGGTTGATTCCTGTTTTCATCCGCGTTTCCAACAGTGCTTCTTATTCTCACCATTTTTGATCTATACACCAAATAAGGTAAATTAGATCCTCATTCACGATAGATATTCAAATCATCCTTATCACTCCGAAACGTTTACATGGTAGTTCTAATACCGTAGACATACGCTTAGAATCCTACACACATAAGGTTTCCAAATCCGGTCAGCAACATACCATAGATCCGAACAAATAATATCATATATGGCAACATATAACATTTAGCACATAATTAAAATAATTTTAGGCAACTTTCCTAAAATAAACTAGTGCTTGTGTCTAAAATTTAACAGACACACATCTCGCAATCTCCACTTAGCATTCTAAGTTTAAGTCTAGAAATCCTACAAATTCCTAGTTTGCTTAAACTAATGCTCTGATACCAATGGTGACATCCCCAAAATCACGGCCAAAAAAGACCAATTTCATTTATGTTTTTTAAAATAATTTCAGAGTAAATCCTTTGATTTAAAAGAGTTGCGGAATTCGTTCCCAAAAACAAAATACGATAAAATAATATTTATCAAAGCATTTCATCAAGAGATGCATTTTCATTATATAATCAAAACTCGGGATGTCATGTTCCGATACAGACCATAAAGCATAAACGATAACGTTACAGGTCATTCAACAAATATATACATATACAGACTTGTAAACAAAACAACTCGATGATTCATCCATCTTATGCCCTTGCGCCACTTCCTGTAATACAAATAAAACTGAGTGGGCTAGGCTTGGGAGCCTGGTGAGCATATAGGGTTTTCAACCCACAATAAATAAATTATATTTAATTTCACCAACCAACAATAACCCGATTACCCATTCCCGTTATCCTCACTTTACGTCCCTAAAACAACATATATCTCAAGGGACCTAATCTAGGATTTCATCGGGACGGACATTACTGCTAAGGGGTTTCCTCAGCAATAGATATCCTAAAGGCAACAATGAGGGGGATAGAGTACACTGGTGAACACATCGTTCACAACACCTACAGGTTATGAACCTGCTAGCGTTCCACAAGACTGTCTAGAAAGAGTTTGTGGTCGTTATCCATACTCTGCTGAATAACGAGGTCAACAACAACAACATCGAGACCTCTCATCTGTTTATCACACATCAACTATCTACCCATGTTCTACCCAACATATTAGTAGATATATATATATATATATATATATATATATATATATATATATATATATATATATATATATATATATAGTTTAAAACCTGTATAGCATGTTCAATCAATACATATTCCGCATAACAGATGAGGCACACACACATAACACATATTTCATAGAGAATAAATCAGATCTATTAGATAGAAGAAAGTGAATATACATTCACGCATATAACAACCAATTATACACATAACACGTATTTCGTATAGAATACTTCATAATTATGCGTTAGAAGAAGGTAACTACACACTCACTTGATCAGAAGATGATCAGGCAGCACTACGACTTGTAGAAGTAGTATTTCTCCGTAGATCTGGAAGATCTTCACAAAAACCGGGCTCCTCGCGAGTTAAGCTTCGACTCGGGAATCCCACTTCTCGGGATCTTCGGGGCTTCGGGACTTTCTTCGGGGCTCGGGGTTGATACCGGGGCTTCGGGATATTTCTTGCACGTAAATCGATGCAAAAAGCGGGAAAGAGGAGAGAATTTTGCAAAAGAAACTGGCTGCCCTCGCATGCCTTTTATAGAGGCTGAGCCTCGTGTGTACGCTGGGTGTACTCAGCTACGCGGGGCGTACGTGACCAAAAACGTCACTGCTTACGTATGCGAGGCATTTATGTCCGAGGCGGTTCATGCACCATGGTACGCTGAGCGTACTCAACTACGCTGTGCGTAGTTCGGATCAGACTGGTGACTCCTTCGGATATACATCTGAATTAAAGATTAATTAAAAATATTAATCATCTAAAAACTTTGGATATTCATATCTTCTTCATACGAACTCCGTTTTCGATTTACTTTATATCCACGTGTAGGTGAGACTACTCTCTACAACTTTCGTTTAGACTTCGTCGGCTAATTTTGACTTTATTTTTATTATTTATTTTTAGTATGCCGGGACAGGAAAACTTCGTTATAAATTCATAACTTCTTCGTCTGATGTCCGTTCTCGCCTAACTTTTCATCGTTTTGCTACTAACAACGAGATCTTCGATTCTCGTTTAGATTGTTTCGGCTAAAAACCGCTCGATCTTAAATCGAGTATTCGGGCTGCATACTGCTAAGTCGAAACTTCAGAAAATCATAACTTCTTCATACGAAGTCAAATTTGGGCGTTCTTTTTATGTACGCTCTTGGTTTAATGAACTCTATGACACTCGTTTAGATTACTAAGGCTAAATATCGCTCCAACGTACATTTCACTTTTTACGTCGTTCAGCGTTGCCGGTTCTGTCGCGAAACTTCGACAGGTCATAACTTCTTCGTTATAACTCGGATTTCGGCATTCTTTATATATTTGGAAACCTCGTTTCAACTACTATAACATTATATAAAGATATCGAGCATATCTCACACTTTAATTTTGATGCTTATTTTTATTCTTAATTCAATTAAGTTACATAGTTAAGCAATTAAGCACGAAACACATAATACTCAAATACATTCTTATTATTTTAATTTTGGGTTACAAAGGTTAACCTAGACTATTACATTGCTAAAAATGGGAAGCCTAGAAACACAGGCGTTACACATATCTTCCAAGGTTTGAATAGTCCTTTCACTTTGCCTGACGGTTTGTGGGTGGTAGGCGATACTCATGTCTAACCTTGTGCCCAAGGATTTTGTAGCGGCTGCCCGAATTATGAAGCGAATCTATTATCTCTATCGAAGATAATGAATATCGGCACCTTGTGAAGTTGTACGAATTGTTTAATTTTTGATCAAGTCAGTTTCTCCATTTTGTCATTCTCCTTTACTGGAAGGAAGTGAGCGGATTTAGTCGACCTATCCACGATCACCCAAACGGTTTCGAGACCACCTGTTGTCTTGGGTAACTTGGTTATAAAATCCATTGTGATCCACTTGCCACTTCTACTTTTTCAAAATGCTTCGGGTCATATGAGCTTTACTCATGATAAAATCTCTAAATCCACCAAACATCGGTGTCCAGAACCAATTTATGAGGTAACATATTACGTCACCCTTTATTTCTAAGTTCTTATCCACCACTCTTAAAGCTTCACCTGTCACATTCTCTAGTTCCAAACTTCCAACTGGGATTCCTTGATTTGTGTGGGCAGGTGCTAATGGATCGTCATAACTAAAGACTTTACTCGACAAACCGGGTATTCCTTCCTGCTTAGTGCAGCTGCTACTACGTTTTCCTTGTCTAGGTGATAAAGGATTTCACACTCGTAATTGTTCAACAGTTCTACCCATTGTCTTTGCCTCATGATGAGTTACTTTTGGTTGAGGATGTGCCGAAGGCTCTTATGATCGGTGAAAATTGTGCATTTCGTTCCGTAGAGATAGTGTCTCTAGATCTTTAGAGAAAACACTACCGCTCCTAGCTCGAGGTCATGAGTAGTGTAATTGACTTCGTGCGTCTTTAGTTGTCCCGAGGCGTAGGCGATGACATTTACTCGTTGCATTAACACGTATCCCAAGCCCTGGTTTAATGCGTCGTTGTAGGCTACAAAGTCTTTGATTTCTTCTGGTAGGGATAAAATCGGAGCTCTACACAGGGTCTGTGTTAGCTTTTGGAACACGATTTCTTGCTTCTCTCCTTAAGTGAATTTTGGTCCCCGCTTGTCGCTCCAGTGGGTCTTCACCATTGCGCCTACTGTTTAGATCAGTATGGAGTGTATGGGTTCGGTTTGATTGACTAGATTCTTTCAAATGGTAAAACGTTCACTTGCAGTCCTAGGTAGCTTTATCTCGGAGTAGGGATGAGAGTGGGACAGAACTGGTACCGAACCGTCCTGTTCCCGATGTCCCGAATATCGAATTTGATCAAAAGTTAAACCCGAGTACCGAACCGAATTAACATCACCGGTACTGGTACTGGTACTCGGTACTAGTACTGGTACTGGCGGTACCGATTCCTGAATTTCATGTATGTGGAGTACCAAGTACCGTCCCGTATTTTTAAATTCGGTACGGTTCGGTACCGGTACGAGATCAGGATTTGGGAAAAACTGCTCATCCCTATCCCGGAGTTCATGGTAGGACTCATTCCTGGTCCATCTATCATCACCTCATGCATACAGGTCGTATATAATTAAGATTGGTAAGACAGTAGGATGGGTGACTCTGCCCTAAGTCCAAAACCAGACAAGGAACAGGAAATAGGGCGGAAACACACATCCAATGTCCGTAGAATCTTAATTATATAACGCCCTCGCATATATACTTAGTAGTGGTAGGTTAACTGTATTCGTCCTAAGCCCTTGTGTTTGAACTTTATCTGCTGCACGAGTGATATTCTCGAAGGGTCTTCTAGGAATACTTCGAAAAGGTTTCAGAAGGTATAATACTCCTCCCTTGAGTACTTCGAGATTTCATAACAAGAGATGACCCGAGGGTACGTGTGGGATTTATGGTTATTAGAGACGAGGGTTTCAATGCTCAGTTGGTTAGGCGAAGGGTCTTTTCGTAGCACATGCAATTGGTAAGGTGAGGACCAAACTAATACGTATCGAATGACGACATCTTCTTAGTGAAACAGGTGTTAAGTTGTATTTAAAAGAAATATGCGTTAGAGAGATAGTGTATCCTATATTTCTCGTTAGTGTGTTTTGTTTTGATCAGTGTTGTTGTTACTGCAAATGATTCATACCGCAGTAGTTAGTACTGGTAGATAGAGGGTTCTGATTGCTAGTGATGATACATCAAACTATGATCCTTATCGGGTCCCTTTATGATCGCTCAGTGTATGAAAGTGATATGTAATTAGGATTTATGAAACCGCCAACTGAGTGACTCTGCCCCAAATTCAAAACAAGAAAAGGAACAAGATATAAGGTGGAATCACCCATTCTAGGTCTGCACATGTTAGTTATAAGTAACCATGACGCACAAACTAAGTCATCACAACTCACCTGTAATGATCCTAAGTTAATATATAAGTGTTTTGATTCGATTGAACGAGAGAGTATTTTAACTACTTTTTGAAAGAAGGTAATCTTAGCAAACATACCACACACCATACAACATACGGTACTTTAATATTCTTGTTTTTGAAACATTCCTAAGAGTCCTAGTGTGGTTCCTTGTTCCTTCTGTTGGTTCGGTTGTCACACTCTTCCTGCCCCTCTGTCATTCCTCTCGGTTGGGCAATCCCTCTTGAAGTGTCCCATTTCACCTCATAGGTGGCATACTGGGCTTACATTGATGTGTCAGGACGGTGTCCTGCAGAAATGGGTAGTGTGTCCTTTCCTGTGGCAGTTCTTGCAATGCATCTTTCGACACGCTCCACTGTGATGGAGGTTGCACTTATTACAGTGCGAGAGGGTTCCAGCATATCGACTGGTATGGACTGGAGTGACAGATGTCGTGATGGATGTTGAGGCAGGTGTCGTGAATGATGTTGTAATTGCAAGAGCGGCTACGAGCTATTACCTTGTAGCGAGTTTTTAGGATAGGTTGTGCTTCTTTTTGTTCAAAAACCTTTGTTTCTTGCTCTTAGGTTTGTGGTCTAAGGTGTCTTCATCAGTAGGTACCCGCTGATGTCCTTGATTGTTATTGTGATTAGTATTGTCGACACCGCTTCCGCCTCTAATGACATTGTTATCATTGAGTTGCGCCATGACGGTTGTTACGGCTGCTGTGACTGCAGCCTAAAAAATAGTGGAGTCTATTTGCAGAATTGGTGCCTTGCAAGTTGGCTGGTCACCTCCTTGTGAATACATAAGCATGTTGCATGGAGAAGAACGATCTTGTGAGTAGTGATGATCATTGCTAGTTACATTCTTACAATTTATATACACATATATAAATTTCGCACTTTGCTGTGCTATTTTCAACGTTTCTTGCTAAACATTCCTGAGATGGAGTTATGGTAATGGGTAGAAGTGGGTTTTGTACGAGTGTTAAGTTTTTCCACCTCAGTACTATTCTTGTCCAATCATGCTTAACTGTGGAGTTCTGATGGGATTCGGTGCATTAGTGCTGGCATGATTGCACCCTATAAGTCTACGAAGAAGGCATCTTTCAACCATAAGGTTTACAAGATGAGATGATAATGAGTCTTTAGTAGTGGCTATATGTCGAGAGTTAACTAACTAAGTTATATTAGTTCTGAGCGTATCATGTTCCGAATTTTATAGTGATCTAAAAACAATTCATAACAGAGGTCTATGTAAAACAGACTTATGAATTAGTAGTGGTTACCTTCTTATGAACTTCTGTGAATTGAATAATTTGTTACTATTTGTCACGAAAGACAATATAAGCATAACATATAGTGTGAGTAGTGCAATTACTAACTCACTAGGTTATATTAGTTCATTAATTATTAGTGTGATGCATACAGTGCTCGGTCTCTTCGCGTGTCTAGTGAGTTGGCTTATCTGTTTTATGTTCATGATATGATTATCCTAAGTTCGACTATAGAGATTTGTTGTCTTCGGGAATTCCCAAGGTGTTTTTGTCTTTCTTAGATGTGTTGAATCTTTGCTATATCCTGCTTCAGGCTTTGTTACTGATCTCCATTACTTTGCAATGGAGGGTCAGACCCCGAATGTCCGAGCGAGTTTCTTGTGGCTGATCTTGCTATGGTAAGGCTCAGTAGCAATTACTCTGGTGTCTTTCTCTGCGGTTGATCCCTTCCCATAATCCTCTTCACGAACCTCTTCTCGTTCTTCCTTGACTCCTCTATTGGTTGTTGTAGTGGAGTGGCTATATCTATCTATCTATGTTGTTGTTTTTTTTTTGTTTTTTTTTGTGAGAATGGGAGTGTCTAAAGAATCTATGAGATTAAATAAAACAATCTTGTGGGTGACCCTTACCGGGTCCTCCTATAATCATGCAGTGTATACGAGTTGTATATAACTTAAGATTGAATAGACCTTTGAATAAGTGATCCTACTCTAAGACCACATCAAAACAAGGAAAAAGAAGTAGAGTGAAAGTCACCAATTCTAGGTCTATAAAATCTCAATTATATATAACCTTAAGGTATACACTTGGTAATTATAAATCTACTGTTAAGGGTCTTTTTGTTTTAACATAAATTATTTATAGCACCTAAAATATCCCTATAGTATTTTAATCGTATGTTTGGTTCTAATGTTCCTTCACATGTAGAGTTGGTAAGTTTTAGACTTGTTGCTGTTGGATTAGTATCTAAGTCCATAACTATTTTGGTATGTACTTGACCCGATGGTGCATGGTCCTTTTGGGTTGCCTTCACCAAAGCAACTTGATAGGATGAATTATGGAGAGATAAAGATTAATTATGATTTATTAATATATTATGAGAATAATGTATTAAAGGAGAAATCATATTGTTTAATTAATATTAGTCAAGAATTAATTGATAATTAATTTTGTGGCTAAAAGAGATTAATTAAACTTAAGGGACTAGAACTGTAATTATAAGATAATTTCATTTGGGCTATGGATTGCCTTGGAATAATAGGTTGGACGAATTCTATGGGGGAAGCCCATTAGAAATCGTCCAAGAGATATTCTAAAAGGGTGCATGGGCTGCTTTGGGCTTAAGTAGTCAAATTAGGATTTCCTAGTTGAAAACCCTAATAGCCTACATGTATATATAGTACCCTTAAGCCCCAAAAACGTGGCCAAGAGTTCCACTAGGGTTTCTGGATGTTTTGGGCAGCCTCCTCTCTCCTAATTCTTCATCCTATTGCTCTTGGTGTTTGTGAGCCATTAGAGGAGTGACACTTGTGACTTTAAGCTTTCTAAAGTCATTACAAGGAGGATTTGAGATTGTTATTGCTACATAACAATCAAAGGTAATTCTCTAAACCCTAATTTCAGTTTATAATATGTTAGATCTAAGATTGTAAGTCTTGGATACATTGCATGTACAATAGAGAAACCTAGATCCAAGCATTAGGGTTTGCATGAGCACATAGGATGTTCTTATGACTAAAACCCATCAGTTGCAACACTACAACTATCCCCTGGCATATGCTAGTCGCTTCTCAGACGAATATAGCTGATCAGGCTATATTCCTCCCAGACTTGGTTACATATCCCAAGGCATAATGTTAGTGTACAACTCATCCATCTTTACTTTTCATGATTTTTTTCCTAGATGTGACACTATACCGACATGCATGCATGTACGTATACTTTTCATAAAAATAATGTTTTACTTTTAAAAGTATACTTGTAAGGAAAACCTTTAGTTATAGAATCTTAGTCCCATTGTGTTTATAGTTTGTATATCTTATATGGTTTGATATACTAAGTTCACTATAAACAATGCTCTGATACCAATATGTTACACCCCCAAACTAAGGATGATGGAAACATTCGGGGGTAGAGGAATTCATGTATAGTATCACAACAACGAGTATAATAGTGCTCAAAGTAAATACAACCATCACAAATATAATCGAGAAAGTTACATAGTTTCATGAGTTACATGTTTCAAAATCAATTACATTATAATGATAATATGATTTGCCTCACGTCGTAGTGTCCCATCCTCAAAAGGTGGTAGTTACCTGTTTTATTGATTACGTGAGAATACAAGAAATTTGAAAAAGTGTCAATAATTAAGTTGGTGAGTGCATAAGCTTTTGGATGTAGAGTTTGAAAACTTTTGTTTGTAAATGTAGTGTAGACTCAAGAAAAATCCAATATTTTCCTTATAAAATGATATATAGTCTTAAATCCCAAGAACGAGTGTATGTGGGTTATTTCATACTTGTAATAGTGTATATAGTTTTAGATTAATAAATCCCCTTTTTAAAGTAGAAATTATCGTAAACTATATGTGTCATTATCTCCCTATGTGAGTCGCTATAACCATACTATGACAAAGTAGACCTGCTGCGACGTTCTTCAGACGTCGGAATTGTTTTGACATTTGTCACCACCGACCGGCCGGTCGGGCTGTTGCAAGCAGCTTGGGAGTGGGTTGTCAATCCCAATATAGATCTATATACAATTATCACACTCTCCCTACAAGAGACTCTGGTTATAACTTTCAAGAATTTTAACCCGTACTCTAAGAGTACAATGAAGTAGTGTCTCACAATTTACGTTAACGAGTTTACGTGTAGAGTGAATGAAAAACCTCTTATATAGTGTAACTGAACCCCTTTTTGTAGTGTAAGGAACCATAAACTATAACTATTATAGTTTATTATAAATTTTTGTAGTGAATGAAAACTCTTTTTGTTGTGTAAACATAATACTTTTCATAGTGAGTTTGTAGTGTGTAAGAAGTAAGAACCATAAACTATACCTATTATAGTTTATTACATATGTTTGTAGTAACTGGAAATCTTATCATGAATGACTATTTCTATTTGTGATGTTAAAATAACAAGAAATACATTCAACACATAGAAATTTAATTACTATACACTTTGCTTAACATGTTACATAATGTTAATAAATTGAAAGTTGTGTAACTAGTTTTAACTTTTCTGTACTGCTTTTAGAAAATCACAGAAAATCATACGAAGTCATAATCTGATTCCGTAAACTCTGAGAGTTCAGGAAATGTGTCTAGTATATTCATAATTTTTATTATGCTTTTTAGTGGTCTCTAACTAGTGAGAAAATGCTCATATTCACAGACTGGTCCGAGTTTGTTTTCAAAATGATGGACAGTTTTGTAAAAATTACCATAAATTGTAGAAAAATCGCATGAGGATGTGCAAGTAGTTATTTTAAAGGTATAAACCTGAACTATTTTTATATTGAAATTTTTTGAAAGTTATGGCGTTTAAGATGGTCAAAACAGATCGTGAATGAGCCAAAACTTTTCTATTGAAAGCTGTCATTTGAGTTTAAGCATGTTTTTGATGTTGTGACTTGTATTCTACCCCATAAAACTAGATAAAACATGAAAATAAGGGGGGTATAAAATCACCTTGAGTGATTCCTTGAGATGGATATTGTAAAGAGTGGGGTTTCCAAGTCAAGAACACTTGGAGAATGCTTGAGGATTTGAAGATTTAAGAACAAATATGACGATATTTGTATAAGAAATCCATGATTTGAGTGAAGGAGTGTGGAATATTCAAGAGTAGAAAAGGAGAACTTACCAACAATGGAGGGAGGGCTCGTGACCTCCTGGAGTTGTTGGTTTCAGGGAGGAAAATTGAGAACGAAAGAGAGAGAGAGAGAGAGAGAGAGAGAGAGAGAGAGAGAGAGTATTTGTTTCAAGAATGTGGTGAATGATTATTTTGGGGAGTAAGTGAGATATAGACCTTTTAGGTGGATTTAGTGTAAGTAAGTCAATGGAGTGTTGGAAAATGCATAAAAGGACTGTGATTTGATATGGTAAGGAGTGAATAATTACATAAAGTGGGTATGGTGTCATAACTTCTTGGAAAAGTCAACCAACCCTTAGATAATGTCTTGTACAAAAGATATTATCTATGATAAAGATTTCCCTAAAATATGATTAAAATATGAATATACGGGGTCTTATATTTCAAAAAACAAGTTTGGGTGAAAATCCCCCATCAAAATCATCAAAAATGGGCATAAAACGCGAAAGTGGTAAAAAACCAGGACCAAGAGGCGAACTTGCGAAGTTCTGGGTCTCAGAACCGAAGGTTCAGTCCATGGGAGTTGGGAACTGAAGGTATTTTCAGTCCGAGAAAGCTTGCAGGAGAGGTTCATTGAGTGGGAAGCGAGAACGAGGCGAGCCGAACTGAACCAAATGCAGGCGACCGAAGTTGATGCAGGCGAAGTTGGTCTCTGTTCGAATTGCTGATTCGGTCATAAGGAAGGTCCTAAGAGGCTTCAGTCCTAAGGGTTTCAGTCCTAAGAGGCTTTGGCCCTAATAGAGTATTTCTCACATAATCTTCCCGTTTCAAGCAGTTTTTTACTAAGTTAAGGGTCGGGATGCCCCGAGGGATTATAAAAAAAAGTTAAGAGAGGATTTAGGAGAGAGAGAGAGAGAGAGAGAGATAGATAGAGTGAGAGAGATTACGAGAGACTTTGTTAGAGTTTGGCCTCATAATGCAAGGTTCGTAAACCCTATTATGCCTTGTCATGAGTGTTTTACACCCACGAAGGGTACTTATTAGTGCTTTATAGAGTCATTTCCTCACTTGTCCTGATTAGGGTTTAAAATTTCTGAACATTTGAAACATCTGAGTGACACTTTGCATTATGATAGAGTTATACATAAAAATACATAGAATATATCCTATCATACTAGCACTACATGAGTTTATCGGTTTGACTTGTTGATGTTTGTTGACTTTGACTTGACCAAAATTTAACGGTTGTTACAAAATCAGAGCATGACCTAAGTTAAGGAGATTACTCTTTTCTTTATCGCTAGTTCATACTAAAAACACGTCTAGCCCTGACTTAAGCATCAAATAGTAATATCGAGGGGCTACCTTGGTATAGCACATGACGTTCTTCTTTATTTTAACATGTTACATGTAGGAAACCACTACCAAACTGCTAACCATAAGATCAAAAAAGGGACGTATATGTTGGATGGAGTGTTCAAGTCATCAACTAATTGGTAATATTTCTAGTAATAATAGGGCCCTTTTGGATCGTCCTCATGATCCTATTAAACAATAACGAATTATGAGAAAATAAGTTGTTAATTTATTATGAATTAATAAATTAATTAAATAATTTTAATTAATTAAATATGTTGAATATTAATTAATTCATTACTAATAAATTGGAATATTTTATAACCTTCCAAAGTGGTCGATTTTATCTAAGAGATTTAAAAAGATAAGGACTAAAGATAATGATTATCCTTGAGGATTTGAATTAAACTAAATACTATAAATAGGATTCCAAGGGTTAAACCCTGGCACTTTCTTTTGTCTCCAAAAATTCTGGTGTTATGAAAATTTTAAATAAGTCATCATCTTTCCTAAAGTTCCTTTTGCTAGTTTGGTGTTTTAGGGTGTGAGGATTCTTGGTTTGGGTCCTTGTCGTCTTTGCAATTATGGTTGTCATAATATCTCAATCAATAAACCAAGAAGATCAAGAGGTTAATTAATTTCCTATTTAAAGTAGATTGTTGTAATAGTAAAACCTAGACCCTTAAGTTGCATGTACAGATATGGTGTATTTAGCTTTCTTTTGCACAAACTAATGTGTATAGAATGCATTAATTCTCACAGTGGTATCAAAGTTAATATGTTTTAGTTACATGCAATATTAAAGTCGAAAATGAAAAAAAATCGTCAAATGTGTCGCCTTATGGAGCGTGGCCCGCCTCGTCGGGGCGCTGCTGAATTCTTTGGATTTTGATAAACACGTTAATTTAAAATGTCATTTAAATAAGATTTAAATCTAAAAATTTAAATTAAATCAAAATTTAAATATTATTTAATAGAATATTAATTTGAAGATTTATGACAAATTCACATAAATAAGTCTCTTAATTTTAATATTATTCTAATTAGATTTAGATATGAAGTATTATTTAAATTATATTTAAATTTGAATATTTAACTAGAATTTTAAATATCATTTAATAGAGAATTAAACTAATTTGAATATTTAATAATCCATAAATTTAACTGATTTAAATTTCTTATATAGTATGCTTATTATATGTATGACATAATTATAACATGTGCCCGCACATGTTTAATTAAAACATTATTAGTCGAACCATGACTAAACTCACTCTCTCTAATGCCATAAGAGAGGTTTAAGAAGGATTATGTGCATCATGATGAGGTTAGTTTTTAAAAGCTCATAGTTTACCATCCTCACCGCCTCTTTGCATTTTGAGAGTAGAGTTACCGAAAGGGTTTTTGATGGGATATATGTTTAAAGTTAAAAGTATTAACTAAAGCAATAAAACAAAATTCCATGTTAATATAATTAAAAACTTGAATCATGTGTTACCCATGAAAAGCACACATTTCCTTATAATCTGTTGATGGAGAGTATGTGGTTAGTCGGCACATCGATTTGAGGATTATAGTGTGAATGATGTGAGACTCACAAATCTCAAGCGTAACTTGAGCTGAGAATCACACGGTTTTTGCATGGTTGATTCACCATTTGTTCTATAATCCACAACATCCTTATCATAGAAATGAAACAAGCACACTCTAAGATTAAGATGTCATTAACAGTTAATGAATCTTATAAATCTAGGAGTTTCATGGTGATTGAAATTAGAAAATAGTATTGTCTACCTGAACAACTTTGTGATGTGTTTATGACATCCCTTTACACATCACAAAGCCAACTATAGATCTTAGCTTCATTAAATAAATTGAGTAATTATTAATAAGGACTATTAATAAGGACAAATTAAGTAAACTATAATGGAAATAAGAATTTAATGATGTAACACCCACAAAAATATGCCATATTTGAACTTTTAAAAACATTTCAAAATCATTAATCATTACATACTTGTTTTCAAAATGTATAATATCAGAGTATCCTAGAAACATAAACAAAATATGAGGAGTTGTACGATCACGCCTTTACCTTTCCGCGATCCCCTGATGTACCTGAAACAATATACTAAAACTGTACGCCCGAGGCTTAGTGAGTTCCCCCAAAATACCCATACACACAACAATGCACATATGATCATAAATAACATACTATGGGTTCAGTCAACTATCGGGTTGGAATACCCCAGGCCCTCAACCATCTGGTTGGAATGCCAACATATGATGGGTCTAATCATCTTCAGGATGGAATACCCAAGGCCCACAACCAACTGGTTGGAATTCCCACATACTATGAGTCCAATCATCCTTGGGATGGAGTACTTACGACCCACAACCAACAGGTTGGAATACCCAGGTCTATTGTCTTTCGCACAAAGCATATAAGCCTTAATTGCCAAACAAACATGTATACATATAACAGATAATCACATAATAGTCTATAGACAAACAAACCAATCTAACGGATCATGGCCACATAATTCATAATACCATCCTATCTACCAGGATACCGATCTAACAGATCACACTAGCATAACATATCCATATAACAATCCAAAGGGTCGGCCTTGGTGCCTTAGACTCTTGAGTATAGTGAGGATAACTCACCTCTCAACTGTTGACTTGAAATGATAAGCTCAAACTCTCGGATTACCGCCACAAACTCCACCACCTATATTCACCATAGAACCATATTCATAAATTTCCAATTTTCCCAAAATGCCCCAAAAGTCAACTAGTCAACTCTTGATCAAAGTCAAAGTCAACGGTCAAGGTCAACAGTCCATGTTGACCCGACTCGTCGAGTGCAGTTCACTGACTCGTCGAGTCCTTCCAGAACTCGAGTAGTCGTGAAATCCCCCATTGACTTGTCGAGTTTCCCTACAATTTGCTGAGTTCATGGATGTCCAAATGTCAATGAAATGCTAGCTGACTTGCCAAGTCACCCTACTGACTTGCAAAGTCCATGCAGAAGTCCTTACATGACAATCTTCATCGGACTCGCCGAGTTGGCCATCCAACTCGCCGAGTCCCTTCATAACTTTCTTCATTTAGATGCTTTTTATGCCATTCTAAGGCTCCATATTTTAGATCAAGGTTCCCAAGGCATGTTTATCACGTAAAGTTGCAAACTTTACGTGCCTGCAAGGCTCTAAAGACTTAGAATATCAAATACAAGCTTGAAATGGGGTTTAACTCATAAGTAAGGGTTCATACTTGCTAAAGCTGGAAACTTTATGGACTTAAAGACTAAGGTAAGCTCAGATCTGAAGTTGAAACTTCAGATCCTAGCTCATACCCAAGAATGGCTACATAACATGCTAGAAAAGTCCTAATCTTCAACAAAATGAGATCTAGAAGGAAAGAAGGTCAAGGTAACGATTTGAGACATTCAAATGATGCTAAAATGAGGTAGAATTCAGATCCATACAGATTCCTTGCTTCAAGCTACTTGATCTTCAAGCTCCTCTTACTAAGATCGACCTTCCAAAGCTTAAAACACACAAGAATGGAGCATACATACGGATTGGGGTTTTCTGGACTCTCAAGAGGCTGTAAGGGAGGCTAATGACCCTTTAAATAGGGTGCAAAACCCCGAAAATTAGGGTTTCATACTCCAACTCCTACTCGTCGAGTCCTATCCTGGACTCGGCGAGTCAGTCACTTATACACGTGGCCAATCCCGCTTCTACTCGACGAGTCAGGGCATCCAACTCATCAAGTAGACCTTGCAAGTTATGAAAATTAAAGCCATAAAAATAATACCTGAGAATCGGGGCGTTACAAATGATGTCCAAAATTTCATCCACTAAAATCTACTGCTATACACCTCTAAAAGAATAAGCTAACAAGATGATCAATCTTGTCTAAATTTGTAGTTTGGTAATAGTTCTCATAAACAAACATAAAGAGTGTGCCTTAGATAAGATCTTTTCTCGAGGTTCCTCAAACCGCTGCATTCTAAACTATAAGACAAAGTAGTTACCAAATATGTGTTGTATTCCAACATTTTGAAGTAAAATGGAATCTTATTAAGTTAAAATGTAACACCGTAAATTTTCAAACAAAATTTTCATTATAAAATCACATAATTCTCATAAAACATTTCACAAAAATCTCAATTTTATAATTAACAAAACACAAACTCCATAATTGTTTTATTAATAATTCAGGATCCTCAAGACATAACTCTTTCTCTTGTGTGTACAATCAAGCCGATGCCTTCTCGCGATCCTGAGAAGTACTTGAAACACATATCCATAACACGGTAAGCACGGAGCTTAGTGAGTTCCCCAAAATACCACATACACAAATAATAAGCTTATCATGGCTATAGCTCGGCATGGAGCCTCCGGTCATGCGTCTCGGTGAGGACCCTCCGGTCTCACGACTCTGTGTGCACCCTCCGGTCATGTGTCTCAGTGAGGACCCTTTGGTCTTACAGCTCTGGGTGGACCCTCTGGTACGATCTCAAAATGCACAGAATAATACATCATATATCACAAAGACAAAATGCATAATATCACATAACTCAAATAAGATGCCCCGGTCACTCAGTAGTACCACTTAGGTATGTATAGTGAGAAGACTCACCTCGAATGATGAGCAACTCCTATAAACGTTGCTGCTGCGTACCGACCTCTATCTCTGAGCCAAACCCACAATTAACCCAATTAGGATCTAAGTCCAAACCCTCACTCATTAGGTATAAAGGTAGTCCACTAACCAGCCTATCAATAACCCAAAACCCATTGGGCCCACCAAGGACCAATCATAAATGGGATCTCCCGAGGCCCAACTCTTTAGTCCAAGTGGTAAGCCCAACACAAGAGCCTAAGGTGCACACACAAACAAACACACACACACACATACATACAAACACACACACACACACACACACACACACACACATATATATATATATATATATATATATATATATATATATATATATATATATATTCCTCTGGTCCAAATCTCCAGTACAACAAGCCCAAACTCCAGGCCCAACACTTAAGGCCTAATATGAGACTTAGCCCAAAAATCCTATAGTGAGGTTATGTGGGGCGTACCTCCCTTGGTACGCTTAGCGTACACACGAATCCAGATTGGCCATTGGGGATATTTGCTCAGTATGCGGGGCGTACTGGAATTACGCTCGGTGTTCGACCCATGTTTGCTCTTGTTGCTCATTTGGTCTTAACCCGTCAAGACCTTAACTCAAATCTCAGATCTGGACTCCCTAATGGCTCTTACTCCATAAAGCTTGTGACTTTAAGACTTTGTATGGCTGATAAAGTCACAAACACCAAAACTCTCACTCTCTATTCCTAATAATGCTCATATCTCATGCATGGGTTGATTCAAACGTCCAAGTCTCGATTTTTATGACTCTACACCACTAAATATTCTCAAAGGAGCTGATAATAAACTCTAGAGCTCAATGTCTCATAAAGTATCGAACTTTTAGACCAAAACCCTAAAATAAACTAAAATGATGCACAAGTCAAAAGAGTGAGAAAGCTTTGAGCTTTATACCTCTAGCTACAGCTCCAAACACATATAAGCTCATATCCGAAGCCTGGACTCCTACTCCTTTTTATTTAAGGCTCCTTCTTCACACCAAAGAAAACAAAAGATCATTTAATAGCTCACAAATGGACATACAAGCTCAATGGACAAGAATTTAGGGTTTGAGAGGGTTGATGTCTGGGAATGGTCGCTGAAGATGAGGCCATCATATCCTTTATATAGGGACACACCCCAAATTAGGGTTTTCACTCTGGTCCTAGTACACCCAACGTACTAGGTGGTTCCGCTTCAATTTCATGCACATGAGTACGCTAAGCGTACACACACGTACGCCCAACGTACTCGGCTGCCACGTTTCTCAAATAAGGGACCTATCTTGCCAAAACTTCAAACTATCATAACTTTATTGCTATAAGTCCATTTCCAATGGATCTCATATCCACGGAAAGGTGACGAGAAGCTTTATGCTTCTAGAAACTCGTTGCAGCCCCGAGGCTTCCTCATGCCCGGGTTGCAGCCCACAAACCCTAATTCATGGACGATCCAAAACAGGATGTTACAGTTCTCCCCCACTTGAATTAGATTTTGCCCTCGAAATTGTTCCTTATCAACACATAGATCGAACCTAGTAACTCGAGAAACACTACCAAAAGGACATCAATCATACAACAATCTCCTACAAAGACACCTGAACCCAACATGAACTCCCAATCCTCAAAAAGGACAGATCCTTCTGCCGCTGTAGTACTCGTTCTGTCTCTCCAGAACTTGAAAACTCTAGTGGTCCATCTCCCTGCCAGACCGCCCTCGCAAAATATCATCATGTTAATCATTCATCGAATAACAAACTCTAAGAAACTTTACCAATTGTGATTCTCTAATCGATCTCGGTCATAATTCAAAGGAACGGAAGGGTCATATCCCACCAAGGACCGATAACCTGAATAGCTATCAGAACTATTATGAAGGAATGATCCTCAAAACTCTATCCTCAGACACAGGAAAGCGGTCATGCCAGCTCAGAACAATCCTATGATAACCATAATCATAAGCCCAAGTTCCTCTCAAATGTTCCTTCTGACACTGAACACTAGGGCAACTCCTGGCCCAGTAGTTGGACCTCCAAGGGCTACTCATTGCCTATCCAACAAGTCAACTTCATAATTCCTTTTCTCAATAGCTATCTCAGCCGATCATGTGACCCGCTAAGTCATGAAGTTCGCCTTACCTTAAGCGAACACTACAATACCCTTCTAAAGTCGCCTCACCTCTAACCTCTATCGTCTACTACTTACTAGTTCCAAGCATATCATGGTCCTTCCTAAACCAACGAACTGGACCAATCAAGTCTAAAACATCAGAGGGAAACACATCCCTCTCAAAACGAAATCCAGCCGAAATCCCAACCTGCTCGTCCTCCACACAGATAGACCCAAACTCACCCACCAGAGTCTGGTCTGACACTGAATTTGAAACACTCGTCCCAATCTCGCACTCAACTCATAACCCATGTTCCAAGATTATATGCATGTATTACATCTCGATCTGTCTGCTTTGCGACAACCTCTCTCTAACTCAAAAGATAACGTTTTTCGACCACTGCCAAGACCCCAGTCTCACCCTTGGTTCGGCCACCAGGCTCTCATAGACTCCTATGGTAAGGCTACCCAGGCCTAAGAGCCGCTCTGCATCACATCCTGATTAGTAAGACTGTGGTACCCCACATTTATACAACACACTCTCCCATTGATTAAAAACTGCTACAGCTCCTCATAGTCTTATGGTACTCTCTCATTGCCTCATGAATGCTATGGCTCCCCACAATCTTACGATACTCTCTCTCTCTCTCTCTATCTCTCTCTATCTGACTCATGAATGCTACAGCTCCCCATAATCTTATAATACTCTCTCTGACTCATGTATGCTATGGCTCCCTGCAGTCTCACGATACTCTCTCTCTCTCTCTAACTCATGTATGCTATGAATCCTCGCATTATTACGATACTCTCTCTGACTCATGCATGCTACAGCTCTCCACAATCACACGATACTCTCTCTCTCTTACTCATGTATGCTACGACTCTCTGTAGTTGCACGATACTCTCTCTCTGACTCACGTATGCTACGACTCTCCACAGTCTTATGATACTCTCACTCTGACTTATGTATGCTACAGCTCTCCACGATCACCACATTGAGTTCACTATCGAATACTCCATGGTTCATCGTAGATAGGTACATACACCCACCCAAGTTAATTGTCGCTACCCCTGAGGACAATCGTCGTCACAAAACACTTTCTCTTCTTGCAATTCACATTCCTAGATAATCCCGTTTGATGACAATTAGCTGAAGGGATCCCGCTAGAAAAATAGTCACTTGGTACTCCACTTGCCATCTCACAACTCAAGTCTCAAAACAATCCAAAATTTTAGGGTATCATATTCGGATACCTCAGTACACCATCACAAATCTCATGATGTCTTGCTACGACCACTGATCTCCCTCTAGCACATCTCGTAATCTCGAAATACTTTAATTCGCAATTTGAAGCACGGAGGAATCGTCAATGACTGAGAACACATTGATGAGAATCCGAAATCTCATCCTCTTTTGAACACATACAACATGCATTATCCCGCTCTGCACCTTGCCTCATCTACTCATAACCCAAGTCTCATGTATCCGTACCGCAGATCTCCACAACTAATTCTCTAACTGTACTTGAACAAATCTCTAATCCTTTAAATAAAATACTCAATTATACCCCACTCAGGGTTCAAACCATTACCAATTGGCATACCAACGGTCTACTCCATAGACTGTTTCACCAGGTATATCACACATGACTCTTGGCACGTACTACGTAATCACTCGATGATCTTCCCGATGGAGAACAAGTTACTCAAAATATCCCGAATCTTAGATGAAATCCTCAGAGTCCTCCCAATGTAACCACCTCTAGTCATCTCGAAGTCTTAGACCGATACACCGTCGGATATCCCAACTATCCTGAATTAGTCTTGACTATATATTTGGAAATAATGCATTATCACACACCTCGTCTCCGATCCCCCATCCAACATCCCATTGTTTGGATCATCATAGAAACAAGAGACTTCACTCTCACAGCCGATACACAACCTAAGCAACGAGGGCCGCTACCCCGGTATACTCCTCTTAATCAGTCGGAATTGCTGCTAAAAAGTATGCCTCACCCATGAAGGCACGTCCTTGTTCTCTTCCATCTCAGTCTCTACTGATGACTCTCTCATGGTATAAGAAATACCTCGCAGCAGACATACTCCTCCATTTACTCTGGTGAAAAGGTCACAACCATATGCTACCCCATGGGGTTTACCTCCAGACTCTGAAACCAGAAGCTCGTTATCTCTGTTGCTTCTCACAAGAAACAAGAATAGCACGACTCTTGTCACAGAAAGTGACATCTAAACTATCGGCCGATTGCTTAACTCAGACTGCAATCCTCCATAAAGCCTCATCTCTACTCATCCCTGAGTCTTGCGACTCCAACTGGCGTCTCATCAGTAAAATATTTCGGAACCTAACTTAGTTCCCTCTTAAGGTACTCTCCATTGAAGCTTGCTCAACATGTCCCTCTAGCCCCACACTTTATCATATCCGTTCTCAGTCTAAACAATCACAATGGGACCACTGGTAAGTCAGAAGCACTATTTTCAACGAATCATGGTGCTCGAACCATGTTATCTCTTCTCAATCTGCTACGAATCATGGTACTTGAACCATGTTATCTCTTCTCAATTTGCTACGAATCATGGTACTCGAACCATGTTATATCCTCTAAATCTGCTACGAATCATGGTACTCAAACCATGTTATCCCCTTTCAATCTACTACGAATCAAGGTACTCAAACCATGTTACCCCCTCTCAGTCAGCTACAAATCATGGTACTCAAACCATGTTAGCTCCTCTTAATTTTCTACGAATCATGGTACTCAAACCATGTTATCTCTTCTTAATTTGCTATGAATCATGGTACTTGAACCATGTTATATCCTCTGAATCTGCTACGAATCATGGTACTCAAACCATCTTATCTCTTCTCAATCTGCTATGAATCATGGTACTCGAGCCATGTTATCCCCTCTCAATATGCTACTTAGAACCTCTGGAATTCTCCCTGTTTCGAGTATGGGTCCTCTACTTTCAGTAGTACGGGCCCATACTACCTACCACATCTACCCATACTTTCCACACAGATCATCCCAGATTTCCTAAGTAGCTACTCAACCTTCTCGATCACCAATCCCATCACGCATGTTCACTCTCCAGCGACTACTCTCGTCTATCAGCATACTCATCTGACTAAGTTCACTCCCTAGGCTCTTCATAGGTTCTCACACTTATCTACCATCAGCTGTTGAAGAACTCCTCATGATTCCATCTATCTACCTCCTGAGTATCGTCATATTCACTTAGTAGCTGTCTCCCATATCAAGAATTCCACAAAGCACAAAGCAAGCAACATTCGGGCATTGAATCACCTCCACCAACACATAAAACCACTTGGCACACAATCCACTTGCTCTATGCACAACTCTCAAAGGAATTATCGAACTCAGGTAACCCTACCTCTCGTGGGTATCTGACTACTCTCTCAGTAGATTCCTTAAATGGTCATCTAGGTATCTCTCCTAGATTATCTCTCGATCGAGAAGTCCCTCTATAAGTGATTCCTGCTAGATACTCTTACTCAACACATACTCAAGGCACATAACATATAGCAATGACTCCTAGGACAAGGCATCACAAATCAAGAAAATCTAGCCATAAAATATGAAATACCTAGCCTATCCTATAGCATGCATGACTAATATCTCATAACACAAATATGTAAGGGTATTTTGGGAAATCACCGTTCAGGCTCTGGCTGATTGTACACACTGCTCCAACTCGTTTTCTCTTAAAACTCTTTCTCATTTTAGAAAAATCATTTCTCATATCCTCAGTTTGAGTCCAGACACACCCGAAGGTGCATCTGAATCCCTCAAACCAAGGCTCTAATACCAACTTCTAACACCGTAAATTTCCAAACAAAATTTTCATTTTAAAATCACATAATTCTCATAAAACATTTCACAAAAATATCAATTTTATAATTAACAAAACACAAACTCCATAATTGTTTGATTAATAATCTTGGATCCTCAAAACATAACTCTTTCTCTCATGTGTACAATCAAACTGATGCCTTCCCGCGATCCTGAGAAGTACCTGAAACACATATCACATAACACGGTAAACACGAAGCTTAGTGAGTTCCCTAAAATACCATATACACAAATAATAAGCCTCTCATGGCTATAGCTTGGCATAAACCCTCCACTCATGTGTCTCAGTGAGGACCCTCCGGTCTCACGACTCGGTGTGGACCCTCCGGTCATGTGTCTCAGTGAGGAGCCTCCGGTCTCACAGCTTGAGTTGGACCCTCCAGTTTGATCTCAAAATGCACAAAATAATACAACATATATCACAAAGATAAAATGCATAATATCACATAACTCAAATAAGACCCTTCGGTCACTCAGTAGTACCACTTAGGTATGTATAGTTAGAAGACTCACCTCGGATGATGAACAACTACTATAAACATTGTTGCTGCGTATCGACCTCTATATCTGAGCCAAACCCACAATTAACCCAATTAGGATCTAAGTCCAAACCCTCACTCATTAAGTCTAAAGGTAGTCTACTAACCAGACTATCAATAACCCAAAACCCATTGGGCCTACCAAGGCCCTATCATAAATAGGCTCTCCTGAGGCCCAACTCTTAAGTCTAAGTGGCAAGCCCAACATAAGGGCCCAAGGCACACACACACACACACACACACACACATATATATATATATATATATATATATATATATATATATATATATATATATATATATATATATTCCTCTGGTCCAAATCTATAGTACAACAAGCCCAAACTCCAGTCCCAACACTTACAACCCAATATGAGACTTAGCCTAAAAAGCCCACAATGAGGTTATGCGGGGCGTACCTCCCTTGGTACGCTCAGCGTACGCACGAATCCAGATTGGCCATCGGGGACATTTGGTCAGTAAGCGGGGTGTACTGGAATAATGCTCGGCGTATGCCCCATGTTTACTCTTCTTGTTCATTTGGTCTTAACCCGTCAAGACCTTAACTCAAATCTTAGGCCTGGACTCCCTAATGGCTCTTACTCCATAAAACTTGTGACTTTAAGGCTTTGCATGGCTGATAAAGTTACAAACACCAAAACTCTCACTCTCTATTTTCAATAATGATCATATCTCATGCATGGGTTGATTCAAACGTCCAAGTCTCGATTTTTATGACTCTACACCACTACAGATTCTCAAAGGAGCTGATAATAAACTTTGGAGCTAAATATCTCATAAACTATCCAACTTTGGGACCAAAACCCTAAAATAATTCCTCATTAATAAGTATAATGATTTTAATAAACTAACTAGATGTTTTTATAAATTCCTAATCTTAGTTACTCTAGGTAAAATGTGAAATGATGCCATTCCATGAAATTACACTTTGCACCTTGCCAAATCGTTAGTGGAGTGTGTTTGGTTAACCGACACCCTAATTTGGGATTAGTAAGTGTGGAGAAGGGTAGCTTGATGTTTATCATAGATCAATGAAGCATGTGTAGCTAACGGACATATGTTATTCACCTTGTTTGTGATCCTTGGTATCCCAGTCACAAACTTGAAGGGCATATCGTGATTTAAACATGCCATTGAAAAGTTCAACGAATCTCAAAAGAATCTAGGAATTTCAATTCATTCAAAACTTAAAATCCTTTTTCATTTTTCATGGTGGAAATTGGTAAATCATCATTTACCTACCTTAAAGTTATTTGCAATTAGATTACCACATCCCTCTTCTGAATTGTAAACAATTGTGTTGGGTCCTAGCCCTAATTTATTATTTGGGTGTTTAATTGGGGATTCATATCTAATCTAAACTTTGTCTCTTTTCCTTTTCAGATGTCTACTTCAAACAACAACACTTCTGGCTCAATCCTTGCTGGCTCATTCTCACTCATGAACTTGTGTGGGAAGGTGATATTTGATGGTTCCAACCTTAACGATTGGATTCGAAACATTTGCATGGTCACCCGCTACGAGGACAAGGAGTGTGTTATCTATAAGGAGCTAAAGGAGGTTAACTCCAACACTGTTACTCCTGAAGAAATTGCTGCATTCGAAACTCATGAGAGAGATGCTACGAAGGTTCATTGCATCATGCTCGCAACAATGACTGCTGAACTCCAAAAGTCCTATGAGGATTACGACCCCTATGAGATGCATCAAGATTTGATGGAAATTTACCATCAAAGTTCTAGGCAGGAAAGGTACGAGATCATTGCTGCTATGATCACTACCAAAATGAAGGATAGAGAGTCCATCTCGGCCCACTTGTAGAAAATCCAGAGATTCATGGACTGCTTGCTGAAGTTGAGTGTCAACTTCGACAGGAGCTGGCCATAGATATCATTCTACACTCGTTGCCTCCATGTTATGACCAGTTTCATATGACTTATCATATGAACAAGGATGAGGTCACTCTAAGCAAGCTTCAATGCCTGCTAAGGATTGCCGAGAGTGGTCTGAGAGGCAAATCTGTTGCATCTACTACTTCTACTGCTGCTGCCCCTATCTTGGCCATTGGGCAAGGGAAAGGAAAGAATAGAAAGGCTCCTTCAAAGAGTTACAAGGGCAAGCCCTAATATGGATCCTCTTTTAGTGGGACCAAAGCTGGTTCTGCTGCTCCTTCCTCTAACCCGAAGGATGCAGAGTGCTTCTAGTGCCATGAACAAGGGCATTGGAAATGAAGCTGCCCAAAGTATTTGCAAGACATCAAGGATGGAAAGATAAATCCATCCTTCATAAGTATTTATACTATTTAATCTAATAACTCATCACATGCTATGTCTTGGGTCCTCGATACAGGGTATGCTTTTCACATTTGTTCTAATTTGCAAGGTCTAAGAAGAAGTAGGGATGTGTAGCATGGGAAGATAAACTTGATCTTGGGGAATAGGAAATCGTCGCTTGTCACCAAGATTGGAGTTTACTCTTTAATGCTTAGTAGTGGGTTAGGATTAGATTTGAATAATTGTTGCTACTTGTTAGAAATGACATGAAACATTATCTCTTTTCATGGTTTGTATAAACAAGGTTTTAGATTTTTATTTAATAATGAAATTGGTTCCATTAATGCTTTCTTTAATGGTACTTTCTATTTTGAAGAATTTCCTTGTAATGGAATATATGAAACTGTGATGGTTGTAGACAACTTAGGAAATAATGTGTTGCATATCGATTATTCCAATAGTTTGGATAGATCATGCTTGTGGCATTATCGTATTGGAAATGTCAACAATAAGCATATAGCCCAAATCCAATAGGATGGAGTGTTGGAGTCATTCGAACATAGGGACGATGACACTTGCAAGTCTTGTTTACTTGGAAAGATGACCAAGTCACTCTTCACTGGTACTTGTGAAAGGGGTGAGGGTTTATTGGATCTCATACATACCAATCCCTTTAGATCCACCATAAGGGATGCGAGCCACTTCTATGTGACTGTTACTGATCATTATAGCAGCTATGGGTATATCTACTTAATCAAGCATAAGTCAAAAACTTTTGAAAAGTTCAAAGAGTTTATGCAAGCAGTGGAGAACCAACTGGGTAGGAAAATTAAGATGCTCCGATCTGATCGGCGTGGTGAGTATCTTAGTGTTGAGTTCCACGACCTTAAGGAATGTCGAATAGTTTCATAGTTGACGCTACTTAGTACACTACAGTTGAAAGGTGTGGATGAGAGGCGCAATTGAACCTTGTTGGACATGGTTCGTTCCATGATGAGTCGAGTTCATTACCTATCTCATTCTGGAGGTATGTCTTAGAGACTGTCGTCCATATCCTTAATCTAGTACCAACTTGTTGGAACCTAAAAGTGAACCTTAGTAATCCTAAGTCCAAATTCCAAAATACTTGCATTATGGAGTAGATGTTCCGGAGTAAACAATGGAGAAGTGGTCCAGAACCTGTCCGGACCAGGGAAGAAGCCGAAGTGAAGATGAAGCCATTCCAGAATGACTCTCAAGTCCGTAATGGATGCTAATCTAGAACAACTTAATTTTGTCTTATTGCATTTATTGTATTTGTCTTTGTATTGATGTAACATTTCATAGGACTTAGTATTTTGTTGTATTTGGACAATCATAATGTCAAGATTATCTTTATTGTCCAGTCCTATTTAAAGACTCCGGTTAATTCACTACAACATTCTCTCCTATTTATAGGAGCTTTGAATGCAAAGTCAATAATGGATCATTCACTCAAATTTTGGCTTTTACTAAGTTGTTTCAATCTTCTTTCAAACATTCTTCTTGTTCTTCATTTATTAGCTTTACTTTGATCATTTATTCTCATTCTTCATTTAATGGCTTGACCATTTGCTGAACACATTATCTAAGACTTGACTGGTCATTCCAGGCTTGAATTGAACATTTATTAGCAAACGGACATTAATCTTAAGCATTCACTCAAGGTTTGAGTTCTTAAACCTTGTCCCTGCACACTAGATCGTTCTTGTTCTCTCAATTGGTATCATAGCTAGAGTGGTTGTCCTTTGAATCTATACCTTGGTATTTCAATCATTTCTGTGTTCAGGAAAAAACTTTTTGTATATAGCACTTTTGCTCAAGATATCTTAACTTCAATGGATGCTTCTAATCCTCAGAAAATGATTTCCATGCAAATCGCAAATAGTGTGGGTGGCCCTAGACGTGCCTCATTACTAGTTGTGGAAGAATATGATCACTGGAAAGTTAGAATGGAAAGATTTCTATTGGCCAAAGATAAAGGTGAAGAAATCTGGAGATCCATCAAAGAAGGTCCTCATGTTCCTGTAAGAACCACTGTAAGAGATGCTGCTGCTCAGCTTATGGGTCAAGACGAAGTTCGTCCAGCTCCTCTAACTGCAGATGATATTGAGAAGCTGCATCTAGATTAAGTTGCCTTCTGAGAAATGGTGTTTGGTCTTCCACCTTCACTCTTTGAGCAAGAGATTTGGGATACTCTTTAGGATCTAATTGAAGGTTTGGAAAATATGAAAGATAAGCAACTTACCTTAGTCATTAATGAATTTGATACCTTCACAACCACTGGTGGTGAATCAGTAGCCTCAGCCTCCAACCCTTATCAAATCATATTCAACAACATGACTGCTCATAGGATTGTCCGAACTCCACAAGAGTACAATCTCAAATTCATAAATAGTCTAGGCCAAGGATGGGGAAATGTAAAATCCTGTCTAAAAATCAATGGTTCCTTAAAAAAGCTGAATCTCTATCAGCTTTTTGATGAACTTCAAGGTCATGAATCTAATGTTGCATAAACCTTAATGGAACTCTCTAGAGGTCCTCTTGCCATTGTTAGTTCTTTCAAACCAATCATTCTGAACTCATCTACTTCAGATCCCTTCAAACCCACCGTTCAGTCTGTTCAAACATCTACATCTACTGTACCCTCACAAATCTATCCTATTGATGATTCCGAAGTCATGGACTCTGAACTCGGTTTTCAACAAGAGTTTACTCTACTGTCAATGAAGTACACATTCCCATTCAAACCATACCAAAACCGATTCCATGCTCCTCACCAGAACAATACTCAATCATACTCAGCTCTGGAACCTAAACACTATTCAGAAAATCCTCCTGCATACAAACCAAACCCTTTTAAGCCAAACTCTACATCCGAACCCTCTAAGAGTTCCAAATCAGAAAAACCAAAAATTATGTGTCATAAGTGTGGACATGCAGACCATTTTGCTAAAGATTGTCTGGCTGATGCTCCGCATAAATCAAAAATCAAGGACTCTGCCTACTACGCCCAAAAGGCACAAGAGATGGCTGAAAGTGAAAAAGCTTTTGTAACAACAGTTTCAAGAGACGTTGAAGGATATTGGTCTTCCGAGGATGATGATGACACGGTAACTAGAAGAAATATGTGTCTGATGGAAAGACAAATGGTTGATTGTGATGAAGGATATTGGTCCTCAGGTGAAGATGAAGTTGCTGAACCTCACTACTGCTACATGGCGACCAACGATCCACCAGGGCGAAGCATCATTCAACAGGTAAAATCTATGATCTCTGATAATAATTTTGATTTGTCTGTTTGTGAACCATATCTAACTCAGATCCAATCGGATATGAACATCATTTTCAAAGACATAGAAGCTAGTGAGAAGAAGGAAATCGAGTTAAATCATCTTAGGTTACGTTTCGAGGATAAAAAGTTGAAAATTGAGTCTTTAGAGCATGAACTTGTAATGTCAAATGATGAATGTATCATTTTGAAAGATAAATGTGAAATCACCTATTCCGAACGAAATGTTTTGATCTCTGATAACAAACATCTTAATGCTAAGATAAATGCTTTGCATAATTCCTTAGACATGCTTGAAGGTGATATTCGGATGACTCATAATTTCCGTTATCCATGGTCCAAAGCACCTCGCCTCAGAAGCAAGTTTCCGAAACCAATTGCTAGTCTACTGAAGGAATTGCAAAATTTAACATTCATGGGAGAGGTTTCGAACATTAAACATTCGGACACCCCTGTTTCTCCCTTGTCACCACTTTCGGAGACAACATACCATTTGAGTCCTTAATTCCAGAGTTCAAATCAATTGTTGTCAAGTGTCCTGATTCCACTCCACTTCCGCCTCTGACAAACCTGGACCTGAATCGGACCATGAAATTTCATCACAGTCTTTCAAACTGTGTAGATTATGTTCCAAGACATAATCCTCCTCACAACTGTATTGTTGAAGAAATCATTCTGATGACAACTGAAAATGCTACCTCTATGGTTGAATGGGCATCCTTAGATGATAAAATTGATTCTTCAAGTTGTGTCTCGTCCGATTCATGTGAATCAAAATCCTTAGTTTCTTCAAAAACTAAGTTGGTTCCCATTACTCCTAAGTTTAGTAATCCATCTGTAGGACAAACCTCAAAATCCATGTCTCACACTAAGAGAAAATGAATGCTAAATAGGAAATATATTGTAGATTCCAAAGTAGAAGCTCAAATGTACATAAGAAAGAAGTTAAGACTAGACTAAATTCTAGACTCATTGAAAACTCAAAACCAAGTGTATCTCAGAATTCTCATGCATCACATCATAGTCAAAACTCCTTTGCTCCTACTAAGATCCTCAAGAGACCTTCTACCGGTCTTAAAGAACCGAAGGATGTAGTCAACTCCACCAGATCTAAAAATCATTTGGACACCACTTCGGTCCAAAAGACCTCTCCTCAGACTGTTTCATCTGTCTTTATTGCAAAATATGATGGCATAATTTTTAAACCAAATCTTTAAAAAACCAATGTGTCATCAAGCAAATCCCAAAATACAGGGAAAACATCTTTTTCAAAATCTTCAAAGAAAAATCTTGTGTGGAAAGTCAAAACTCCCATTGATGAAAAACAAATTCCGGAGGTTAAAGATATTGCCAACACTCCGAAAATCAAAGGTCCAATGAAGACAGTTCGAAATCCTCAAGTCATTGAATATGACTACTGGATAGATGAAAAGACATTAACCTTCTGTCTGTTTCCAAAATTTTCAAAGAATCTCACCCAAAAACACAAATTTGTTCCAAATTCACTGTCAAAGTCCAAAGCCCGTGCCTACGTCCCAAAATCTAATTTGGAGCCAAAAAACTCTGTTACTCACTAATTTTGTAGGCACTTTGTGCTTCGGAGCAAGATACAATATGGTATATTGATAGTGCTTACTCCGTGCACATGAAGGGGCAGAAAGATTTTCTATAAGACTTAAAGCTCTCTCCAATTGTTGGTTACGTGACATATGGAAACAACTCCAACTCTCAAATTCGTGGTTATGGAATTCTCTCCAATGGAAACTTCTCTATCTCAAATGTGGCTTATGTAGTTGATTTGAAACATAATTTGATAAGTGTTGCTCAACTCACATATTCAAATCGACATGTGGAATTTTGCAAAATTTACAGCTATGTAACGACCGAAGATCGGAAAGAGTGCTTGATCAAGTCCAACCGCAACAAAAGCATGTACCCACTTGACATCAACATGATTATTGGAAAACCGCAACTATGCCTTCTCACTAAAGCTGTTCCTGATGTCAGTTGGTTATGGAACTGAAGGTTCGCTCATCTAACCTTTTGGTACATGAATGATCTCATATCTGGCGAAATGGTGAGAGGTTTACCTCTCCTCAAATTAAAAAATGATCATTTGTGTGTTGCTTGTGAGTGTGGTAAGCAATCGAAGAAGGGTCATCCTGTTATCATCGAAAAATCCATTTCGGATCCATTGGAGCTTCTACACATCGATCTTTGTGGACCATCCACGGTAGAAAGTCTTCATCATAAGAAATACATTCTTGTGATTGTTGATGATTTTACATGGTTCACTTGGGTCTTCTTCCTAAGGCTAAAATCCGAAACAACCTCTGAACTCATCAATTTTATCCAAGGAATAGAAGTTCTTATCAAACTCCCAGTTAGGAGAATCCGAAGTGATAATGGTTCGGAATTCAGAAACTCCACCATAAAGAACTTTCTAACGGAGAAAGGAATTGACCATAATTTTTTTGCTCCTTACACTCCTCAACAAAATGGTGTAGTTGAACAGAGGAACAAAACTTTAGTTGAAGCTGCTCGATTAATGCTTAATTTTGCAAATCTTCCACTCTATTTTTGGGCTGAAGCCGTTTCTACTGCATGCTTCACTCAGAATAGGAATATCATCAATCGACGCCTTAACAAAACTCCGTACGAAGCCATGAATGGATGAAATCCAATAATCTCTTTTCTTCATGTGTTCGGATGCAGATGCTTCATAAAAAATAATCATGATCAACTTACCAAATTCCAACCCAAGGCAGATGAATCTATTTTCCTTGGTTATTCCTTAAAATCAATGGCATATCGAGTCCTCAATCGATGTACTCGAGTTATTGAAGAAAGTTTTGATGTTACCTTTGATGACAACCTTGTTCAGAGTTTCGATCCCACTCACATCATGGAATATGATGCTCCTCCTTTGGAATATCTAAACATTCAAGTAATTCATGAAGTAGACTTTGAAACTCACTTTGGTCCTTCCGAAACTGCCCTTGATTCAGAATCTCGAACAAGGCCTACTCCAAATACAAATTCTCCTTCAGAAGCTCTTGTCTCTCACAACATCTCCGGCCCGATTTTGAATCTCCCTCCATTTGACTCAGAACCATTTCAACATTCTCAGGTCGAGGGGGAGAATCATCCTTCTCTTGAATCAAATGTGGATGGCTTCCAAGATGCAGAGGATGATTTTGATGACTTAAATCCGATCAACATCAATGACAATTAAAATTTCTTTGAGTCCCCTTTTGATGATGATGTCAACCTCTCCGATTCTGAAGTTCAGGGGGAGCATCATTCTCAAATTCAGACCATTCAGGGTGAGCAACTCAATCCTATTATTGACATCAAATCATCCGCTGCTCAAGAACTTCCAAGATTGCATGTCTGGACCAAAGATCATCGTCCGAACCAAGTGATTGGAAACCTCATTGTTGGTGTACAGACTCGTACTACTGCAAGTATCTAAAAGGAATGTCATTTCTCAGCATTCATATCTATGATTGAACCCAAATCCATCAAGGAAGCATTAAGGCATGCTGATTGGATTATAGCCATGCAAGAAGAACTGGCAGAATTTGATCGAAATGAAGTATGGACTCTTGTACCTCCTCCTTCGAATCATCCCATTGTTGGTACAAGATGGGTGTTTCGCAACAAGTTAGATGATTCAAGTGTCATTATCCGAAATAAAGAAAGGCTGGTGTTCAAAGATTTTACTCAAATTAAAGGGCTTGACTACGATGAGACCTTTGCTCCTGTTGCAAGAGTTGAAGCGATCAGAATCTTCCTTGCTTATACTACTCATAAAGGATTCAAAGTTTACCAAATGGAAGTCAAAAGTGCCTTCCTAAATGGTGAACTTGACACTGAAGTATACCTTCAACAACCTCCTGGTTTTGTGAATCTCTCCTTTCCCAATTACTGTTACAAACTTTGGAAGGCTGTCTACGGACTCAAACAGGATCCTCGCGCATGGTACGAGACCCCCACATATTTTCTCAAGCGCTCCGGTTTCCAAAGAGGAATTCTAGATCCCACTCTGTTTCAAAGATCAAATGGAAAGCATCTTGTGCTAGTACAAATTTATGTGGACGACATCATTTTTAGATCTACGGATTCATCTATGGTTGATGACTTTGCTAAACTGATGATCAACCGATTCAAAATGAGCATGAATCAAGAGTTAAGCTTCTTTCTTGGCCTTCAAGTCAAATAGACTAATAGAGGAATCATCATTCACCAAGAGAATTACATTTCAGAACTCCTCAAGAAATACTCAATGGACACCTACGCCTCAGCCAAGGTACCAATGGGTTTTGGACACAAGATCTTTGCCGACCCTTTAGGTGTTTCAGTTGATGAAAAGAAGTACATAGGAATGATTGGATCTATGCTCTATCTCACTGCAAGTCGTCCATATATCATGTTCTCAACATGTTTATGTGCCATATTTCAAGTCAATCCAAAAATGTCTCATCTCTTGGCCGTAAAACAAATCTTCCGATATCTTAAAGGCACAAGGAGTCTTGGAATCTGGTATCCAGCAAATGAAAGCTTCCTTCTTCAAGCATATTTTGATTCAAACTACGGTGGTCTTCAACTTGATAGAAAAATCACCTCAGGTGGCTGTCAATTCTTCGGTGGTCGTCTGGTCAGTTGGTCATCCACGAAACAGAACTGCATCACACTTTCTACAACCGAAACCGAATACATTGTTGTTTCCAGCTGTACATCTCAGGTTTTGTGGATGAAATCTCAACTCTTGGATTATGGTTACCACTTTCAACCTATTCCTATCTACTGTGATTCTCAAAGTTCTATTGCGATTTCCCACAATCCAATTGAACACTCAATGACTAAGCACATTGATATAAGGTACCATTTCGTAAAAGATCATGTACTCAATGGTAACATTGAACTCATTTTTGTTCCATCTAACGATGAGATTGCTGATGTCTTTACCAAGGAATTAGGCGAAACCAAATTGAATGGTTTTCTGAACAAGATGGGTATGATGATACCAGATCCTCGGTTCTTTGAAGAGACTTGTTCTCTTTGATAGACGTATTTGAAAGAAACCTAGTTTCGATCTCAAAATCTTTTCATCTCGAAACTACTTTCTCTCAAAATACATAGGATAATTTTACTTGTCTTTATTTCTGACCATCACTTGAGTTTTAAGTTGTACAGTGCATCTTGATTGTTAGTCTAAGACCACATTGTCATTATATTTGATTGTCATATTGGAATATACTTCATAATGGCATCCTGGAATTCCATTCTGGAAAGGTATTTCATTATGCACTTCGGATTTTCAAAATTGACTCCGAAATTTCAAAATTTACTCCGGAAGGTTTCCTAAAATCTCACTCCGGAATGTTTTCTTAGCCATGCTCCGAAAACTTTCTCAAAATCACTATTCCGAAATTTCTGCTTCAGAATCTCCAACCATTTTTGAATCAAACTGAACTTTTTTCTGAAATCACAAACTTTTTCAGCACACACTAAGTTCTTAACTGTAGAATTGAAACTCTCTCTAGATTATTTTTCACTCCGGATCTTTTATCAATACAAGTATGTTCAAGGTTACAACTCTTTACCCTCCGGATCACACTCTGTCCGAAACAATTCATCGGGAAGCCAAAAGGATAATAAGATGAAACGATTTTCTCTCAAAGGTTCCTTTTGAAAAAGATACGTATCCTATCTTCCTTAATTTTCGTGTACACGTTTGCACCCCTCCATAAAGGAACCGTCGGATCGCCGTTTGGTGATCACTATTTTGAGCTACATTCACCATAACCTTTCCCCTCCCAGGCCAACTCAGCCCTCAAAAAGCACCATTCATTAAATGCGACCCATTTCACATTCAGATCCTCAACAATACTTAGACCAACCCAACCCATTTCACTTACCTATAAATACCCAATAACATTCGCTTTTTCTCCTTACGTGCTCAAACCCTCTAAACCTTTAAAATCTTTCTGTGGTCATCGTGTTCTTCAAGTTTTCACTACCTGCAACAATGACGTCTCCACAAATACCCACTCAAAGTGCATCAACACCAAAGAAATCCATCGCATGCAAGAAATCTGCCATAGGCTCATCGTCATCTGCCACTACATAACCTTTTGTGAGAGACACCACTCAAATTTTCGCCCTGAATCCCATGGATTACGATGAATGTATCAAGGTTATGATCGAGTTTATCACAAATCAACCCATCTCAATCCCTCTCACAAAAACCCCTGAAGCTCCACTACCACTTCATCATCTTCATCTTGCATTCACCAGTATAAGATTCGAAGACGATGTACTTGAAACAACAATCATCGGTGACAGAATGATTCCAATCTATAAAATGACCTTCCATAAGGCGATTGGTGTGAAAGCAAACCCAAAAGGCTTCAAGGTTCAAAAACCAACAATTGAACAATTTCAAACGTTCTTAACCTACATTGGTTACAATCAAGATTACAAGTCTAAAGATTTCAAGAAATCTGCCGTCTCAGGGCTCTGGATCGTATTGATGCATCTTATCATCCAGAGGGCTCTACGGAAAGCATGCATGAACTAATACACTTAGCAAAGACTGTCTCAATGTTGTCTTTAGCATCTACTCCGGACATAACAACATTGTTGATCTTCTGGAAGTTCTGTGGCAAGATTTTTGGAAATTTTCCACCAAAAGAAAAGTGAACGAGATCTCAAGCCCTAGGTTCTGGGCACTAACACTTCAACAGATATTCAAAGAACTTTATGAACCACTTACGGTTAACACCATTCCTATGGAGGTATGTGTCACTTTCAAAGCTGTTAAATCTTATCGTATTCTGAACCAATCTGCTTTCGGTCCGGTCAGATGTCTTCCGGACCACATGTTGACCCTTATTCCTTCTGAGTCCATTAATCTAAAAAATCACTTAGAGGCTTCGGTTGTGTTCGACCCAACACAACCTGCCCCAGTCTCAGTTGAACCTATCTCGGAAGAGGCCAAGCCTACAATGTTCGGACCTAAGGTTAAGAAACCAACCAAGCGAAAGGCTTCTCCCACTAAGTCTAAGCCTAAAAAAGAACTAAAGTCGACTCTTCCTCTCCAGTGGAAGATGCTCATGACATTCAGGCTGACTCTGGACATCTGAACACCCCTCCTGCCCACTCATCTGAGGTACCCTTCGATGTTTCAAGATCACCTGCACACACTCACAGGGCGTCACCACATAATCCACCCTCTCCTTCTCAAAAAGGGGATGCCGGTGTTGACAAAAGTTCCTTGCGGCCTCCTGGAACAAACCCACAAGTCACTTTTGATGATCCTATTATTTCTTCTTCACGGACACACTCCGAAACCTCTGTTTTGGACCCCAAGCTTTCCGGAGATGGAGTGGTCTCTCCGACTTTGGAAGCCTTAACTGGTCTGATACCCAAAAGGCGTACACGATGACCAGGTGCTAATAATCCCTAATGGGAAGATTTTGTTAAGATGGCTGCCTCAAGGCGTCCGGATCTTACCAGAGCTCAAGTGGAGTCAACACTTATCTCCATGAGGAACCGAGCCATTCAAAGCAACACACCTTTCGTTCCTCACACTGATGCCGATGCCGATAATGAACTTGCTTCAGAATTTCTGCCTCTTACCACTCATCAGAATGTCTTTCAGACCCCTCCATATGAAGAAGTTTCCGAAGAAGTCATGCTGGATGATGAAGCCAAAACAGTTCCACATACAAATCTCATGACTTCAGTCCGGTTGCAATCAAAGGCATCTATATCCAAGTCTGCATATGACTTCGAATCCTCCTCCTCCTCCATTCCGGTTAGCATCTCACACTTCAACATTCAAGCTCACGAAGATGATGCTGCAACTAAGCCTGGTCCATCCCATAATCCATCACCTCATCAAGCAAACTCTCCTCACTCTAATTCCAACACCAGATCTTCTGCCGGTAACTCCATCGATCCCTTTGCTCTCCTAGAAATCCAAACAAATGCATTGGATACTATGAAGAAGGTTTCCTCCATTGAAACCTCCGTAACAGAGCTCAACAGTCAAACGGATCAGAAAATTTCTCGACTTGACTCCAAGCTTGATGCTATCCTTCAGTCCATGTCCTGGAGGTCCTGAACATCTGTTGCAGAGAGAGAAGCCCAACTGGATCAATTAGTTTCTCTCCGGCTCAAACATTCATTGGAAGACGTTCAAGCCAAGTATGATTCCTCCGTCGAACACTACCTTGATACCATCACAATAATGCTAAATGTCCATGAGAGCTTGGTTTCTGCTACAAACGAACTCATCAAGCGGACACATGTTCGCCATGAAAAACAAATTCAGAGGCTGGAGAAGGAGATAAGGAAGAAGGATGAGATGAATATGATTATCCAGCAAGTCCTCATCAAACTTATCCAAACCACATGGAACATTGTTGATGTTCTGAATCGGAGGTTTGATGAGATGTTAGCCGTTCTAAGGAATCTTTTGATCATCATTCAGCTCAAGCCCCCACTGCAAAAGCCTATGATGCACTCACTAAGTTGCTAAACACCAGCCTTCAAAAGGTGTTCGAAAAATTTGAGGGCCTGCATGAATCTTTATCGCATACACCAGTCCGGAGGTTAACCGCTGCAAGAGGGGGAGAAGGTCCCAGCCAAGTCTGGAAGCCTGCCTCGGAGTTTATTCTCCAGGACGGAATTGATTATGATGATGAGGAAGTAAAGATCATTTCCTCCCCCTCTAAACGTATTGAGGAAGACAGTGATGATGAGTTTGTTACAAAGGCTGTCCTTCACCTTGAGTCTCAGAAGAAGTTGTTCCCTAAAATCTTAAATGAGGAAGAAAAATGAATTTGGTCGGCTGCTTCATGTCCATCTTCTCTTCCTGATGCTCTTCGGATGGGCATTCAAATGGCTAAAGCTAAATCACTACTCACTGCCTAAGCCTTCTGAGCCAAGCCTTCAATGCTTCCACCAATTCCAACTCCTAAAATTGCTCCAGTTGACTAGGGCTCTCCTCTCCGGATCCCTGATGAAATTCTGGAAGAACATCTTCCAAGTACTCCTCTGGAATTTATCATTGATGAAAACATGAAGCTGATAATCGATACATTAAGGATAGACAAAAAAAGGAAAAGGGCCTCTATTAGACATACAAGTTGCTCGCTTTGGACCTCCTCTAAAGAAAAAATATGGATGGTCTCAAGAGGAAATCAATAGAGCACTAGAGGACAGCATCAATATCCAAACTCTAAAGGACAACCCTGATTCGATGCGTGGTATTTCCCCTCTTTTTCTTGAAGGCATCCTACGTGATCATGAAATTATCCCACTCATATATTACAATATCCCCACAAATGATTCCAAATAGTTGGATCTTCCTCTTTCTCCCTGTAGGAAATTCTACACCAAATTTGCCCCTCTTCACCCATCAGATGATCCGGAGGTGATTCTCCGGACTGAGCGAGAGTGACTTACAACATTTTACTCCAAGAACGCACAACCTCTCAAGGAAGTGTGGACTAAGAAGAGAATTACTAAATTTGATGGTTTCGGAAGAAATTTTTTGGTAAATTCGATCTGAGCTGCCCACTGTTCAAATTCCATGTCCTCCGGAACAAGCCTACTCCCCAGACCATTTCTGATGCAGATTTTCCTTCAATGAATCCGAATGAAATTCTCACTCTGGCTACCTAGTTTAGAGTAAATGACATCAGTATGGGTGCGTATCACACAACTATGAACTTTCTCAAAGACTATGTTGCGGAATTCTAACGACATGACTATGAGCTTGCACACTTATACAGAAATGAAAACTTTGTGGAAAAAATTAGCTATGTTCTTCCGGAAGCTGAACTTCTTGCAGATGGCCCTATTGAAGAAATGGTTCTAGGGTTTGTCTACACCACCAGGGAAAAAAACAAGAAGGACTGTTTCTGAGTCCTTGACAAACAAATGGTTCACACCACAGCCCTGAGGAAGTTCGTTTCACGCACATCGAAATCAGAACATCCGGAACAAATCAAAGCCAAGTTTGTCAGTCATCTATCCTGGTATATTGAAGTTAGAGAATGGTTGTTCAGAGCCCACACTTTCATCCAGAAAGGAAGTGCTTAAACTGCATGGATTGCTGAGTTCACTTAGGGGGTGATTGTTGGAACCTAAAAGTGAACCTTAACAATCCTAAGTCCAAATTCCGAAGTACTTGCATTCTGGATTAGATGTTCCAGAGTAAACAATGGAGAAGTGGTCCGGAACCTGTCCAGACCAGGGAAGAAGCTGAAGTGAAGATGAAGCCATTCCGGAATGACTCTCAAGTCCGAAATGGATGCTGATCCGGAACAACTTAATTTTTTCTTATTGCATTTATTGTATTTGTATTTGTATTGATGTAACGTTTCATAGGACTTAGTCTTTTGTTGTATTTGGACAATCAGAATGTCAAGATTATCTCTATTGTCCAGTCCTATGTAAACACTCCGGTTAATTCAGTACAACATTCTCTCCTATTTACAGGAGCTTTCAATGCAAAGTTAATAACGGATCATTCACTCAACTTTTGGCTTTTACTAAGTTGTTTAAAACTTCTTTCAAACATTCTTCTTGTTCTTCATTAATTAGCTTTACTTTAATCATTTATTCTCATTCTTCAGTTAATGGCTTGATCATTTGCTGAACACATTATCTAAGACTTGACTGGTCTTTCCAGGCTTGACTTGAACATTTCCAAAACACCTCTCAAGATGTGGACAGGGAAAGCTCCCTTGTTGGCACATATCAAGGTTTGGGGTTGCGAGGCTTTCGTAAGACGAGAGATTCACGACAAGCTCGAACCTCGTAGTGAGCGATGTATTTTCATTGGCTACCCATATAAATCCTTTGGATATCTCTTCTATAGACCAAGTGGCAATGTTATATTTGTTACGAGGAGAAGGGTTTTCTGAGAGTGAGAATTCATATACCAAGAGGAAAGTTGGAGGCAAATTGATCTTGAAGAGTTTCAAGAATCAAGCGATGAAGGAACCTCTAACACTAGCGGTCAACCCGAGGAGGAAACTCCTGTTGAACTGATAGACGAGTCCTCACCTCTTAGATGTTCCAGTAGAGTTAGTGTTCTACCTGTGTTGTATGGTTTTCATATAACAAATGAACATGATATGTTTATTAGTGATGACACACTAGTAAATTTGGATTAACCTAACAACTACAAGGAAGCAATGGCAGGCCTGGAGTCTATGAAGTGGAAAGAGGCTATGCACAATGAGATTCAGTCCATGTATGATAATCAAGTTTGGAACTTGGTTGACAATGTACCAGGTCATAAGATGGTCGGGTGCAAATGGATCTTCAAGAAGAAGACCGACATGGACGGGTTAGTACACACTTATAAGAAGCGATTGGTTGCGAAGGGCTTTACTCAAACTCCCAGAGTTGACTATGACAAGACCTCTCACTAGTAGCGAAGATAAATTCTATAAGGGTGATGCTAGCCATTGCTTCATTTCATGATTATGAAATATGGTAAATGGATGTCAAAACCGCTTTCCTTAATGGGAAGTTGGCTGAGGATGTTTACATGATTCATCCAGAGGGGTTTGTCGATGCGAAGTGCCCTAATAGAGTGTGTAAGTTTGAGAAATCTATCTATGGATTGAAACAAGGATCTCTCAAATGGAATCTTTGTTTCGATGAGAAAGTCAAAGAATTTGGTTTTTCGAGAAGCAAGGATGAGTCCTAAGATAGTGGGAGTATAGTTAGCTTTCTCGTTTTGTATGTGGATGAAATACTGCTCATGGGGAATGACATCCCAACCTTGAAGGAGGTTAAGTGCTGGCTTGGGAAGTGCTTCTCTATGAAGGACCTCGAAGAAGCTACTTATATTCTAGGGATAAGGATAGTGAGAAACAAGAGTAAAAGGTTGATAGGAATTAGTCAAAGTACTTACTTGGATAAAGTGTTAAAACATTTCAGCATGGAGAATTCCAAGAAATGGGAGTTACCAATAAAAAGCAATACCAAGTTGAGTAAGACTCAAAGACCGAGTAACGAAGGTAAAATAGCAGAGATGAGTCGAGTACCTTACACTTCCGCAGTTGGCTCGATCATGTATGCTATGATGTGTACTCACCATGATGTGGCCTTCGCTTTGAGCATGGTCAGCAAATATCAAGGGAACCCTGGTAGAGTGCACTGGATAGTAGTTAAGAATATTGTTAAGTACCTATGAAAGACTAAGGAATGGTTCCTTATCCTCTGTGGGAGTGATGACTTGAGAGTGCGAGGGTATAGTGACACCAGCTTTTACACCGACCGAGATAACTTTTTGCTCTCAGTCGGGGTGGTTCTGTACCCTAAATGGAGGAGCAGTGACTTGGAAGTGTTCAAAGCATGAGACTTAGTTGATTCAACGTGCAAATCAGATTACATAGCAGCGAGCGAAGCATCGAAGAAGGCAATATGGCTGAAGAACTTCATCAGAGACATTGGAGTTGTACCTGCCATAAAGGAGCCTATGGAGATTTTCTGCGATAACGAAGGTGCAGTTGCCTTAAAAAAGAAGCCGAGGGATCACGGAAGATCCATACATATTGACAGAAAATATCATTTCATTAGACATCGGGTAGAAGAGGGACTCCTCGTATTGAAGAGGGTATCGTTAAAAGAGAACCCAACAGATCCTCTCATGAAGGGACTGAGTAAGGTTAAGCACTTGTAGCACGCTAGGAGCATTGGGCTGAAGGACAATGTTAGTTTTAGTGATTAGATAGATATTTAGAAACTTGTAATAAATAAATTTTAATTGACATTTTAATGATTAAATAAAGGTGTTTTATTTATGAGTAATTGATGGGTTTTAGCCATAAGAACTTTCCTATGTGCACATGCAAACCCTAATGCTTGGATCTAGGTTTCTCTAATTGAACATGCAATGTATCCAAGGCTTTACAATTCTAGATCTAGTGTAAACAATTGAATCATAACATATGAAATCAGATCTAGAAGAATACCTTAAGTTGCTTGCTTGAATCTTCTTGTTCTTGGAGCTTAGAGTCACAATTGTCACTCCTCTAATGGCTTACAAACACCAATTAGCAAGAGGATGATTTGGAGAGAGAGGAGAGGTGAGGAAATCGGCTCTAGGGTTTCTTTCTTGCAAGAGTGGCCGATTTCCCTCACACATGGGGTCTATTTATACTATGAGCTACTAGGGTTACACCCTTAACCCTAATTGAATAACTTAGGCCCTAAGCAATACAAAGATCCTTCTAGATATGAGGCTTGGACGAATTCTAAGATACCCAACCCTAAAATTCGGCCACCCTAATATCCATAAGGATTCATAGCCCAAAAACACAACTATCACACATTTGACAGTTTATGCCCCTTTATTCAATTAACCTCTTTAAGTCACCAAATTAATTCCTAATTAATTTATGACTTACATTAATCAAATAATATTATTATTCCTTTAATATATTATTCTCATAACATATTAATATAATAATATCTCTTCTCTCTTTATAAATCACCCTGTCAAGTTGCTATGATGAAGGCAACCCAAAAGGACCATGCACAACCGGTTCAAGTACTTACCAAATATAGTTACAGGCTTAGACACTAATCCAACAGTCTCCCACTTGGATAAGTCTAGTAACTAAAAATGCAAACACAATCCGATTAGCAATCGTAGCTCTCAAAGACGCTGTCAAACTCTGATCATATTAATATCCTGTCCTTCAGATAAGGGATCATATAATCCTCTGTTCTAGATATCGTGCGGACAGTTAAATGGAACATTGTCACACTTATTATCCACCAATTTGTTTCTCGATCTCAGATTCATTTGACGTAGAACTTAATTGAACACATGAATTCAGTCCTGACCGGGCCCGACTCATAAGTCAAATCAAATCACCGAGGGGCCCTGATATCGCTTTTACCCTCTTAGGATGAAAGGAATAGATAAACTTCGACTTATATGCATTTACTATTTACTAATAAAATCATACACAACAATGCGTTTTATAACATCAAGTTACTGATGCGTTTTCGCATTATCAATGCACAACCAATCAACAAACAATAAACCATATATCTAGGTTTTAAGACCATATGATATTATCTTCTTGCGATCACTCGTGATAAATTCCATGAAGTGATTTCAACAAGTGTGGGTTTATTCCAATTCTCAAAACTTGTTCATCAACACTCATGAACATTGTAGCAAACTTTTGCTATGTCTAATACCTTTTAGACAATCTACACACCTATTCATGACAGTCTTCATTCATACCTACTTCCAACATATGAATGACTGTGGACCGTTCGAATAATTCGATTATTCAATAACTCAATTATTCAGGAAGTCAAAACATGCAAAGTGAAACAATAGTTAAACAATTAACATAAGACAATAGCTTTATTTATAAATAATACTCCTTTATTTAATCATCAAATGTCAATTATATTTATCTGTTACATGTTTCTAAACTATCTAATCTAAACTAATATCATCCTTTAGCCCAATGCTCCTAGCGTGCTATAAGTGCTTAACCCTACTCAGTCCCTTCGTAAGCGGATCTGCTGGGTTATCCTCTGATGATACCCTCTTTAGTACGAGGTGTCCTTCTTCTACCCGATGTCGAATAAAGTGATATTTTCTGTCAATATAACAAGATCTACCATGATCCCTCAGTTCCTTGGTTAAGGAAACCGCTCCTTCATTATCACAGAAAATTTCCATAGGCTCCTTTATGGTAGGTACAACTCCAAGGTCTCGAATGAAGATCTTCAACCATATTGCCTCCTTTGATGCTTCGCTCGCTGCAATGTACTCTGATTCGCATGTTGAATCAACTACGGTTTCTTGCTTGGAACTTTTCCATGTCACTGCTCCTCCATTAAGGGTAAAGACTCAGCCCGACTGTGAACGGTAGTTGTCCCTGTTGGTTTGAAAGCTGGCATCACTATACCCTCGCACTTTTAAGTCAACTCCTATCGAGGACTAGAAACCATTCCTTGGTCCTCCGAAGGTACTTAAGAATGTTCTTGAATGCGGTCCAATGTGCTCTGCCAGGGTTCCCTTGATATCTACTGACCATGCTCAAAGCAAAGGCCACATCAGGGCGAGTACAAGTCATAGCATACATAATCGAGCCAATTACGGAAGCGTATGGTACTCGACTCATTTTTGCTATCTCGACTTCGGTACTCGGGCATTGAGTCTTACTCAACTTGGCGTTACATTGGATTGGTAACTCTCCCTTCTTTGAATTTTCCATACTACAACGTTTCAGTACTTTCTCAAAGTAAGTATTCTGACTAAGTCCTATTAGTCTCCTACTTCGGTCTCTCACTAGTCTTATTCCCAGAATATAGGAAGCCTCTCCGAGGTCCTTCAGAGCGAAGCAATTCCCGAGCCAGGACTTAACCTCCTGCAGTGTCAGGATGTCATTTCCTATGAGCAGTATGTCATCGACATACAATACGAGGAAGCTAACTATACTCCCACTGGCTCTGACATAAACACACGATTCATCTACGCTTCGTACAAATCCGAACTCTTTGACTTTCTCATCGAAGCAAAGATTCCATCTGCGAGACGCTTGCTTAAGTGCATAAATGGACTTCCCAAGCTTGCACACCCTATTGGGATGCTTCACATTGAAAAAACCCTCTGGCTAAGCCATGTAAACATCCGCAGCCAACTTCCAATTAAGGAAAGCAGTTTTGAGATCCATTTGCCATATTTCAGAATCATGAAATGCAACAATGGCTAGCATCACCCTAATAGACTTTATTTTGGCAACTATGGAGAAGGTGTAACATCCGGACTCCCAGGTATCTTATTTTATGCTTTAATATTGAGTTTTTGGAGAGAGACTCGACGAGTAGGAGCTCAGACTCGCCGAGTAGGAGCGCGGATGGTCAGAATGATTTAATGGCGGACTCGGCAAGTCCATTTGTGGACTCGGCGAGTCCACACTGTTTTATGAAACCCCAATCCCCGGGGTTTGAGACCTATTTAAAAGGGCTTATAGCCACCATTTGCGGCTACCAGACCCTGTAGAGCAACCCTTATAGTGCTTGAGCGTTTGTGAGAGAGAAGAAGCCATTATTGGACCTTTGTGGGATTTCTTTGCAAGAAGAAGTTTATTCCAGCTTGGAGGAGGCCAAGGAGGTTACATATTCGTGGATTTCAAGCAGAGGGCATCATCTTGGAGGTAGCATATCGACCCTCTTTCTGTTTTGTTAAAACATCCATGGATATAGGGTTTCCTATGCCCTTTATTGGGTTGATTTGTTGAGAATAAGGTCCCTTACCATGTTTAGGCTTCAGATCTGGACCCATAGTGGTCCATAGGAGGTTATCCATCTTGCTTTATGTTGGGTTATGGAAGAAATGAACTTAGAGTGTTGTATTTGGGAGCAAATCATCAAATAGTGTCATTTGGATGTTGCATGAATATCAAGTTTGAACCTTTACGTGTTTATTGAGCTTGGGAAGGTTAGATCTTTGGATTAGGGAAGCAGATATGAACTCAGAAGGTCATTTGAGTTTGATCATGGCTTGAACTCGCCGAGCTAAGAACGAACTCGACGAGTAGGATGAGTTTTCCCCATAAATCACGCAGATGGTAACTCGCTGAGTTGGGGAAGTGACTCAGTGAGTCAGTTGGGGTCTCGAGGACGTGAGTTCATGACTGAACTCGCCAAGTCACACGTGTGCACTCGGCGAGTTTGGTCAAAGGGTTGACTATTGACTTTTGTTGACTTTTAGAGTTTGGTCAACTTTAGAGTATTTGAGCCTTGATAGGGGTAAAATGGTCTTTTACCCTCCTAAGAGTGCTAAGAGAGGGAATGGTATAGCCTTGGGAAATGTGTTGATGCTAAGTGTTTATTTTCGAATGATTAGGCGAAGACTAGATACTACTTCACGGAGACCGAGATTTCCGAGTTACCGAGTTACACGAGGTGAGTCTTCTCACTATACGTTACCTAAAGTGGTATTATGAGTTGACTGGAAGGTCTTATGTGCGATGTATGAGATTATGTGCAATGTATGAGATTATGTGCTATGTGATGTATGTATGATATACAATTGTATAGTCCGGACCGGAGGGTCCAACGTTTCAGACCGGCCCGGAGGGCCCAATGAGCTATGACTGGACCAGAGGGTCCAACGAGCTACGGGATCGGAGGGTCCCGCTGAGGCACATTGGCCTGAGGGTCTCACAGTAGCCTCGAGTGGCGTATGTGTTGTATATGGTATTTTGGGGAACTCACTAAGCATTTATGCTTACAGTTGTTGTGTTATGTGTTTCAGGTACTAGCGAGGAATGTGGGAAGGCGCAGACATGAACCGTACACACCGAGAGGAGATTTGATTTGTGATCTTGGGACGTGTTTGATTTAATAACTATTGTGAAATACTTTTTGAGAATGTTTTATATTAAAAATATGGTTGTGGAAAAATGAAAAATTTGTTTTGAAAATCTCATCGTTACAGAAGGTCTCATCATAGTCAACTCCGAGAGTTTGAGTAAAGCCCTTCGCAACCAATCGCACCTTATATGTGTGTACCTTCCCATCCATATCGGTCTTCTTCTTGAAGATAAACTTGCACCCAACCATATTACATCCGGGAACATGGCCAACCAAATTCCAAACTTGGTTGTCGTACAAGGACTGGATCTCGCTGTCCATCGCCTCTTTCCATTTCGCAGACTTCGGGCCTACCATGGCTTCCTTATAGATATTAGGTTCATCTAAATTTATTAGCGTACTATCACTAATATACGTGTCCCCTTCTGTAGTAATATGAAAACCATATAATTGGGGTTAAACTCTAACTCTTTCGGAACGTCTAAGATGTAAGGACTCGTCAATCGGTTCAACCGGAGTTTCCTCCTCGGGTAGAGCACCAGCGTTAGAGGTTCCTTCATTGCTCGAATCTTGAATCTTTTCAAGGTCGATTTTTCCTTCCACTGTCCCCTTGGCTTATGAGTTCTCGCTCTCGAGAAACCCCTCTCCTTGCAACGAAGACAACATTGTTATTCGGTCTATAGAAGAGATATCCAAAGGATTTCTGCGGGTAGCCGATGAAAATACACCGCTCACTACGAGGTTCAATCTTTTAGTGAGTCTCTCATCTTACAAAAGCCTCGCAACCCCAAACCTTGATATGTGCCAACAAGGGAGCTTTCCATGTCCACATCTCGTGAGGTGTTTTGGCAATCTTCTTTGTAGGACCAAGTTAAGGATATGGGCGGCAGTCTCTAAGGCATACCCCCAGAAAGAGATATGTAGTGAAGCACGAATCATCATGGAACGAACCATGTCTAACAAGGTTCGATTATGCCTCTTAGCCACACCATTCAATTGTGGTGTCCTAGGTGGCGTCAATTACGAAACTATTCCGCATTCCATGAGGTAGTCGTGGAATTCAAGACTTAGGTACTCTCCTTCTAGATCAGATTGAAGCATCTTGATTTTCCTTCCCAATTGATTCTCCACTTCTTGTTTAAACTCTTTGAACTTTTCACAGGTTTCTGGATTGTGCTTGATTAAATAGATATACCCATATCTACTATAGTCATTGGTGAAATTCACATAGAAGCGGTTTGCATCCCTTGTGGTGGATCTAAAGGGCCCACATACATCTGTATATATGAGATCCAATAAATCCTCACCCCTTACATAAGAGCCAGTGAAGGGTGACTTGGTCATTTTTCCAAGTAAACAAGACTCGCACACATCATCGTCCTAAAGGTTGAATGACTCCAATACTCTATCCTTTTGGAATTGGGCTATGCGTTTCTTTTTGACATGTCCAAGACGACAATGCCACAAGCATGCTTGATTTCATACTATTGGAACAATCTACACACAATACATCATTTCCTAGGTTATCTACAACCATAATAGTTTCATAAATTCCATTACAAGGCATTGCTTCAAAATATAAAACACCATTTAGATAAGCATAAATTGAACCTTTCTCATTATCAAACGAATATCTAAATCCTTGTCTAAACAAAGCATGAAATGAAATGATGTTTCTTGCCATATCTGGCGAATAGCAACAATTAATTAAATCTAAACCTAATCCATTACTAAGCGCTAAAGAATAGACTCCAATATTGGTGACAGGCGACGATCTTCTGTTCCCCATGATTAGATTTTATCTTTCATGCTCCACATCCCTATTTCTTCTTAGTCCCTACAAATCAGAACATATGTGAAAACCACATCCTGTGTCAAGAGCTCAAGAAATAGCATGTGATGAATTATTATATTTAATTGTGTAAGTACCTATGACAGATGGCTTGATCTTCCCATCCTTGATGGCTTGCAGATATTCTGGGTAGCTTCTTTTCCAATGCCCTATTTTGTGGCAGTGGTGGCACTCTGCCTCCTTCGGGTTAGAGTTGGGCTTAGCAGAACCAACCTTGGTTCCACTAGAAGAGGTACCATCTTGGGATTTACCCTTATGGTTGCTCTTGGAGGGAGCCTTCCTCTTCTTGGCCTTTCCTTTCCCTATGGCCAAAACAGGAGCAGCGGTTGGAGTGGGAGTTGATGCAACAGACTTCTCTTTCAGATTTCTCTCAGCAATCCTTGGAGCTTGCTCAAGGTGACCTCTTCTTTATTCATGTGATAGGTCATGCGGAACTGGTTGTAGCAGGGAGGTAAGGAGTGAAGGATAATGTCAATTTCCAGGTCTTCATCAAAGTTAACATTCAAATTTAGCAGACGATCGACATATCTCTGCATCTTTTGCAGATGAGCGGTAAGGGACTCTCCACTGCCCATTTTGGCAGTGATCATCGAAGTGATGATCTCATACCTCTCTTGCCTCGCACTTTGATGGTAACGGTCCACCAAGTCTTGATGCATATCATAGGGATAGTAGTCTTCATAGGAATTTTGAAGTTCAGCAGTCATGGTCGCTAGCATGATGCAATGGACTTTCGTAGCATCATGCTCATGGGCCTCAAAGGCAGCGATCTCTTCGGGAGTAGCAGTGTTGATGTTCACCTCCTTCACCTCCTTATCGAGAACATACTCTTTGTCCTCGTAACGAGTGACCATTCGGATGTTGTGGATCCAATCATTGAAATTGGTCCCATCGAATATCACTCTCCCACACAAATTCATGAGTGAGAATGAACCAGAGGAGTTCGAGCTGGAAGCATTGCTGTTGTTTGAGTTTGACATCTAAAATAGAAAAGAACAAAGTTTGATTAGAAATGAATCCCTAATTAAACACCCAAGATGAGAAATTAGGGCTAGGATCCAACAACATTATTTACATATTAGAAAAGGGATGCCGTAATCTAACACGCAAATAATTTGAAGGTAAGTGAATGGCGATTCACTAATTCTTCACCATGAAAAACAAAACAAAATTTTAGTTTTAAATGTATTGAAAAACTCCTAGATTTTTTTTGAGATTCATTGAACTTTTCAATGGCATGTTTAAATCTCGATATGCCCCTCTAGTTTGTGACTGGGATGCCGAGGATCACAAAGCGGGTGTGAATAACCATGCAAATATACATGGTGCCCTCATTGTTACAGTCACCTATTCGATGTGCCGGTTAACCACACACGCTCCATCGAACTATGACAAACAATGAGTCACCCTTTTCCAGTTTTGCTTAGAACCAATTAGTGTTCCGGTTAAGCACACACGCTCCACTAAATTCTTAGCAAGGGCACAAAGTGTAATTCCATGGGATTGCATCAATTCACTTTTCCTAAAGTAACTAAGATTGGGAATTTTGTAAAATCATTCAGTTACTTTATGTAGATTCATTATGCTTATTAATGATAAGAGGATTGCCCTATCCTACTCGTTCGGCTAACGACCCTCCACCAGTCAAGCAAGCGGTGGGTGTGAGTGTACACCGATTAAGTGCCATTTTATAGGCAACAACCTTATACCCACCTTATAGACCGGCTTCGTGAATGAGGCCTACTAACGGTAAGACTAGCATATTTGTCTTAAATCATACTACATATATATATATATATATATATATATATATATATATATATATATATATATATATATATATATATATATAAAGCTTGTAATGATATAATAGTATAGGGTTGAATTTTAAACTTGTAAAATTCTAGGGTTTGAAATTTACATTATTCAAATTAAACTTTTAATCTTGAAACATAAATTTCAAAGCTTGAGGACAAGAGTTTGAACTTTTCAAAACATAAAGGATCAAATAGAAAATAATATAAATCAACTAATTAATTTAATGATTATCTAAATTTGACCTAGTCAATATTACTTGCAAGACAATTTACCAAATTAATTCAAATAATCAATTATTATCATATAAGGAAATTATTATTCAATTAAATGGTAATTATCTTTTGTTTGGTGAAGGATATACTCAAGTATATGATAAAATTCGGATATTAATGACCCAAAGCAATTAAGGCAAGTATCCTCAAGCAAAACTGCAAGAAATCCCGAAATCAGCTCTAACTAACGCCAGAACTCGCCGACTTCCAATATGAACTCGCCGAGTTGGAGCTACTCGCCGAGTCCACAATGGAACTCATCGAGTTCATCAGTCAGAGGCACAAAAAATGATTTTTTCAAGCAATAAACAATCAACCAAATCATCAATTCAATAGAAATCAATCAAAGCTCTGATACCACTGATGGGTTTGAGCCATAAGAACTTTCCTATGTGCATATGCAAACCCTAATGCTTGGATCTAGGTTTCTCTAATTGAACATGCAATGTATCCAAGGCTTTACAATTCTAGATCTAATGTAAACAATTGAATCATATCATATGATATCAGATCTAGAAGAATAATCTTCTTGTTCTTGGAGATTAGAGTCACAATTGTCACTCCTCTAATGGCTTACAAACACCAACTAGCAAGAGGATGATTTGGAGAGAGAGGAGAGGTGAGGAAATCGGCTCTAGGGTTTCTTTCTTGCAAGAGTGGCCGATTTCCCTCACACATGGGGTCTATTTATACTATGAGCTACTAGGGTTACACCCTTAACCCTAATTGAATAACTTAGGCCCTAAGCAATCCAAAGATCCTTCTAGATATGAGGCTTGGACAAATTCTAAGATACCCAACCCTAAAATTCGGCCAACCTAATATCCATAAGGATTCTCAGCTGGATTTCTCGAAGTTTAAGATTTTCACAGAATTGCTTAATATTATATTTTTCAGACAAGATTATAATCAATTGTTCGAGTCATCTTAGTTAGAGTTGTCATAGAAATCTGTTAGGTGTCCTCACATTTTAGACTCTAGGGTATTAGGATCCTAGATTAAGGGTTACTAGGTAGGCTTCCTTGCCTCTTTTTTTTTTTTATTGGGGTTTGGAAGTCCGAGTCACTACCTAAAAGTTTGGTCGGGTTAGTTATATTTTCCTGGTTTAGCATGTGATGCGTTTCAGGTTCAGTTATTGGTTAGTAGGTCGGGGGTAAGCCTGAGTGTAATTGTTGGTTAGTGGATCGGGGGTAAGCCCGAGTGCAGTTATTCGTTAGCAAGTCGGGAGTAAGCCCGAGTGTAGTTGTTGGTTAATGGACCGGGGTTAAGCCCAAGTACAGTTATTGGTTACCCGGTCGTGAGTAAGCCCAACTGATGTGGTTGGTTATTAGAATGGGGGTAAGTCGAGTGATGTCAGTCGATAGCAGAGTAGGGTTGTTATAGTTGATTAAGAGTCTGGTCTGCTTTTGTATGTTATCGTTGGGTTCACTTGTGTTGGTGAATTTATATGTGGGGTTAGCTTAGTGGTAATCGGCTGAGAGTTGCGGCATTCATTGTTTAGAGGGATGACATATGGCCGAGGATATCTAGGATTGATCAATCTGTGAAATTCGGTCAACATAATGGATATAAAGGATGGTTTAGCCTGGTGTACTGGGTTTTGTAAGGATTTATCACTTTTGTAAGGATTTATCACTGAAAGCCTCAGCGTGTGAGTTTGGAAGCTATGAAGTAGGTGTTGGACTAATGTCTAAGTCCATAACTATAATTGGTAAGACTTGACCCGACCCGGCATGGTCCATTTGGGTTGCATACCATCATGCACTTGGATAGACTATAATGAGAGAAATAAGACACTTATGGTTATTAATATATTATAAGTTCTAGTATATTAATAATAAGAATAATGAGATTATTTAATTAGTATTGATCAAGAATTAATCTAGGATTAATTGAGTGATCAAAAGAAGACTAATTAAATATATGGGTTGATTGTGTAAATCATCCATACTTGTATAGTGGGCTAATGCTCCATGGATTATCTAGTTGGGCCAAAACCCATATGATGCTCCATGGATGCTCCATGGTGTATTTGAACCCATGGATCCAAGGAAATGGAAAGTCATGACAATTAGGGTTTACCATAATTGTATAACTATATAAGCATCTTATTCTTGAGGAAAATCGGCCACTAGTGAAACTAAGAAAGGGCTAGCCGATTTCATGAAGTGTAGAATTCTCTCTAAGTTATTCTAAGTGTTTTTGATGATTGTGAACCATTTGAGGTGTCACACTTGGGGCACTAGGCACTCAAGCTTCATGAAGACAAGCACCATCAAAGAGGTATGTATTCTATCTTGTTATATTGATAGTTTTGTATGCTAGTTTAGGATAATACCTTGGATATTCATATTTGCATGTATAATAGAGAAAACATAGATCCAAGGTATTTAGGGTTGCATGTACACTTAGGAGTGTTAGAATGCTCATAACCCAACAGTGGTATCAGAGCCTAGGCTTGTTTTCTTGTTATACTTGCAATAGAAGTGGAAAAATCGAGTTTTGTTGCTGTCTACCCAGCAGACTCGCCGAGTCCATGAAGGGACTCGACGAGTCCAAGGCAAAATGCATCCAACTCGCCGAGTTGTGTTCATGCACTCGACGAGTTGGACCCCAGACAGCATATTTTCGAGTTTTATGACTAGAAATGGACTAGGAACATTACCCTAAGTTGTTTTTGAACTTATAAACTTGTTTTTTAATGTGGTAATGTTCATGCTAATCCATTTTCAAAGATAATTGTCAATAGATTCATGTTTTGTATTAGTTTAAGGTTTAGACTAATTACATGAAAAAGTTTGATTTGAATTATCTTGTTCTTATGAGTTGCTTAGATTAATAGAAAAGTTAATTGAATTAGTTGTTTTCAATCCATTTTAATCTAAGAGTTGAGTATAAAATGTGTTTGTGTAACTTGTCCTCAAGTTACATGAAGAGTCACATTAAAGACTCATAAAACTCATAAAATTGGCAAAGGTTACAAAAATGAAGAGTCTAATTCTAATTAATTGGAGTTATGACTCCATAATTTGTCCTCAAGTTATGTGTGACAACTGCCAATTCAGGTCATTCTTGGACTCATGCATCTTTATAATAACCATTCAAGCACAACATGCCATGACCTAGTAGTATAAATTAGGTCAAAAATCTTGCATAAACTAGGATCCAACTAAGGTCTAGGACTAATATACTTGATACTTACAATTCTAGTAAGTTGCTTAGCTACAATAGGAAATGCCAATACTATAATTAGAATAAAGCTTCAAGCTTTGTTATAATTGAAATAGGGTATAAAACTCTAAAAATAAATTAAAACATTCTAATTATACTTCAACATGTTGTTGAATATCAAACAATATTCCAAAAACCCTAAAGAGCCAAAAATCCAAAGTTATAAATTATAAAGCTTAAAAACTTTATAAAATTTGGCTATAAACTTCCTAATATCAAATTTTATTAATCAAATTATGGATTATGCCAATGAACTAGAAATATAAATTACAAGTATTAATCATAAATTATTTGTTGAAAACAAGATTTTTAAATAAATCAAATTGCTTAATAAACATTTTATAAAAATGAATGTTTTTATATAAAATATAGGAGGGAAGTTTATAAAGTTTAAAATTTAGGAGAGAGGAGGCCAAAATGCATGCAAAAACCGGCCATCACCTCTCCCCATGCCCTCTCTCTTCCCCAAAACACAATCATTAAGCTTAAACCCTTACTCCACCTCTTCCCTCTTCACTCTCTCACTTCACTCTCTTCACACACTTCACTCTCTTCTTCCCTCTCTCTAAACTCACGAAAATCCTCTCATTTCTCTGCAAAATTTCGAGATTGTGAAGCCCTTGAAGTGTTCTTACTTCTCTCAAGGTCAACAACATCTTCTTCCATAGTTTCATGGTTAAACCTCTTTTTCTTCTTAGTCTTCTCTACTTTTCGGATTCTATGCCTTTCCATGGCTAGAAATCTTTATTCTCCCCTTGTGGTTTGTATATTCTCACCATAACACAATGCATGTGTTAGAGATGGTGAAAATCCGGGATCAAACCCATGCAAGGAGTGGAAAAGATGCACATATGATCATGTGACATCAAAACCTAATATTTCATGTTCTTCTCCATTTCTTTTGTGTTCATGCATGAACAAAAGCATTTAAACCATTTATAGTACATCTTGGATGCTCATTCATTCCATGCATGTGTTAGAAATCGGGCCTTACCAAAGACATGCATGATGTTCTTGTTGAAATACCCTAATAATGCACACAAGCAAACATGCAATCTGCCAGATTACTTTGTTCGACTTTGAACAGTCATAACTCAGTCATTTCTTAACCAAATCATGATATTCTTTTTGTATTGGTTAGTTCCACGAGTTAACTTTCAAACCCAACTGGTCTCACTGTAAAATATTAAATATCCGATTTTTAGCAGATTTTACAAAAAGGTTGCGCATACAGCTCTTTTTCTGTGATCACTATTTTTATCTTGCTTAAACAATGGCCTTAAACCCAACCATAAATCTGAGGAAAAAAACCTTGGAAACTTAACATATCTAGTGAATTATGGTTGAAATTTCGTGGCTTAAAACCTCACTGAATGGACTACACAAATTCATGAACTTCAGCCACATTTACACTTCATGCATTATTGCATGCAACTTTTCTTAAATTGTTTGGAATCATTACCCTCATTTCTCTTCTGAATATATTTTTTTACATTTTTCCTTTTGAAAGCCCTTGCATGCATGAGATAATCTGGAAAATTTCAAGAGCTTTTGTTATTTCTTTGTTTTATTAGAATTATTGCTAAAACCAAGGGCATAAATCATATAAAATACTTCCAGAGGTCAATAAATCCTAAATAAATTCATGGATGATCCTTATGGGGAATAATGACCCCTCACCAAATTTCACCAATTTTTGTTACTGTTTCATATGATTTCTAATTTTCTTTTATTTAGGACATGATAAATTACAAAACCACTTTATAGGATGTGAAAATTGTATCTAACAATTTTCGCATACCTTACCTGTGATGGGTAACTCCAGAAAATAATTTCAAGATTTTCCATCATGTTTTACTATTTTTCCCAATTTTTGGTAATTATAATGGCCTAAAAATGGGAGAAATAGTTCTGATTATCCAAAATTCATGAAAATTTACCAGGATATAATATTATAGAGTAGGAGGTTACATAAAAATTTTGAATATTTTTCTCTACTGTAAACTATTTTTCTCTTATTTTCTAAAGTTACTTGCACTAAAATACACTTAAATATACATAAATACCAAAAACCAGTTTATACATTATGAAAACCACTTTTGATATTTTTCCCAGGATATTTATACTGTAAATGATGTTACAAAAATTTATGGTGATTTATTTTAACTGTTTAATATTATTTCTTTAATTAATGACTATTTAAAGGAATAAAGCAAGGAAAAATAGAAATACCCACTGAAAAATATCTTTTATATTTTTCCCGGCCTATTTATGTATAATAACAATTAAATAAAAAGTTTGGGTAATTTTGGAAACTGTTTTCTATTTATTTCAATTTTTATTGAAATAAATGCTCAAAAATCATAAAATATAATTAAACAGCTTGGAAATCCATTTTTATAATTTTCCCAGCTTAGTATTGTGTAATAATAGTTAAATAAAAAGTTTGACAATTTTTATCCCTCGAATGCTTTATGTTGTAATAAGGACTTAAAAATTTGGAAAGTTTATATTCCAAGGTTGTAATTAATCGCCCGATATATAGAATTTCATTACTTCAGAAAAAGTGTAACTAATTGATATAAAATCCAATACTAAAACATAAATTGGCATTTCCCTATATGTAGAGTTTAGTATATTAGCATTAGATATCGACATGGAAACTCACTAGTGCGTGTGTTTGATGTCGTAGGATCCCGGTAGTAAGACGTTGGTGCATCCCGAAGTACCGCTTGTGTCTACACAAAACATCGTGAGTATTCACGCACTCCCCTATTTCCAGTTTTTATGTTTTGGGGTGGAAAAGCATGTCCAGAAAAACTACTGTTTGCATGTTGTATTTAAATTGAATTGTATCAAACATGATTGCTATTGTATTGCTATGTTTCTTTATGTATGTCTATGCAACACGGAACATGAGAACTTATCGTACTAAGGCCCTCCCCTTATCTCTAACCATTAACTCTTTGAGCCAATGGTCGTTATGGATAGCGCTATTAGGAATTGACAACTCCTCACTCGCCCGAATCGCTGGAGTGCATGATACCATATTCATCTATGGAACGATAAGCATAGATCTCGATAGGGCTTCAGTCATAGGTTTGGTTGAGACTCATTGTTTGCTCATACACATACAAACTCGTTTCTCGTTATAGCAATAAACTTGTATTCATTAATAGCAATCAACTTGTTTATCATTGAAGCAATGTACTCGTATTTACGAAAAGCCTTATTGTACGCTCGATTTTTATAAACTTGTGATACTCACCAACTATTTTCATAGTTGACGCTTGTTTTACATGCTTTTTCAGGAAGTAGTTAGTAAGTGGATGTAAAGATTCATCATCATAGAGCATGCTGCATCGTGTTGAAGCTATTATGAAGCTATATTTTGAACAATGTTATTTTGAAAAACTTGTATTTTGTTTCTTTTGAAGCTATGGGTTGTAAACTTTTAAATACTGCTATGGTGATGTATCTTTATCTTTTGCATTGAAACCGTTATCGCTGTCATACCTTGCGTTTCCGCTTTAGCGGGGTGTGACAGAAGTGGTATCAGAGCTAAAGTTATAGAGAACATCGGTTTTTCTTTAAGAAAACACAACCTATAACTAAAATTTACAAAGAAATTCTTTTTACATCAAACATATTTGAGAAAACTAGTATAATTTGGTCGGGAGTTGTATTATTGGACCTTGATTAAACATAGCCTGATCACCTATGTTTAATTAAGAAAAGATTTATACAAAGCTTGAGCTAATTATAATGGGAATATGTTCAACAAAAATATTTGAGAAAACTTTATTTCAAAATTTCAAAAGGTTAATTTTGGTGTGTGTAAGCATTGCATATTATAGGCATGCATTGTCATTTATTTCATATCTCATTGAAACTATGTCACAGTCCACTATGTCAACATCGTCATCTTCCCGCGCTACCGCCTCAGCCGATGAATCCGGCTACGTCACTGTTATCCCTCGACGTAATCCCCCCGCCTCGGTAGAAGAAGACCCATCAGAGGATACGGAAGATACTGGGAACTCGGTGGAGATCAGCAATGACAACGCCCCGAGTCAATGACGCGAGGCATCACTGACATCGGTGTTGCCATAGCCACCGCTCTATGGACTTCGCATTCGGAGGACAGCGAGGAAGAGTGTTCCCATTCCAGGAAGGATACCCGCCAGCACAGCAGGACATGGCACGGCAGGACCTAGCGGAGCAAAACCCAGCGATGCAGGACCGAGAGCACCCTCACCTCAGCAAGTCATAGGGATACCTGTCAGACAGCCATGTATGACCCCGGAGGAGTCCCGGAGATTGTAGTCGATAGCAGCGGGCCTACGTCACAGTCTCGCTGTGATAGCTGGGCATCGAGAAGTTTTGGATGAAGTCTTGGCAGGAATGGAAATCCTGTATCAGCATTCGATGGAGACTGCTGACACTGCTAGTGCTGCTAGACGAGAGGCAGGTCATGCGATGACAGCATATTATGTGTTTGGTGGGATGTTCCTGATTGTGGTGTTGATGCTTCTTGTTGGGATAGCGATTGGCTTTTGGTTCTGATTTCAGTATTTTGTTTTATTTTGTTTTGAAATGAAAACCCATGTTGGGTGTCTTTTGGGAAAAATATTTAAAACTTTATTTTGGGATTGACGTATTGGTTTAGTTTTAAGATTATTTCAAATGGTAATGAAAAATTTTATTTTATGTTTGAAAACTTTTACTATGAGGTCAAACCCTAAAATTTATTTGGTAAATGGTTGAATAAAAGAGATTTTTCTTTTCTTTCCTTTCTCAAATCTATATGCATAGTATTAATGCAACCCATTAATTTGACAACACTTACGGTTTTCAAAATGGTAGTGAAATACATATTATACATTATTTTATGTATTTATACGTATTTCTTCTCCTGTGTCATAGAACCATGTCAGGAAGGCCTAATCGCGGGCGCCCACAGAACGAAACGCCCGATGTTGCTCAAATGGTAGCACAACAACTCATGCAAGCAATCCCAAACATTGTTACTCAAGTAACTGCAGGACTTAATGCTAACCAAGGAAGTAGTGGAGGAAACCGGGGAAACAATGAAAGAGAATGCAACTACAAGTCCTTTATGGCCTGTAAACCTAAGGAGTTCCATGGAAAGGAAGGTGCGGTCGGGTTACTGAAATGAATTGACAGCATGGAGTCGGTCCTTCATATTAGCAAATGCCTCGAGCGCAACAAAGTTGAGTATGCATCTTGCCTATTCCAAGATAGGGCATTAACCTGGTGGAATACTCTAGTCCAAACCCGAGGCCGTACAGCAGCATATCAGCTAACTTGGGAAGACCTAAAGAAGCTGCTGATAGAGGAGTATTGTCCCAAGGATGAACTTCAGAAACTTGAATATGAATTCTGGAACCATTCTATGGTTGGAACACAAATAGAGAAGTACACAGTCCGATTTCATGAACTAGCAAAACTAGTACCTCACATGGTTACTCCTGAGGAGAAACGGATAGATCGTTACATCTGGGGTCTGGCACCAGAGATTTGGGGAATGGTTACCTCAGCAAACCCAACTACCATTCAAAGTGCAGTAAGCCTAGCAAATCGACTAACCAATGATGTGATAAGGATGGGAGCATCAGCAAAGGAAAGCTCTAGTAGCAAGAGGAAGCCAACAAATCAGGGAGAGAAGAAGTATGGAGGCAAGTCAGGGAGGAAGCAGAAAGTCTCAAGAAACTTTATGGTAAGAGCCCAGGAGCAAGAACCAGTGAAAACTCAAGGACAAGAAGTGCAGGAGCGAAAGCAGTACTCAGGGCTGCTTCCGAAGTGCAATAAGTGTAACTTCCATCACAAGGGAGCTTGCCCGGTGTACCAAAACTGTAAGCAAACAGGCCATTACTTGAAGTATTGTAAGGTGAATAAGGAGGGAAAAAGGACATGTTACGAGTGCGGGAGTAATGATCATCTCCGTAGAGCATGTCCTAAACTGAACAATGGACCTGGTAACAATGGACAAGGCCAAGCCAGGCAAAACTTTCAAGGAAATCAAGTTGGACAGCTAAGAGGTGTAGCCTTTGTGATTGGTGCAGAAGAAGCTCGTCAGAACCCTCAGGGGATAACAGGTACGTTCCTCCTGAACAACCATTTTGTATCAGTAATATTCGATGCGGGAGCAGATAGGAGTTTTGTTTCTTTAGCATTTAGACCGTTAATTGGCTTGAAATCGGTAAAGATGAGGAATGCTTTTGCTATTGAACTTGCTGATGGGTATAGGGCTAGTGATATAATTCCTGGTTGTACTTTGAATTTAGCTGATAAACTCTTTAGCATTGACCTAATTCCTATAGAGCTAGGTAGTTTTGATGTGATAGTAGGGATGGATTGGTTATCCAAAAATAGAGCGGACATTGGTTGTTATGATAAAGTCATCAGAGTGCCTCTCCCTAATGGAGAAACCCTTATCATACACGGTGAGAAGCCAGGAAGAAGTTTAAACATAGTATCAAGCGTGAAGGTTCACAAGTACCTGAAGAAGAATTGTATTGCATTCATGGCCCACGTGCTAGAAAGAGAACCTGAAGCTAAGCAACTCAAGGAGATTCCAGTGGTTCAAAACTATCCCGAAGTATTTCCAGAGGAATTGCCCGGTCTACCCCCTTATAGACAGGTCGAATTTCGGATAGACTTAATTCCCGGAGCGGCACCGATAGCAAAATCACCATATCGCCTTGCACCATCCGAGATGCAAGAGCTATCCGGACAACTTCAAGAACTTCTAGACAAAGGGTTTATTCGACCAAGTTCTTCACCTTGGGGAGCCCCAGTGTTATTCGTCAAAAAGAAAGATGGTTCGTTCCGAATGTGCATTGATTACAGAGAATTAAACAAGTTGACAATCAAGAATCGATATCCCCTCCCTAGAATAGATGACTTGTTCGATCAGTTGCAGGGCGCTTCCTACTTCTCAAAAATCGACCTTCGGTCAGGGTATCATCAGCTAAGAATTCACGAAGAGGACATTCACAAAACAGCATTTAGAACCCGTTATGGACATTATGAGTTCTTAGTCATGCCTTTTGGACTAACGAACGCACCCGCTGTATTCATGGATTTGATGAATAGGGTCTGTAGACCATACCTAGACAGGTTTGTAATTGTATTTATCGATGACATACTTGTTTACTCGCGGACCAAAGAAGATCACAATAGACATCTAAAGCTAGTGTTGGAGCTGTTGAAGGAACATAAATTGTATGCCAAGTTCACTAAGTGTGAATTTTGGATTCGGGAAGTACATTTTCTTGGTCATGTTATCGGTGAAAGAGGAATCCATGTAGATCCAGCTAAGATAGAGGCAATCAAGAAATGGGAGGCCCCCAAAACCCCGACAGAAATACGATAATTCCTAGGATTAGCTGGGTACTACAGACGCTTCATTGAGAATTTCTCTAGGATTGCTCAACCATTAACATCTTTGACCTAAAAGGATAGAAAATTTCTCTAGGAAGAGAAACACGAAGAGGCGTTTCAAATCCTGAAAAACAAGCTGTGCAATGCACCAATTCTGGCTTTACCAGAAGGATTAGAGAACTTTGTGGTGTATTGTGATGCGTCTCATCAAGGATTAGGATGTGTGCTAATGCAAAAAGATAAGGTCATTGCATATGCTTCCAGACAACTCAAACCGCACAAGAAGAATTATACCACCCATGATCTAGAACTAGGAGCAATAGTTTTCGCCCTTAAGATATGGAGGCATTATTTGTACGGAACCAAGTGCACCATTTATACCGATCACAAAAGCCTTCAGCATATCCTGGATCAGAAAATGTTAAACATGCGGCAGAGAAGATGGGTAGAGTTGTTTAGTGATTATGATTGTGAGATACGATATCACCCAGGGAAGGCTAACGTAGTAGCCGACGCTCTTAGTAGGAAAGAAAGAGTGAAACCTTCCCATGTGAGAGCTTTGGGAATGGTAATTCAGACAAGCTTGAAATCTCAAATCATTAATGCCCAGGAGAAAGCGTTATGCAAGGAAAATCTTCCAGGCGAAACTTTACATGGTTTGGAAGAAAGATTTGAAACCAAACATGATGGAGTTCGTTATTTTAAAGACGGGGTCTGGATTCCAAGGGTTAACAACCTGAAATTCCCCAATGGAAATGGGAGCAAATATCTATGGACTTTGTTACCAAACTTCCTAGAACTGCTAAAGGTCATGACTCAATTTGGGTCATAGTGGATCGACTGACGAAATCTGCACACTTTCTCCCCATTCGAGAAGATTTCAAGATGGAAAAATTGGCCCAAATCTACATCGACAAAATTGTTTCTCTGCATAGTGTACCCTTATCTATCATTTCTGATAGAGATAGTCGTTTTACATCTCGATTTTGGTGGATGTTACAGAGGGCACTAGGAACCAAGATAGATTTGAGCACAACTTACCACCCTCAAACAGATGGGCAAACAGAGAGAAAATCCTCTCATTTCTCTGCAAAATTTCGAGATTGTGAAGCCCTTGAAGTGTTCTTACTTCTCTCAAGGTCAAAACCAAGGTAAACAACAACATCTTCTTCCATAGTTTCATGGTTAAACCTCTTTTTCTTCTTAGTCTTCTCTACTTTTCGGATTCTATGCCTTTCCATGGCTAGAAATCTTTATTCTCCCCTTGTGGTTTGTATATTATCACCATAACACAATTCATGTGTTAGAGATGGTGAAAATCCGGGATCAAACCCATGCAAGGAGTGGAAAAGATGCACATATGATCATGTGACATCAAAACCTAATATTTCATGTTCTTCTCCATTTCTTTTGTGTTCATGCATGAACAAAAGCATTTAAACCATTTATAGTACATCTTGGATGCTCATTCATTCCATGCATGTGTTAGAAATCGGGCCTTACCAAAGACATGCATGATGTTCTTGTTGAAATACCCTAATAATGCACACAAGCAAACATGCAATCTGCCAGATTACTTTGTTCGACTTTGAACAGTCATAACTCAGTCATTTCTTAACCAAATCATGATATTCTTTTTGTATTGGTTAGTTCCATGAGTTAACTTTCAAACCCAACTGGTCTCACTGTAAAATATTAAATATCCGATTTTTAGCAGATTTTACAAAAAGGTTGCGCATACAGCTCTTTTTCTGTGATCACTATTTTTATCTTGCTTAAACAATGGCCTTAAACCCAACCATAAATCTGAGGAAAAAAACCTTGGAAACTTAACATATCTAGTGAATTATGGTTGAAATTTCGTGGCTTAAAACCTCACTGAATGGACTACACAAATTCATGAACTTCAGCCACATTTACACTTCATCCATTATTGCATGCAACTTTTCTTAAATTGTTTGGAATCATTACCCTCATTTCTCTTCTGAATATATTTTTTTACATTTTTACTTTTGAAAGCCCTTGCATGCATGAGATAATCTGGAAAATTTCAAGAGCTTTTGTTATTTCTTTGTTTTATTAGAATTATTGCTAAAACCAAGGGCATAAATCATATAAAATACTTCCAGAGGTCAATAAATCCTAAATAAATTCATGGATGATCCTTATGGGGAATAATGACCCCTCACCAAATTTCACCAATTTTTGTTACTGTTTCATATGATTTCTAATTTTCTTTTATTTAGGACATGATAAATTACAAAACCACTTTATAGGATGTGAAAATTGTATCTAACAATTTTCGCATACCTTACCTGTGATGGGTAACTCCAGAAAATAATTTCAAGATTTTCCATCATGTTTTACTATTTTTCCCAATTTTTGGTAATTATAATGGCCAAAAAATGGGAGAAATAGTTCTGATTATCCAAAATTCATGAAAATTTACCAGGATATAATATTATAAAGTAGGAGGTTACATAAAAATTTTGAATATTTTTCTCTACTGTAAACTATTTTTCTCTTATTTTCTAAAGTTACTTGCACTAAAATACACTTAAATATACATAAATACCAAAAACCAGTTTATACATTATGAAAACCACTTTTGATATTTTTCCCAGGATATTTATACTGTAAATGATGTTACAAAAATTTATGGTGATTTATTTTAACTGTTTAATATTATTTCTTTAATTAATGACTATTTAAAGGAATAAAGCAAGGAAAAATAGAAATACCCACTGAAAAATATCTTTTATATTTTTCCCGGCCTATTTATGTATAATAACAATTAAATAAAAAGTTTGGGTAATTTTGGAAACTGTTTTCTATTTATTTCAATTTTTATTGAAATAAATGCTCAAAAATCATAAAATATAATTAAACAGCTTGGAAATCCATTTTTATAATTTTCCCAGCTTAGTATTATGTAATAACAGTTAAATAAAAAGTTTGACAATTTTTATCCCTCGAATGCTATTTTCGTGAATTTATGTTGTAATAAGGACTTAAAAATTTGGAAAGTTTATATTCCAAGGTTGTAATTAATCGCCCGATATATAGAATTTCATTACTTCAGAAAAAGTGTAACTAATTGATATAAAATCCAATACTAAAACATAAATTGGCATTTCCCTATATGTAGAGTTTAGTATATTAGCATTAGATATCGACATGGAAACTCACTAGTGCGTGTGTTTGATGTCGTAGGATCCCGGTAGTAAGACGTTGGTGCATCCCGAAGTACCGCTTGTGTCTACACAAAACATCGTGAGTATTCACGCACTCCCCTATTTCCAGTTTTTATGTTTTGGGGTGGAAAAGCATGTCCAGAAAAACTACTGTTTGCATGTTGTATTTAAATTGAATTGTATCAAACATGATTGCTATTGTATTGCTATGTTTCTTTATGTATGTCTATGCAACACGGAACATGAGAACTTATCGTACTAAGGCCCTCCCCTTATCTCTAACCATTAACTCTTTGAGCCAATGGTCGTTATGGATAGCGCTATTAGGAATTGACAACTCCTCACTCGCCCGAATCGCTGGAGTGCATGATACCATATTCATCTATGGAACGATAAGCATAGATCTCGATAGGGCTTCAGTCATAGGTTTGGTTGAGACTCATTGTTTGCTCATACACATACAAACTCGTTTCTCGTTATAGCAATAAACTTGTATTCATTAATAGCAATCAATTTGTTTATCATTGAAGCAATGTACTCGTATTTACGAAAAGCCTTATTGTACGCTCGATTTTTATAAACTTGTGATACTCACCAACTATTTTCATAGTTGACGCTTGTTTTACATGCTTTTTCAGGAAGTAATTAGTAAGTGGATGTAAAGATTCATCATCATAGAGCATGCTGCATCGTGTTGAAGCTATTATGAAGCTATATTTTGAACAATGTTATTTTGAAAAACTTGTATTTTGTTTCTTTTGAAGCTATGGGTTGTAAACTTTTAAATACTGCTATGGTGATGTATCTTTATCTTTTGCATTGAAACCGTTATCGCTGTCATACCTTGCGTTTCCGCTTTAGCGGGGTGTGACATTATGGAGGACCAAGAGTCTCTTCATTAAATAAAAAAAAAATGTAACCTTAATTAATTCCATAAATTATAAAAATAAAGAAAAGTTAATTCTTTTATTAGTTTAAAGTCTTCCATAACTTGTCCTCAAGTTATGGAACTTGAAGAGCTTTTGGATTAAAACTACTTTAAACACATAAGTTATGGAATTAATTAGTTTTGAATAGTTTCAAAACTTGCCCTCAAGTTTTGGAATTTGTAAAGTTTTCTCCTATGAATACTTTAATTCCAAGTTAGCCCTTAGAATTTTAAAAGTTAAAATTCAACCCTTATACTTTATACTATTATAAGTTAATAATATATATATATATATATATATATATATATGTGTGTGTGTGTGTGTGTGTGTGTGTGTGTGTGTAAGAGTAAAGTCGGTCTTACCGCTAGTACACCTCATTCACGAAGCCGGTCTATAAGGTGGGTATAAGGTTGTTGCCTATAAAATGACAACTTAATGGGTGTCCACTCTCACCCACCGCTTGCTTGACTGGTGGAGGGTCGTTATCCGAACGGGTTTGACAGGACTATAATTCTCCCTTCATTAAAAGTATTAATGATAAATACTAAGTAACTAAAGTCTTAATAATACCCAATCTTAGTTACTTAGGAAAATGTGAATAAGGTGCTAATCCATGAAATTACACTTTGCACTTTGTTTAATTCGGTTAGTGGAGCGTGTGTGGTTAACCGGCACACTAACTCGTATTTAACAAGGTAGGCAAAGGGTAACTTAATGTTTATCATAGTCTCGATGGAGCGTGTGTGGTTAACCGGCACATCGATTGAGGGATAAACACTTAAGGGTACCAAGTAATTTGCATGGTTACTTCACACCTTGTTTTGTGATCCTCGGCATCCCAGTCACAAAACCTGAAGGGCACACTCGAGATTGAAACATGTCATTGAACAGTTCAATGAATCTCAAAAGATCTAGGAGTTTCAAAACCAATTAAAACCTAATAATACATTTCGTTTATCTTGGTGGAAATTGGTGAATCGTCATTCACCTACCTTCAAATTGTTTTATAGCTTGGATTACGGCATACCTCTTCTAAGTTATAAAATAGTTTGTTGGGTCCTAGCCTTAATATTTCATATTGGGTGTCATATTAAGGACTTTAAGATCAACTATCTTGAATATCTCCCAAAACATGTCTGTTTTAGACATTTATGATCTTCCCAAATCTCTTGAAACAAGCATTCCTAATGAAGATGATGTCCCATGGATATCATACTTCTTTATCCTCCTCCAATTATTCTCCCTAACCCACAAGTTCTTGAAAAGTTTAAGATCACTCAAGCCCCATTGGCAAGGCAAGGTCTAGGTGTGATCACATCTTGGAGATGTAGTCACATATTGACAAGCCAGGAGAGAAGGGTGTCAAAGTCTTGAGAAAGTTGGTGGTTCAACTACTTTCTAAGTCACATAGTGAGTTCTTTTGGAACACCTATAAAACAGACTATGACAAGACCCTTAATGATCTTATCTATTTGTTTAGATCAACTTCCTCAAAACTTGATGGACATTGACAATAGTGACACAGGAAATCCAGAAAAGCATTCTCTTCCCAATGGAAAGTGATCGGCCATAGTCAACTCGGTTGACCAAATGGTAAAGAGAAAAGTCTAAGTCTGTGATAGTATCGTGTACCATTATCAAAGGGTCCATATGTTTACATTGCCAAAGGAAGGGGCATTGGTTGCGAAGCTGCCAAGTTTACCTAAGGATGTTAAAGTCAATAAGTTTGACTCTACTTCAGGTAAAGTCCACTAATCTAACTCTGTTAAGTTTCTATTCTAAGATTCCTGATACATGATGTGACTGGGTCACACGGTAATGTTTTAAGAATCAAAGAAAAGTAGATAACAACAGGTTTTCATATGGATTGTAAGGATAAGTTTTTCCGCATAGTTTTAAAATAAAAGATTTTTTTTTTATTTTAGTTATTTTAAAATATCCTTACAATGGCATTTGAGGAAAAATTGTTGCTTATATGATTCCATTAATAGCAAGAGTGGAAATATGAAATTGATTCCTTCATTTGTGGTAATGTCTAAATTTACCAAATAAGGAAAGATTCTCATCATCCAAAGTCTCAATTGGACCATGACTTGGAATCATGCAAGTCCTATAGCATGATGAATGAGAACCTTCAAGTATTGGAAAAATTAAGACTAATTACTTGTTCACATGGATGTGTGAGTAAAGTAATGGACTAAGGGATCGAGTACATAGTCATGTGCATTGATTAAGTCCACCACAAAAGATATAAGGCTATTCGTCATAGTTTACTAAAGCTCAGTAAATATGATTATACTTACAAGCTTAAGTGTAACTCTGAGACATTGGAAAAGGTTCCAATGTAAGGCAGAGCGAATAAGAAGAATCAACTTAGGCAGAAAGATAAAAGTTTCTCAAATCTGAAAAGATGGGAGAGTACTTTAGTATCAATTTTGTGATCATCTTAATGATTAAGAAACTATATCAAAATTTGTTCTCTAAGGAAGTCTTAGTGCATTCTTATGACTAAGAAGAAGGGATCTTGAATTGTTGAAATGGTTAAATCAAGAAGATGAGTCATACTTCGTTCCAATACAAGTCTTAGAGTCATACTCCAAGATTGTAATTTGAGTGACATGTCTTTAAGAAGGTTTAAAAACACGTGTCAAATGTAAGAGTAAAAGTTTTCTACTCTTGTACATTTGAAATTGGTAAGTTGTGATGTTTTGGATAAAACAAAGACCAACTTAGGCCAATTGTGTGAAGTGTTTGTCTTGGTTAGAATCCACACTATCTCTTGGATGTTTGACAAGAGAGTCTTATAGGTCAAGAGGACAGTGGGAGTCTTAAAGGTCTTGAAAGTCTCAAGAACTAATCAAGAATAAAACCTGAAATTCTTCACTAGCACACGACTTGAGGTTTATAACTTATCGTGTTGACATATTCTGTGCCCATTCCAATTAAAGTTGGCTTTGCATATGAGTACTTAGAGTTCTCAATTAGTTGCACAACAACTTGGAAGCAATGGCAGACCCTTGAGATGCCAGATGGCAAGAAATTAAGATTGAGTTCAATCCATATGGTTTTGGATTTGTCATTATCTTTGTCTTGTGACTATGGTTTTGACAATTCACATGGATAAGAACACATACACCATTAAATCTAAGTGTCATAAGGTTTCTCTCCGATTCATGAAAATGATGGTGAGGAAACACTTTCACTAAGTAGATTTTAGCTAGATAGCAATTGTGATATTTGCATTCTCAAAGTCGTTAGTGGGGTGTGTGTGGTTTACCGGCACACTAACCTGGACTTGTGAGAAGTGGCAAAAAGGTCTAACCATTATGATTACGGCATCCCTCTTCATAATTGTTTAGACACACAAGTGTGCTATCTAAGGGAAGGTGTATGATTTTGATAAAGTTCTATCAAAACAATCCAGTATCAGAAATCTGAACTTTGGTAAGAAAGTCAATAAAGTATTGATTTCTAGAAGTCCAGCTGATTTCTGAGTACATGTCAAAGCTAGTGGGAGCATAAGTGTTATGCTAATAATCATCATGTTAGTGGGAGCATGATAATTATGATATAGATTGCAAGTTAGCAATGTTAATTATAGAAAACAAAAGGTTTCAATTGGTAAAAAGTTGTTTTGCTATAATTAAGGGAGAGGAAATTATACTTCATCTCAAATCTATAAGCTTAGATCGTGAGGTTTTAATCATTTAGTCAAGGATATATATGAATTTCATGTTGGAATGGCTCAACATAAGGAAATTCTGTATATGGGTCCATTATTTACGTTCTAAAATTCGATTATGATTACGACATCCCTTTTCATAATCTGAATTATGAGAACTTGGCAAATAGAAATGGAAATGTTATAGCAAAAGTCTGGTTTAGTCTTTATGTGAGACATCATGAATCGTGTCCCATATGCTTCGGATATAGGATCGATTACATGTGCTATAGTTATCCATTCTAAAAGTTTCCAAATGCCTGGGGCATTAAGAAGGGAAAAGGTTTAGAACTGGATATGACTAAAAGGATTAAACAATTGTCAAGGACAATCTAAGGGTTACCAAAGATTGGTTGCTCAAGGACAGTTGGAAGTATAGTGATAATTCTGGAAGGACCATATTGACATAATCTGTAAGGAGGCAACTCTTGTTCAGAAGTGATAGTCAAAATGGAATCTGGAAATGTTTCAAAGTTAGAATTTTCAATCTGTTTAAGATTAGGAAACTTAATGCAAGAAGGATGTTTCCAAGGAGTTGATCTCCTTTGGAATACTCTGTAATGATTGTTGCCAAGTCTTTATGACTTTGTGCATAATCATTACAAGAGGATCAGTGCATATAAGTTTAGAATCTAACAGATTTCAGTAAATGGCATGAATTTGGAATTCTTGCATTTGCAGTAAGGATTTGGGAGTGTGAAAAGAGAATCATTGAAGTTATGTTCAATTGATCTAGTTCACAAAGTAAAGATCATAGACAAACATAGTATGCATACTTGGTGTATGGCATGACTAGTGTTTAGAAAACATAGTGTACATGCTTGGAGCATGGGACAACTATTGTTTTAAATTCAAGAATAAAGTTGATAGCTGAAACAGTATACAATGAATAATGTGTAATCATATGGTGATAAATAAAAGGTGTTTTATTTATGTTCATAGGTTTTCATACCATATTGAATTCAATTATTCTTGTGTTTCACTTTGCATGTTTTGACTTCCCGAATAAACTAGTTTATTCTTCCGGAATGACTAAGTTATTCAAACCATCCACAGTCGGTCATATGTTGGAAGTAGATATGAATTAAGACTGTCATGGGTTGGCTTGTAGAGGTCTAAGGTGTTGGACAAAGGGCTACAACACTCATGAGTGCTCATAAGTTCTGAGTATTGGATTCAACCCGAGATCATTGGAATCACTTCATGGATTTTATCACGAGTGATCATGAGACGATAATATCTTATATTCTTCAAACCTAGAGATATGAGTTTTTACTATGAGTTGGTTGTACATTGATTGCACGAAACCGTATTTGGTAACTCGGTGCTATAAAACGTGTCTTTGTGTATGATTCAACAAGTAGTAGAACAAGCCATATGAGTCGAAGTTTATCCATTCCTTTTACCTTCAGGATAAAAGAAATATCTGTGGGCCCCTCGATGATTTGATGATGACAAATGGAAGTGCTCGGCCGGGCCAGGACTGATTTGATTTGTTCAATTAGTCAGTCGTCATAAATCGGAAATCAGGAAACAACAAATGGACAGAGAGAATGATTATAATCCATGTCTCAGTCCATATGATATCTAGAATGGAGGAATATATGATCCCTTATCTAATGGACAAGTCATTGACAAAGGTCAGAGTTCATCTACAAGGTCAGAGTTCGACAGAAGCTTTTGAGAGCTACGATTGCCAATTGGTTCCTGAAGTCATACGCAATAATAGTTTTAGACTTATCGAAGTGGGATACTGTTGGATTAATGTCTAAGTCCATAACTATAATTGGTAAGACTTGACCCGACTCGACATGGTCCATTTGGGTTGCATACCATCATGCACTTGGATAGACTATAATGAGAGAAATAAGACACTTATGGTTATTAATATATTATAAGTTCTAGTATATTAATAATAAGAATAATGAGATTATTTAATTAGTATTGATCAAGAATTAATCTAGGATTAATTGAGTGATCAAAAGAAGACTAATTAAATATATGGGTTGATTGTGAAAATCATCCATACTTGTATAGTGGGCTAATGCTCCATGGATTATCTAGTTGGGCCAAAACCGATATGATGCTCCATGGTGTATTTCAACAGTAGGATGTAGTTCCCAAATCAGATGTTAGATGAGCAACGCAAGGCCAAGAGACCTGAATATATCAGGTTGGATTCCTTGGTTAGTGTGACAGTCAATTTAGGTGCCTCTCTATACTAGGAGGTTAGATATAATTTCGAGACCAACAAGTCATTGACTAAGTAGCGGATTTTTCTCTTGTAGATTAAGGATGTTGTGAGGAACAATGTTTTGTGTCAGCTCGATTGATTCTCGTTTAATCTGTAAAGGTGTTAGGAGGTGGTCGACCGATCAAGGGGCTTACTCCTAAAGTGGAGGCAAGAACTAATTTCGAGAACAAAATCTAATTTAATTGAGGGAGAATTGTAACACCCGGTTTCCATATTAGATTGATTTATGGTTTCGTGGAGTCAAATGCATGATTTTTAGGTAAAACCAAGGGTCACGACGTGACCAAGGCGAGGTCATGATGTGAGTAGTGATCAAACAAATTTCTGATTTAAAATGAGCTCATGACTTGAGCAATAGGAGCTTACAACGTGAGACGTGCTGCAGCCCAAGCCTATGATCTTTTAGGGGTTCCTTCGTATTTAAACGCCATAAACTTCATTTTAGAGTTCCAAAATAGCCTCCTTCATCCCTAAGCTCAGTAAAACCATAACCCTAGCCTCTCCTTATGATTCTTGAATTTTTGGTGGATTTTTGATGGTTTGAAGAATAAGAGATTACCACTGAAGCATAGATTCAATTGGAAGTTCCCTTTGCATCCACTAGCAACACCTCTGGACCATTATGAGTAACCAAGATTCAAGTTTTTTGTTTCGTTGTTGTTATGTCTTAAATGTTACGCATATTTACCCATGGTTGTAAGAGTTAGAGTGTTGGAACTCAATAAAGTTAGCAATGTTATGGTTCATTAGGGTCATTTGGTGATTATATGTTATGGATCTGAAGTGTGGATGATGTTTGAGTTCATGCTTGAGTTTTGATCTCCTTTTTCTTCATGAATGCCCTAGTTTGAGCTGAAGTCTTGTATTGGACATACGAGACATTAAAGCGTAGATTTTTATGGTTATTGAAGTGTAAGGAAGCCTCCTGGAGAAGACAGGTTAGTGGTTTAATGGATTAAGAAGTTTTTGGATCAATATGACATTCAGACCGATCTCACGACATGAGGTTATGCGTGTCACATCGTGAGGATCATGAGTCCCGATTATTTTGTCCTGTAGTGACTCATGACGTGGGCCATAGATGGTCATGTCGTGAGAGGTTGTTGACTATTGACTTTCGTTGATCGTTGACTTTTTGACTAGTTTGACATTGGGTCAAACTTGAAGGATTTAGGTCGTTGATAAAGCTTCTTCCATGATTTGGTGATAGAGGGATCGTGTGAACAAGCAGTGCAAAAATGGAGCGCTTCTTAGTGTTTTCGGGTTCTTTGATTAAAATGAGCTTTGCCTCATTGTATGTGACATCCCGGACTTTAGGTCAAAAATTATGGACGGTCAAATTCACAGTAAATCTCTTGGTAAATTGAATCATTAAGTTTTATTGCACCTAATGTGAAAACAAATGAGTTATTTCAACGATTATAAGATACCAGATGATATCTTATTTCCAAAAATGTAATTTGACAAACGAATCAAAGAACTTTTGGAATGCGTCTGAAAACTAAAATTTTGTATTAAGCAGTTGTGAGCAATACAAACACTCTACTCTCGCAATATGTGTTTCCCTGATTCCGAAAATATAAAGAACATTCAAAACGGAGTTCGTATGCAAAAGATACGACCATTTTAAGAATTAAAAAACGGTATAATACTGATTTTCTTAAAACCTCTAAAACCGTTTCTGAACATTGAGGCTATAGCCTAATATTTAACTTCGTATTTTTTTATATCAAGTTCAATTTTACTTTGCATATTTGAAATACTTTTATAAAAATATTTGTAAAAAAAATCAGATGTTTTCAGCTTAATTAAACACGAAACCTTAAACGTCATTTCACATATTTTTAGTCTAGCAGAATTTAATTATGTCAGCATTTTTGGAATTACCACGACCAGAACACTATGCAGGCACTTTTAGAAATTTATATAATCGGTGCGAGGGAAAGAAAATCAAGGTATACATCACGATAAAGAAATTTATAAAAGGTTTTAATTGTTATTATGAAAAATATTTATAATATACATAATGACAAGGACGATATATATGTATATATGTTTTTGGTGTCGTATGCGACTTCAAAAGATCCAAATTAGTTGTGTAATCACAATGTATATAACTTATATAATAAAAATTATATAACAACACTAAGTGTGTGTGTTATATATATATATATATATATATATATATATATATATATATATATATATATATATATATATATAATTTCCAAATACCAATTAATAGTATATACAACAAATTTAGACAATGATTGTATACAAATCTCGAATTCCTTTTATATCTCTTAAACATGCATTATATGTGTTAATTTTGAAATTAAGAGACCAAGGTGTACTAATTAACAATTTTACATCCCTAACTTTATATATATATATATATATATATATATATATATATATATATATATATATATATATATATATATATATAGTGAATAAAACCAATAAAATTTCTCCACAATACATAATTAAATCTATACATTCAAATAATTATCCACACTTGAAGCCCAAGAAAATAATACAATTATACTCTAAATCAATCATATTGAACAGATGGGTACAACCACATCTTGGAAATATCTCTAAAATAATAATCACCAATATAACTTTCAAACAAAACCCAATACAACCCTCAAAGAAACCTTAATACTACACTCAAAGAAAACTTAATACCAACACTCAAAGAAAGTTGTACAATGATAAAAATTTTGGAGAGAACTACACGCATCTTTTTTCTTCCTTCTTTTTGATCGAGGTTACAACTGGTTGTTTACGGGTTTATCTCCGGTGGTTTTCAGATAAGTTTTCCGGCGGTTTAAGGGGCTGTAATAGGTTCATTGGTGGTGGCTCTCGGCCTCCCGATTGGAGTTGCTACCATCACCTCCGTAAGAACCACCGACTGTGAGGCCACCGTGCAACCACCACATCCCACCCTCTCCGCATCCCTTTTCTATTAATCAGAGCAAACCCAAACACCCCAATGATTCTGTAAAAAAAATAAGGAAAACACGAAGCTACCTGATCAACATCGTCTTCTTCGTCCCCCATCAAAAAGAAACTCCGGTGGTGGTGGTGATTCCCGACAAGACATCGAGGCAACAGTCGCCTCGTGCGTTTCCTCTTCCCTCTCGTCAATCACAATATCCCTAGCAGCTTTCGCTGCTATCTCGTTTCGGACCCACTAGTTTCCCTCTTATGATCTTGCCCCTCGCTTCCTTCCCTTCTGATTCTATCGATCAAGACCTCCGGGGACCTTGATTTCATCGCTACTACTGCTCGTATCGCAACGGCAATTCAGTTCTCCCCCTTTTCCTCCTTCGCACATTACCATCAGAGCAGGAAGAAACCCTCGATGCCCTTTCCTCTTCCGTTCGATCCAGTTGAACCCCGGAGACCATATCGGCTTGCGCACCGACCGACGAACCCTCGTGCCCCCTTCGGGCCGCCGATTTCCTTCCTTCGCATGTACCCTTCATACGTATTCAGCTGATTTCGTTCGTGCCCTTCTATTTTCTTTCATCGATCAAACCTTGAGCACGGGAGAGCCATTAAAAGCCCTAATTCCATTTTAGCTTGTGCAAGGACCAAAGTACCGCCATTTTTAAAACACTGTTTCGAAATCAGTCCCTATCCCCAAATACTGATTCCATTTATTCAAAAGCCCCTCCTTTGATTATTTTTAATTATTTTTAACAGAATAATTCCCAATCTTCAAACTTGGAATAAAAAATAACAATTTCAGTCACTCCTTTGAATTATTTTAATCAAACCAGTCTTATTTCGGTTAATTAAATTATCAAATAACCCCAAATAGTTTAAATTTGTTATGAAACGGTCCCGAGAGTATTTAAAAGTTCAAGAATGTTGGATTTGTGGTTCCTCGCATCAAGCTTCTCAGATAAACCGATTTCGTATAAATCGAACTCACACTTCAAGGGTGAGTGCTTACGGCCCAATTTTAATCTTTTGATTATTACGGGAGGAATACATGTGCCAATATATTTTGCTTATACAAACCAATTACCTATTTATGCGAAAATACTATAAACTTAGTTTATAAAAATATTATTATTTAACAATTTATTATATTGTTACAAATGAACTAGTATAAGTTTTTCGTATACGTATTATGGTTATTTTATCATTAAATAACAATTTCTCACAACAAATGCTACACAATACAAAATTATATGATTTTTATGTGACATTGTGTGAGAACAATAAAGATCGATAGATTCTATATTTGAGAGACGAATTAATGACAAGAAACAATGATCAAAAGTGTGCTTAATGCTTTGATTAAAACGACTCTAGAAGAGTTCTTGAATGCATAACTTTTCTGTGAGAGCTTATAAAGAATAGCGCTAGGCTTCAATAACGATCACCCTACAATGTTACATGCATACAATATATATAGATAAAAATACACAGCGCTTCCGAACATGGACAGACCCATTTCGGAATTACATATTTGACACAACACATAATCATCCTAAGAATCTCCCCCTTTGTGTTAAATTCAGAAGAAGTGTCTCCATTGTTGCCTTCGATGCACGTTGAATAAGTTAGGCATGATATTCTGAAGTGAGTTTCAGATACACATGTACCATTTGATCATATCTGAAAAGCATTAGAGGTCGGCTGAAGTGTTCACTTTACATGTTTCGGCCAAGGAGAGAATTATCTTTAGAGCAGTTGTTGAGTATAGATGTTTGTCTCACAGAACGTACAAATTCTTCTGAACTACTTCTCCTTTCTTTCTGTCATAAACGATGGTTCAGTTCTCTTTGCGGATAATTCCAACCTCTAGCTTCTAAATGTCCTTAGGTAGCTCTTCTGGCTTTGGAACGGGTCTTTTTTTGAGAACTGATGCGATCTCAACATCCATCTTTGCAACTTCTTGCATGTAGCTATTTGGTTGATTTGCACAACTTGATGTGCTTGAAAAGTGAGGGAGGAACACCAAACACCATTTCTAAGAAAGCAACTTGATCAACATGCAGCTTCTCAATATCATATGCAGTTAGAGGAGCTGGACGATTTTCATCTTGACCCATAAGCTGAGCAGCAGCGTCTCTTATAGTGGTTCTTACAGGAACATGAGGACCTTCATAATACATTAATAAATGTGACAACCCGGAAATTTATTGCTTTATAAGTATAGTCAAACGAAAGTCAAACTCGCTCCTGCTATCATTTAGCACTATTTAGAGTCTGTTTGAGTGTTTTAAGCCTTATACATTCAAGGGATGAGTGGTAAGAAGTACCTGCTAGACTCATTGTACAACATTAAATCCCTAAACTCCAACATGCTGAGTTTACGATAGTAAACATGGAGTTTACAGTCGTAAACTCAAACATGGCCGAAAACTTCCCCCATAAGACTCCTTCCCTTCACTTTTCTTTCATTATTTCATTTCCACCTCAAGAACACTTCCATTCTCTCTCAAGTATCATCGAGATTTTCAGTCCCGATCTTCCAAAAGTAAGTGATTCTTCCCTCTAGTTGTTGACTATCCTTCTTATTCTTGAATCACCCTTTGATTTCATCCATGGAAATCAATGTTTCGCTAGATCTTCAACTTTCACCAAGAACACACACTTGTTCTTGGTGGCCGTAAAATCCTCAAAGGCCCTCCAAAATGTGAGTATTCCATCTATCATCTAGTAGTGCATGTTAAACACTAGATCATATCCTTAAAACATCATCAAACTCATCATCAAAGAGAGTTTACGGCCAGGAGTTTACACCTTGGCCATAAACCCTGATAATGGTGCCATTTTGGCCATAAACCCTCCTAGAAGCAAAACTTGTGACCTAGAACACTTCCTTGATGCAAATAGGACCTTAAACCACCCTCTTATACATGTTTGACCATGAGTTTATGGACGTAAACTCCTCTTTGTGGCCATACACTCCCCTTTGATCAATCACATGTGATTTCAACACTTAGTACAAGTTCCTAAGGGTGTTTCTTAGCATATTGGTTGCTTATAAACACTATATTCATGCAAATACTTGCCATATATGTCATTTAGGATCTGTTTGTGTCTCGGGAGTTCATTTGTGGAGCTTCTCATCCTTATGCGCATATTCGTTTGAATAACCCACATCAGGTGAGTTCATACCCCGTAATGAATATTTTAACTGTTTTAAATGTTTTTAAGGGGGAGGGGGGAGAATACAAGTTGAACACAATGATAATTGTGTAAATTTTTGTTATAAACATCTTTCAAAAGATCGCTTATGTCTTTTATAAGTGATCAAAACATTTCAAAAACTCCTTTAAAGTTATGTTACTTTTAGTTTAACAAAACTCCATTTTTAAAGTACAAGCATAACTTAGTAGTAAAATGAGTCTTTTCAATAAATTTTCAATTAAAACATTAGCAAACTATAAGGGGTATAGTTTAGAGGTTCAGTTCATACTAGATACAATACACGATAACAGAAAGAACATACTAAGATACTATAACAGAATGAACATACAAAGTTGCTATAACATGGAACAATTACAGGATCTAATTATACCAATGAATCACTAACTCATTGTTCTAAACAAAAGGTGATAGTTAAATTGGGTATTGTAACATCCGAAATCCCAGGTATATTATTTTAATATTTATTTTTGGATTATGTGAAGGAACTCGGCGAGTTGATGCGTAGACTCGCCGAGTAGGGTTGTCGTTGATTATCCGGGTTCGCAATAGACTCGGCGAGTCCACGCTGCTTAATGAAACCCTAATCCTCCAGGGTTGGAGCCTATTTAAGGGCACTCTTAGCCTTCCATTGCGGCTACCAGTCCCTTTGAGAGCACCCTTAGTGAGTTATATCGTTTGGGAGGAAGGAGAAGCTATAATTGATCTTTTTATCCTTGGTTTTTCAAGAAGAAGGTGATCAAGAGAAAGAGGGGACTGAAGAAGTTGAGATTCAAGTGGTTTCAGAGTCCAGAGACTTCAATTTAAGGTATTTATTCAGGCCTTCTTCAGTTTTGGTATTGAACTTAGACATTAGGGTTTTCTAACCTCTTTTGAGGATGTTTATGTGGAGCAATTGGTCCCTTATTGAGTCTATGCTTAAGATCTGGACTCAAAGAGGTCCTGAGACTTCAATGCATTAAGCTTTATGAGTCCTTGTGGGGTGATTGGACTTAGGTTGCCATTTTTGGGACTAAACCACCATTTGATGCCATTATGTATATATATAAGCATCAAGTTTCGAGCTTTACGTGATTATATTGCTTGGGAAGGTCAGATCTATGGATTTGAGGAACAGATCTGACCTTAGGAGGTCAATAGAATTTGTGCATGGCATGTACTTGCCGAGCTGTTCTTGGGACTCGACGAGTTGAGTCAAGGTAGCCCTGTGATTCTTGCCCGGGGACTCGTCGAGTAAAGGGAAGGACTCGACGTGTTAAATGGGGCTAAGGAGTTAAGTAGACACAGGTGGACTCGCCGAGTTGCCCAAGTGCACTCGCCGAGTCGGGTCAAAGTTGACTGTTGACTTTGGTTGACATTTAGGGTTTAGTTAACAGTGAGGCCTTTTGAGCCAGAAGAGGGGTAAAATGGTCTTTTACCCTTCTGAGGATGTGAAGAAAGGTTGGAGTATAGTTAAATTTATGGGAGTATTTGTTTATGTGTCTAGATGGAGGCTAGGTCGTATTTCTACCGAGTCAGTGATTTACCGAGATATCAGAGGTGAGTCTTCTCACTATACTGTACCTGGAAGGGTACCTATGTGTGACTGGAAGATCGGATATGCTATAAGATGTATTCATTGTATGTGATTAGTTACCCGTTTTGTATGTGCTATGTATGATATGCTTGATATGGGACGGAAGACATTATGTTACGGGCCGGAAGGCATTATGTTGTGGGCGGGAAGGCATTGTGATGTGGACCGGAAGGTCGACGCGGATAGGACTGGAAGGTTTATTGGGTTGGGACGGAAGTCTCCTGAGACACAAGGACTAGAAGGCCATGGCCTGGAAGGGCGTACGTGTGTAAGTGGTATTTTGGGGAACTCACTAAGCATTTATGCTTATAGTTGTTGTGTTATGCATTTCAGGTACTAGCGAGGACCATGGGAAGGCGCCGGCATGATCTGTACACACTGACGAAAGATTTATTTTATGATCTTAGGATGTATTTTTATTATGATGACATTTGCTAAACATGAGATTTGAGAATATTATATGATGGTTTATATTGTTTGAAAAATGAAAAATTGTTTTGAAAATTCACGTTGTTACAAGTTGGTACTTGATGGATCAACCCAACCTGAATATGCGCCAGAGAAGATGGTTGGATGTGGTGAAGGATTATGATTATGAGATCCCGTATCACCCGGGCAAGGCTAATGTCGTAGCCGACGCTTTGAGCTGTAGGGCGGAGGGCGCCCCGATTCGAGACGTTTGTATGAGGTTGACAGTGATGACTCCGGTATATGACACCATTCGAGGGGCCCAGGCTAAGGCTGTGAGACCAGAAAACCGAAAGAGAGAGCGAGTTGTCGGGCAAGTATCGAAGTTCGTTACCGATAGCCAGGGACTTAGGACAATTCACGATCGGATTTGGGTAACGTTTGTGGGCGGGACGCGTACCATTTTAATGGAAGAGGCACATTGATCGAAGTTCTCGATCCATCCTAGGGCCACTAAGATGTATCTGGACCTAAAGAAGGAGTATTGGTGGCCCTATATGAAAAGGGATGTTGCATGGTTCGTTGAGAGGTGCCTAACTTGTTGCCAGGTTAAGGCCGGACACCAACGTCCGCATGGTAAGCTGTAGCCGCTGGAGATTCCCGAGTGGAAGTGGGAACAAATTACCATGGATTTTATCACCAAATTGCCAAGGAATGCTAGGGGAGTCGATGCAATTTGGGTTATTGTGGATAGGTTGACAAAGAGCGCTCATTTTCTTGCTATCAGTGAGAGATCTTTTGCTAAGAGGTTGGCAGAGTTGTATGTAAGAGAGGTGGTATCATGGCATGGGGTTCTGATGCCGATTGTTTCAGATCGAGACATACGATTTACTTCCATATTTTGGAAGACGTTTCACGAGGCTGCATTTTAGTACCGCATACCACCCACAGATGGACGGGCAGAGTGAGCGGACGATTCAGACACTCGAGGATATGCTCGAAGCATGTGTTTTGGATTTTGGCGGAAGTTGGGACACATATTTACCCTTGGTAGAGTTTTCGTACAACAACAACCATCATTCGAGCATAGGTATGCCACCCTTTGAGCTGTTGTATGGGAGGAGGTGTCGGACCCCCATTTGTTGGGGAGAGGTGGGGCAACGTGTAATGGGTAGTACGGAGATCGTGCTTCAGACGACTGAGTAGATACAGTAGGTCAGGCAGAGGTTATTGACCGCTCAGAGTCGCCAGAAGAGTTATGCGGACATGCATCAGTCCGAACACAAATTTTAGGTTGGTGACTTCGTACTCTTAAAGGCCTCTCCTTGGAAAGGAGTGATCCGATTCAGGAAGAGGGGAAGTTGGGGCCTCGATATATTGGACCTTTCAGAGTAATCGCGAGGGTAGGTAGGGTAGCCTACCGTTTGGATCTACCTGCGGAGTTGGGTCAAATTCATGACACTTTTCACGTGTCGCAGTTGAGGAAGTGTATAGCTGACGAGTCGGTAGTGGTACCATTAGGGGATATTCAGGTGGATGCAGGCCTGAACTATGTAGAGAGACCGGCGGCAATTAGGGATCGGAAGGTCAAAGTTCTGAGGAACAAGGAAGTGCCTTTGGTGCAAGTGTAGTGGCAGCATAGGAAGGGTTCAGAGTTGACTTGGGAGCCGGAGCGCGAGATGTGTGAGCAGCATCATGAGTTGTTTGCAGAATGAGACTTTGAGGGCGAAGTCTGATTCTAGTGGGGGAGAATTATAACATCCGGAATCCCAGGTATATTATTTTAATATTTATTTTTGGATTATGTGAAGGAACTCGGCGAGTTGATGCGTAGACTCGCCGAGTAGGGTCGTGGTTGATCATCCGGGTTCGCAATGGACTTGGCGAGTCCAAGGGTGGACTCGGCAAGTCCACGCTGTTTAATGAAACCCTAATCCTCCGGGGTTGGAGCCTATTTAAGGGCACTCTTAGCCTTCCATTGCGGCTACCAGTCCCTTTGAGAGCACCCTTAGTGAGTTATATCGTTTGGGAGGAAGGAGAAGCCATAATTGATCTTTTTATCCTTGGTTTGGCAAGAAGAAGGTGATCAAGAGCAAGAGCGGACTGAAGGAGGTGAGATTCAAGTGGTTTCAGAGTCCAGAGACTTCAATTTGAGGTATTCATTCGGACCTTATTCAGTTTTGGTATTGAACTTAGAGATTAGGGTTTTCTAACCTCTTTTGAGGATGTTTATGTGGAGCAATTGGTCCCTTATCGAGTCCATGCTTTGGATCTGGACTCAAAGAGGTCCTGAGACTTCAGTCCGTTAAGATTTATGAGTCCATGTGGGGTGATTGAACTTAGGTTGCCATTTTTGGGACTAAACCACCATTTGATGCCATTATGTATATATATAAGCATCAAGTTTCGAGCTTTACGTGATTATATTGCTTGGGAAGGTCATATCTATGGATTTGAGGAACAGATCTGACCTCAGGAGGTCAATAGAATTTGTGCATGGCATGTACTCGCCGAGTTGTTCTTGGGACTCGACGAGTTTAGTCAAGGTAGCCCCGCGATTCTTTCCTGGGGACTCATCGAGTAAAGGGAGGGACTCGACGTGTTAAATAGGGCTAAGGAGTTAAGTAGACACAGGTGGACTCGCCGAGTTGCCCAAGTGCACTCGCCGAGTCGGGTCAAAGTTGACTGTTGACTTTGGTTAACTTTTAGGGTTTGGTTAACATTGAGGCCTTTTGAGCCAGAAGAGGGGTAAAATGGTCTTTTACCCTTCTGACGATGTTAAGAATGGTTGGAGTAGAGTTAAATTTCTGGGAGTATTTGTTTATGAGTCTAGGCAGAGGCTAGATCGTATTTCTACACAGTCAGTGATTTACCGAGATATCAGAGGTGAGTCTTCTCACTATACTGTACCTGGAAGGGTACCCATGTGTGACCGGAAGGTCGGATATGCTATAAGATGTACGCATTGTATGTGATTAGTTACCCGTTTTGTATGTGATATGTATGCTATGCTTGATATGGGCCGGGAGGCATTATGTTATGGGCTGGAAGGCATTGTCATGTGGACCGGAAGGTCGATGCGGATAGGACCAGAAGGTTTACCGGGTTGGGACGAAAGTCCCCTGAGACAAAAGGACCAGAAGGTCATGGCCTGGAAGGGCGTACGTGTGTAAGTGGTATTTTGGGGAACTCACTAAGCATTTATGCTTACAGTTGTTGTGTTATGTGTTTCAGGTACTAGCGAGGACCGTGGGAAGGCGCCGACATGATCTATAGACACTGACGGAAGATTTATTTTATGATCTTGGGATGTATTTTTATTATGATGATATTTGCTAAACATGAGATTTGAGAATATTATATGATGGTTTATATTGTTTGAAAAATGAAAAATTGTTTTGAAAATTCACGTTGTTACAGGTATACACGATCACATAACTTTAATGTGGATTACACAGCCTAGCAACTGGTTTGGGGAAGTCGCGTTTGGTTCCCAGAATCTCTTGACAGGGAGAGCATATAGTATGGATAATAGCCTTCATATTATGACCTTAATAAAACAAACATGTTTGAAGGAAATGAGTACGCCAAGATGTCAATTTAAAATACAAGTAAGCACTTACATTTTCCCATTACTTTCATAAAGTGACAGTTCCACTTGAAAGTTAATGCAAGCTACTTTCGAGTCAAGATAGTTATAAACTAGGGAAAGCTTACATTTTACAAACAACAATCAGAACAGTCGAGTCTAGTACATTCAGTATAAAGGGACCATAATACTAACCTTATGATTCCTTAATGTATACATCAAGGGATATATACTAATAGGATCCGATAGGTAATAGGATGTGTGCTTTCCGCTTGATTTCCTGTTCCTTGTTTAGTTGTGGGCTTAGAGCGGATTCACCCAACCTATTATCCATTCGATCTTAGTTATATATATGCTCTGTATACATTAAGTCACCATAAGGGGTACCAGGTATGGGCTAGGTCATAGGATACTAATAAAATGCACAACTTTCGAGTACAAAACATACTTTTCAAATCAGAACTTTTGGTATACAAAACTAGAAACTTACCAGTAAAGGGTCTAATCCATTTTATTAAACCAATATAACTTAAAGGACCTTAGGTGATTAATTCAATAACACCTTAGTTTATACATCAGGGTTATATATAATTAATACCCGATAGATAGTTAGATGTGTGGCTTCCGCCTCATTTCCTATTCCTTGTTTGGTTGTGGGCTTAGGGCAGATTCACACAATTAACTATCTATTCAATATTAGATTATATATAGGTAGTATAAACTAAGTGACTATAAAAGGAACCACTTTGGTTACTATTTTATTATAAGAAATAAGGGTTTTCTTAAAGGATCTTTTTCATCAAATATAAAGGAACTATTATAGTTAACTTCGTGAGTACCAAGTGATTACACCAGGGTTATATACAACAAGGATCTAACAACCAATGGGATGTGTGTCATCTGCCTCATTCCATATTCCTTGTTTGGTTGTGGGATTAGGGCAGATACACACAATAGATTGTTTGTTTACTCTGACTTTTACATAAGTTGTATCAATTTAGTACTCATAAAAATGATTGTAGAGTCATTTTTACTTATCTTTCAACAAAGCAGGAAATATAGGATTTTATGGAGGAACATGCGAACTTTTCTAAACAAAACTTACAACTTACTATAATTTACTATGCTTTCTACAACTTACTTACATCACTAAAATCTTATGAACTCACCATCTTAATTTTTGATCAACTCTTTCAAAATAACTTGTTTTCTCAGGAAACTAGTAGATAGGTACTCGCGCTGGGATTTCAGAAGATGGAGCATAATAGCTTCAAGTCTTGTTTTGTTATTTGCTTATCTATTCTATGTTTTGTGAACACACACATTGTAAACACTTTCTTTCTAATGAAATGGTTATTTATTACTTTGATTACTATGATGCATGTCTTGTGATACTAAGCATGACGTCCTCCACCCCCGAATGTTTCCGCCGTTCCGTTTTGGGGTGTGACAATAATTCATTTAGTTTGATTTCTAATTAATTTATTAACCAAGTAATAAATTAATAAATCATTTTTCTCTCTCTCACTAAAAGATGTCATATTCAATTTCCATGTTTAAAGGAAACACAAAAGGACTGTGCTACTATCAATTCAAGTTTATACCAATTATAGTTATGGGCTTAAACACCTAATCCAATAGTCTCCCACTTGGATAAGTCTAATGGCTATAATTGTCAATATAACTACCAAATTGACTAGCAAATTGTAGCTACCAAAAGCTGTTGTCGAACTCTGATGCAGTAAGTGACATTTCCTAAGATAAGTGATAAAATATTCCTCCGTTCTACAAGATATCACATGGACATGAGACATGGATTATAATCAATCTCTCTATACAAGATTTGTTTCCCGATTTCTGATTTATGATGACTGATATTAGATTACTAATTTGAACACATCAATTCATTCTAGGCTTGGCCAAACACTTTAGATGTCATCATCAAATCATCGAGGGGACCATAAATATAATTTTTCCCGTTAGGGCAAAAGGAACAGATAAACTTTGACTCATTGATGTTCCGGGAGTTCAGTAACACATAGCCACCAGATTTTGACGGGACTCCGGACCTAATTACTGCTATGAGATGGGTTTTTGGTATTGAGGGATGATTTTATACTTGTTCATGCCCTGAGAACCTGAAGGTTCGATTTGAGCTGACCAACTTCGCTTAGGAGCGAAGGACTATTGGAAGTTTATGACGATTGATTATTCTCTAGCATATCATGCAACAGTAACTTGGGAGAGATTCATCCAACTATTCTAAGATAATTTTTTTCTTTAGGTGGAGAGGGAGCGATTGGCTCAGGAGTTTCTATCGGTCAAGTAAAAGACAAAAACAGTGACATAGATTACTAGGATGTTTCATGAGAGGGTGTTGTTCTGCCCTAAGCACGAGTCCATGGAGCAGGTACATGTGAGATGGTACTTGACCATTTTGAGGAGGGATATTTGGGAGTTCTTGGAAAAATCATCATATCAGACACTGAGGGTTGGACCGGGAAGACCATGACTCTGAGAGCTCGTGGGAGAGCTTTCCAGTTGAATGTAGAGGAGGTCCGCGCAGCACCTGACACTGTTTCTTGTATTGATATGTTATTCATGTTGTTATTATTACTTGTTTATGCTTGCGTTGTGTGTAAATATAGGTACTTTTCTTGTGAATTATATACATGATTTGGTGCTGTTTGAATCGGGTGCGAGTCGATCCTTCGTGTCTGTAACAACCCGAAGTTGTTCATCGTCGAAAACCCGTTCTACCCGTAAAACTCGTCGGAGATCGAAATGTCCCAATATTGTTGTTGGGCTTAGTTAACAAAAATTATATGTTTATTATCATTCATTGAGGGTCCAAATCATTTAGAAACTCATGAATTTAGCCCAAAACATTTATTTCATAAGTTTTAGAAATATCCTCGTCGGGTGACGGAAACTCAATCGGGTGCGACCAAAAGCCGTGTTTAACATCAGTATCGGGTAGAATTCCACCGTGTACAAGTTTTAGGAACTATATAAACGTGTTTTAGCTTTCATTTGAAGCTTTTCCTTCTATCACTACTCTCTCTCTCTAACCTCTCTCCAAAATCCAAAGATTAAGGGTCCAAAACTCAATTTTAAGGCCTCAAATCCATAAGGTACCTTCTTAGCCTTAATCTATAGCATATTTGGCTTCCAAATTCGACATTTAATCATGAAATGGGACAACATATTGGAGTTTACGGCCCAGGAGGTTTCCTAGGCCGTAAACACCATTTTGAAGGGTTTTAAGCCCTTAAACTCCTTCCTAAGCTCATTTGGACTTTAGATATGGCCAAGGGACTTCAAGATATGGACTTTAAACAATTAAAACATGAATTTTGTGATGTTTAAAGGAGTTTACGGCCAAGGATCATTCTTGGGCTGTAATCTCATATAATTAGGGTTTTCATGCCCTTAAACCCTTCCAAATTACTTATATGGCTTAGTTATGAATTATAGAACCTTGGTAATTGCATTTAGACACTTGAAACATCATTTTTGGGGGACAAATAAGAGTTTACGGCCAAGGTATGTGCTTGGGCCGTAAACTCCTTTAAATGGGGGATTAAGTGTCTTTGAACATGTCCAAATGCACTGAAACTCAACCAATGACCTTGTGGTAAATCCTAGAATCATCTAAAAATGCTTTGGAGGCCTTAAACACATCAAACACACTACATATTGGAGTTTACGGCCTAAGCACATAGCCTTTGGCCGTAAACTCATAAACACATGTCAAAATGGCCTTAAACCACCCCTAAGGCCCTTAGATGAATTTTAAAAGTCCTTCCATGCAAGTTTTAGGCCTTGAAACACCTTGTAGCACTATATAGAAGAGTTTACGGCCATGAGGGGGTCTCATGGGCCGTAAACTCCATAAACCCCTCAAAAGTCCCTTGCAAACTCATGTTAGGCCTCGGAATAATTCTATTAATCACATGTGATTTGCTTTGGAACCATTTAACATCATTTTCTTGGAAAAATAGGAGTTTACGGCCATGGAGCCATGCTAGGCCGTAAACTCCCATAAATGGGTCTATTTGATGTTTTAAAATCATTTCAAGTCCTTAAACCAAGTTTAGAAAGTATCCCCTAAGTGTTGGAAGTCCAAATTGCACCATAAACCACCCATCATGAGTTTACGGCCGTAAACTCATGGGGGATGGGTGTTTTGGCCGTAAACTCCCATAAGGGGGTGTTCCTTTGAAGTCCCAACTCATTTATTAAGTCCCTTGCATCATTCATGTCCCTAAACGCCACCCGGGTCTCTCTAAACACTTGTATCGGAGTGTTATCGCGACTTGAAGCATTTGTCCCTATCCAACAATCAATCTAAGTCCTAATTAGATACAAATGTGTATCTTTACATCATAATTAGGAACCTCGTGCGTTTACAAGTCCCGGATCAACTCTTAGCATCCAAACCGTCTCATATCTCGTCCGGTGAGTTCATACCCCTACGGCTTTTTCACTATTTTCAATGTTTTCAGGGGGGAATACAAGCAACTATAACTGTTTTCAAATCATAACATTGATAAGTTTCAAATTATATCTGACAAACTTATAAACTCTTTTACTCCTTATGTATTTTGCTGAGCATAAGGAATGACTATTCAATTACAACTAAATGGATTTTAGTTAAGGAAACAATCAAACTAATCAAATTATTATGGGAATAATTTGGGGGTCTTTACTGTTCTTTCTATCATATGTTGATATCCATATAAAGTTATTAGATAAACTATGTCTGATTCAGTTTATCTCCGTATCATTTGAATGTATTGTCAGATAATTTCATTGTATGTATCTATACTTACTGTACTATGTTTCATAATCTTCTGTATGTCGATATCCTATGAGAACCCTGTGAATAGTTTAATACTGGTTTGTGAGATAGTCACTACCCTTTATGGATGATCAGTAAATCCTTCCCGGAAGTGTAACCAGAGTCTCCTGGAGGGAGAGCGCGGAATTTGTGAATAGATCTATTCGGGACTGACAATCCCACACCTTAACTGCTAGCTACAGTTAGGCGGGCACGCCTGGGGTGACAAATTTCTGGATATCGTTTCGATGTCTGACAAACGTCAAGGAGGTCATGTTGTCGTATTAGTATGGTTACCCGACTCACAACATGTGTTAATATCAGCTTATTCACAGTTTGGGTTTAGAAACTATATCTCGTTCGGGATAGTGATCCCATGGTTTTGCATCTATATTTTATATCTCTTTCGGGATTGTGATCCCATGGTTTTGTTTCTATATCTCTTTCGGGATAGTGATCCCATGGTATTAACCAAACTATTTTGTATCTAGTTCGGGATAGTGATCCCATGGTTTTATGCCTATAACTTGTACGGGATGTCTTTCCCCATGGTCTTTAACTATATCTTATACGGGATAGTGATCCCATGGTTTTCTAAATCTATATCTTTCGGGATAATGATCCCAAGGTTTTGTATCTATATCTTATACGGGATAGTGATCCCATGGTTTTCCAAATCTGTATCTTATTCGGGATAGTAATCCCATGGTTTCAATCTATATTTACATATATACATTAACTTATCTCGTGTTTAGTCCGGGATGATAGTCCGATGATCTTAGACCTGTACTTTCAGATGTGTCAAACTATCTTATATGTCTTTCGGGATAGTGATCCCAAGATTTTCATTATATAGTTTTGTGTGTTAAACTATACTTTGTGTTATACAACCGATCTTACAATTAGGAAAATATGGGATTTTCCTGGGGTAAAATACATTACATAATCGAATTGGTAACAAATGATAACTTAACCAACTTCACATAAGAAAATATGGGATTTTCTTGGATAACAAACCTTTTCGGAAACTAAAGGAAACCGATGCATTTTCATAAACCAAAACCGCTTATGAACTCACCAGCTTTATGCTGATTTTCAAACCGCTTGTATTCTCAGGTCCAAGTTAGACAGGTACCCGGTGATCTCTTTTAATGAAGACGGAGTGCGTGGAAGACTCGCCTCAACTTTTGTTAATATGATGTATATGTATATCTTGTATAACTTTACTTTTGGAACAAATTTAAACTTTCATATATATGTAATGTAATGTTTGTTTACTGTGATTACTATGTACATTGGATTTGATACTCAACTTGGAGTCAACCCCGGAGACGTTTCCGCCTTTGGTTTTCGGGGTGTGACAGATTGGTATCAGAGCCCTTGTTTATAGTGAACGGAGTATACCAAACCTTACATGGTATAAAACTATAAACACTAAAGGGCCTCAGTGCTCTGAATTAAAAGTATCTTCAAAACTATAAGTATTTTCAAAAGTATACAAGTATACCGAACCACCGAAATCCGTAACTTCAAGTAGAACAAAACATAAGTAATTGGGTGTTATACACTGCGGTTAAACCTGGGCAGTTATGTAGTCCTGTCTAGGATCAATATATCCTGGCCAACTATATTCATTCGAGACACGGCCAACATGTGCTTGGGAGCGACTGTGGTACGCAGCATGCCTAAAACTTACCTAATATCTCAAACAACAAGTCATCACTGCAGCGAACCATGAAATACTATGGGAGTATTTCTCGAGCCAAATCCTTCGTAGAAAATCCTCATATACGCGATGTTACTTGAACATCCCTCTGGCGATAAAATGTTCTGTCTTGATAACTCCTTCCTGCTTTATCTCTTAGTATGATGCTATATCTGTCTTGATGAGATATCCCCTGTTCCATATCTCTGGATTCAATTCAGAGGACTTATAATCCTCTCTTTCCTGATCTTTTTAGATCAAGATGCCTACGAGAAAGAGACCCAGCTCGAAGAACAACGACAATCCTCCTCCGCCACCACCTTCTCCTCAATTTGATCTCGCATCACTTCAAACAGTTCTGACTGCTGCAATGGTGGCAGCTATGTCACAAATGAATCCCGGTGGCTCCGGAGGTGGTTCCCAGCCTCAAAATCCAGAAGATAGTCAGGAACACCGAAGAGGGGGTTCCTACAAAGACTTCATGAACGCGAAGCCCACAACCTTTGATGGCACTGGAGGTGTCATTTCCCTGACTCGATGGTTCGAGAAAATCGAGTCAATCTTCGAAATATGTGCCTGTTCGGAGTCTGACAAAGTCAAGTTTGCCGCCTGCACTTTCCTTGATAAAGCCCTGACTTGGTGGAACGGCCGAGTCAAATCCTTAACCTTACCTGTAGCAAATGCCATGGGTTGGGAAGCTATGAAGGAGCTTCTGCTTGCAGAATACTGTCCTCGAGGCGAAATTCAGAAATTAGAACACGAACTCTGGAACCTTAAGATGAAGGGTTCCAACATAGCTGCTTATACTTCAAGATTCGATGACCTGGCTTTACTCTGTCCGGGAATGGTTACCCCGGAGAGTAAAAAGATCGAAAGATTCATCTGGGGATTGACCCAACCAACAAAAAAGAATGTCTTGGCTGCGAAGCCAGACACGTACGACAGCGCTAAATGCCTTGCGAAAATCTTGATCGATCACGAAGACAAATCTGATGAGGAAACTACCACTCCTGAGTCAGACACAAGTGGAGGTGAAAGTAAAAAGAAATCTCGGAACAAGCGGAAGGCCCCGAGTACGAAAGGGTCTTCCAAGAAACAGCAAACTGTAGCGGTCCATGCTGCTACTACCCCTATTGCTGTCTCAGCTGTTGGATCCACAGCCCAAACCCCCACCAGTGGATACACTGGCAGTCTTCCTTGGTGTGGTAAGTGCAACTACCATCACCGCATTCCTGGCCCATGTCGCGAAAGGAGCTGCGACAACTGTGGCAAGAAGGGCCATCTGTCTCGAACCTGTAGAAAACCAGCTAAATCGACGAACCAATCATCGGGAGCAGGAATCAGTCCAGCCTGCTACAATTATGGTGAAGCAGGGCACTTCAAAAGGAATTTCCCCAAGGCAACTACCACCACTGATCCCTCTATCGCCGCAGGTATACTTCTCTTTGATAACTCTTATACCTGCAACTCTTTTTGATTCCAGTATTTAGAGGGAAACCTATTATCTATCTATTCGAACGTTTTCTAAGCTCAATTCCTCGTATGTGACCGAAATGTGCATCATCGAGACGACTAACCAATGAGATTGAGAACACTAACTTCGCGCCTATAGATTGAATCCTCGGTCCAGAGGACTATTCTGTTCCATTCGGTTAAATGGGAAACCTTTTGCGAAAATACCTTGATGCTACGTTTAACATGGAATGATGGAGTCTCATTCATGTTGTTATCCTGATTTCGAGAGGGTCGCCTGTCTATATCTCTTTCCTCGACCTAACTCTCATGATCTTCGGCATCAAACTTTCGTATTGTGTCATGCTTTAAAACTCAAGAGTTTTCCTGGTACGAATTACCACATTCCTCGTTTCTGTGATCATTGAGAAACGAGAAGTTAGTAGCTCTTTCTACTAAATGTCTGTCCCGAAGAGTTTCCGGGAATCTCATTCGAATGTCTAAAGTTTAATTCCACATCATACTTTTCGAGATCTTCGTAGAGATTGATTCTACAATCTTCAGGGTTTGGATGGTCGTAGAACTTGTTAACATCTATCCAGCACATCATGTCTCGAATCCTTAGAAGCTTCTACCCAACGAAACCCTAGTGATTCACTAGAACGTACAGTAGAGACCCGATTCCACTTGAGAAAGTGAAGATCCAAAGCGACAAATCCATTCGTATCTCATTCCAATCCATGATCAGTATCTTATTCTTTGAATTTCGGGACGAAATTCCCTCTAACGGGGGGATAATGTAACCACCCGAAGTTGTTCATCGCCGAAAACCCGTTCTACCCGTAAAACTCGTCGGAGATCGAAATGTCCCAATATTGTTGTTGGGCTTAGTTAACAAAAATTATATGTTTATTATCATTCATTGAGGGTCCAAATCATTTAGAAACTCATGAATTTAGCCCAAAACATTTATTTCATAAGTTTTAGAAATATCCTCGTCGGGTGACGGAAACTCAATCGGGTGCGACCAAAAGCCGTGTTTAACATTAGTATCGGGTAGAATTCCATCGTGTACAAGTTTTAGGAACTATATAAACGTGTTTTAGCTTTCATTTGAAGCTTTTCCTTCTCTCACTACTCTCTCTCTAACCTCTCTCCAAAATCCAAAGATTAAGGGTCCAAAACTCAATTTTAAGGCCTCAAATCCTTAAGGTACCTTCCTAGCCTTAATCTATAGCATATTTGGCTTCCAAATTCGAAATTTAATCATGAAATGGGACAACATATTGGAGTTTACGGCCCAGGAGGTTTCCTAGGCCGTAAACACCATTTTGAAGGGTTTTAAGCCCTTAAACTCCTTCCTAAGCTCATTTGGACTTTAGATATGGCCAAGGGACTTCAAGATATGGACTTTAAACAATTAAAACATGAATTTTGTGATGTTTAAAGGAGTTTACGGCCAAGGATCATTCTTGGGCCGTAAACTCATATAATTAGGGTTTTCATGCCCTTAAACCCTTCCAAATCACTTATATGGCTTAGTTATGAATTATAGAACCTTGGTAATTGCATTTAGACACTTGAAACATCATTTTTGGGGGACAAATAAGAGTTTACGGCCAAGGTATGTGCTTGGGCCGTAAACTCCTTTAAATGGGGGATTAAGTGTCTTTGAACATGTCCAAATGCACTGAAACTCAACCAATGACCTTGTGGTAAATCCTAGAATCATCTAAAAATGCTTTGGAGGACTTAAACACATCAAACACACTACATATTGGAGTTTACGGCCTAAGCACATAGCCTTTGGCCGTAAACTCATAAACACATGTCAAAATGGCCTTAAACCACCCCTAAGGCCCTTAGATGAATTTTAGAAGTCCTTCCATGCAAGTTTTAGGCCTTGAAACACCTTGTAGCACTATATAGAAAAGTTTACGGCCATGAGGGGGTCTCATGGGCCGTAAACTCCATAAACCCCTCAAAAGTCCCTTGCAAACTCATGTTAGGCCTCGGAATAATTCTATTAATCACATGTGATTTGTTTTGGAACCATTTAACATCATTTTCTTGGAAAAATAGGAGTTTACGGCCATGGAGCCATTCTAGGCCGTAAACTCCCATAAATGGGTCTATTTGATGTTTTAAAATCATTTCAAGTCCTTAAACCAAGTTTAGAAAGTATCCCCTAAGTGTTGGAAGTCCAAATTGCACCATAAACCACCCATCATGAGTTTACGGCCGTAAACTCATGGGGGATTGGTGTTTTGGCCGTAAAATCCCATAAGGGGTGTTCCTTTGAAGTCCCAACTCATTTCCTAAGTCCCTTGCATCATTCATGTCCCTAAACGCCACCCGGGTCTCTCTAAACACTTGTATCAGAGTGTTATCGCGACTGAAGCATTTGTCCCTATCCAACAATCAATCTAAGTCCTAATTAGATACAAATGTGTATCTTTACATCATAATTAGGAACCTCGTGCGTTTACAAGTCCCGGATCAACTCTTAGCATCCAAACCGTCTCATATCTCGTCCGGTGAGTTCATACCCCTACGGCTTTTCACTATTTTCAATGTTTTCAGGCGGGAATACAAGCAAACTATAACTGTTTTCAAATCATAACATTGATAAGTTTCAAATTATATCTGACAAACTTATAAACTCTTTTACTCCTTATGTATTTTGCTGAGCATAAGGAATGACTATTCAATTACAACTAAATGGATTTTAGTTAAGGAAACAATCAAACTAATCAAATTATTATGGGAATAATTTGGGGGTCTTTACTGTTCTTTCTATCATATGTTGATATCCATATAAAGTTATTAGATAAACTATGTCTGATTCAGTTTATCTCCGTATCATTTGAATGTATTGTCAGATAATTTCATTGTATGTATCTATACTTACTGTACTACGTTTCATAATCTTCTGTATGTCGATATCCTATGAGAACCCTGTGAATAGTTTAATACTGGTTTGTGAGATAGTCACTACCCTTTATGGATGATCAGTAAATCCTTCCCGGAAGTGTAACCAGAGTCTCCTGGAGGGAGAGCGCGGAATTTGTGAATAGATCTATTCGGGACTGACAATCCCACACCTTAACTGCTAGCTACAGTTAGGCGGGCACGCCTGGGGTGAAAAATTTCTGGATATCGTTTCGATGTCTGACAAACGTCAAGGAGGTCACGTTGTCGTATTAGTATGGTTACCCGACTCACAACATGTATTAATATCAGCTTATTCACAGTTTGGGTTTAGAAACTATATCTCGTTCGGGATAGTGATCCCATGGTTTTGCATCTATATTTTATATCTCTTTCGGGATTGTGATCCCATGGTTTTGTTTCTATATCTCTTTCGGGATAGTGATCCCATGGTATTAACCAAAATATTTTGTATCTAGTTCGGGATAGTGATCCCATGGTTTTATGCCTATAACTTGTACGGGATGTCTTTCCCCATGGTCTTTAACTATATCTTATACGGGATAGTGATCCCATGGTTTTCTAAATCTATATCTTTCGGGATAATGATCCCAAGGTTTTGTATCTATATCTTATACGGGATAGTGATCCCATGGTTTTCCAAATCTGTATCTTATTCAGGATAGTAATCCCATGGTTTCAATCTATATTTACATATATACATCAACTTATCTCGTGTTTAGTCCGGGATGATAGTCCCATGATCTTAGACCTGTACTTTCAAATGTGTCAAACTATCTTATATGTCTTTTGGGATAGTGATCCCAAGATTTTCATTATATAGTTTTGTGTGTTAAACTATACTTTGTGTTATACAACCGATCTTACAATTAGGAAAATATGGGATTTTCCTGGGGTAAAATACATTACATAATCTAATTGGTAACAAATGATAACTTAACCAACTTCACATAAGAAAATATGGGATTTTCATGGATAACAAACCTTTTCGGAAACTAAAGGAAACCGATGCATTTTCATAAACCAAAACCGCTTATGAACTCACCAGCTTTATGCTGATTTTCAAACCGCTTGTATTCTCAGGTCCAAGTTAGACAGGTACCCGATGATCTCTTTTGATGAAGACGGAGTGCGTGGAAGACTCCCCTCAACTTTTGTTAATATGATGTATATGTATATCTTGTATAACTTTACTTTTGGAACAAATGTAAACTTTCATATATATGTAATGTAATGTTTGTTTACTGTGATTACTATGTACATTGGATTTGATACTCAACTTGGAGTCAACCCCGGAGACGTTTCCGCCTTTGGTTTTCGGGGTGTGACAGTGTCTCTATCCTTTAGTCGTTGTATCAGCGTTAGATGTGAGACCTTGACCCGATGACTGAGAGTTTCTATAGCCGATGAGCATATGGTTTTTGTTAATGATGTGTTATGAGATTGCGTTCTGGAGATCTGTGGTGGTGAGTTTCTGATCGATCTGGTGCCGATAGCGATCGGAGATGTTGTGTCATAGTAGGCATGGATTGGTTGAGTCAATTTGGAGCGGTGATTGACTGCAAGCGTCAGATGGTGGTGATTCGAGACCCTAGTGGGGGAGTGCGTAATGTGTATGGCGAGGGGGCTATGTAACACCAGTCAAAAGTAGCTCAATAACAATCACATGTGATTATGCCAATCATGTAATGTGATTTTTTTAAACTAGTAATGCAATAAAATTACTATGTAATTCATGTTAAAGTATGAACTTTCATGATACAACTCAAAGTATATGTTCATATGATTACAAAAATATAGAGAGCATCTAAATCTGACTTCTCGTGAAGAAGTTATGATAAATTCTAAAGCTATAATGCCTTATAACAAGAGGGATTTAAAATAGACTTAGAATTAGCTATTTGAGTCTACCAGAAAGTCGTAGTGCTCGGAATTACCTACGTGTTCATATAAAGCACACCGAAAGTGGAGTTCGTATGCAAAAGTTATGGCCTGACGAAGATGCAGCTGTCAGAAACCCTAATTTGACTGAACTCACGACGTGAGTATCAAAACTTCACGACATGATAAGTCAGCAGACACTAATCGGAGCTAGAAAACAAGCGTTAAGGCTATGGCTATGGGATGACTCATGGAAGTTCACGACATGAACCTATCATGTTCACAACGTGATTGGCCCCAGAACACCCTATAAATAGCGATCAAAGCTCATTCAATCCTTACACCTTCTTCTTTCATTCTCTCACATTTCCGAAGGTTGTTTTCCCTTCTCGAGCCTGACAACGACCAACCTCTGACTGTTTAGATTCTATAATCATGCTACTAAGGTGAGTTTCACGACCTCACTTTCTAATATTTTCCGGGGAAAACACATGCTATATATTGTATATACGTTACTATTAGGTCTATATGATGGTTTATTTGTATCAATATAGATAGTTATATTAATCGAGATATAGTTGTTCTAAATATAATATTTTAAATATATACAACTATTGTCAACTTGTTAGCATGCTATTGTTATCGAAATATATTAATGTAAATGTTGAGTTATACTTAAGATTCTATATATGTTGTGTGCGATATAGTTCCGAAGTTATATTCGGAAGTTCTATATGTTAAAAAGTATGTACATTGTTATTGTTGGTTTTATGTTAATATAAAACTTGTTATGTTATATGTTGTTGTTGTGATTGGTTTTATGTCAAGATAAAACCTAGTTTTACTTCATGTTATAGTTGTTATACTGCTTAAATGTTATGAAGTTAGGAGTAATGTTTAAAAGCTAAGTCTAGTAACTTAGGGTTTTAGTCACGAAAATGCATTTGTTGTTAGGGCTATAGGAAGTCATCGAAGTCTATATGAGTAATTGTATTCATCAACTAAGATTGGGGATCTTAGCGGAAGTCCTCTAAAATGTAACCGTTAATCCTGTGTGAGCGAGGAAGTCATGTATAATTAGTATACGGGTTGACAACCCCACTTGTGATTGTTAATTTCAGTCAACCATAAACAAGTGACAAACTATCCTTTTACTTGTTATTATTCCGGCGTCGATGAAGTGTACGGTGTTGTTTCTCATAGAAATTATGAGTGTATTGTTTCTCATGGAAATCATGAGTGTGTTTTATCAGAGGTATTGTGCCGTAGCAGCGGTTACAGGCTCATGGTAGCAATTTGTTAGAAACATTATACTTTGTCGTATACAGGTATTAATGTTATGTATAAGTTTCCCCCTACTTATACCCTAGGTACTACTTGTATATTAAGTAGATAATTATACCTAACACACATACTCATATAGAATGGAAATAGATTTATACGTAGTGATTTTTACTCGTATAGAATTGAAATAAGATTTATACGTAGCAACTTTCGTTTGTATGGAATTACAAACACTTATAATTATAGTATATGAGACTTATAGGTAAACTACTTATGTGTTAAGTTAACTTTTATACCTAGGATATATATATATATATATATATATATATATATATATATATATATATATATATATATATATATATATATACGCTGGAGAGTCAAACTGATACTTTCAAAACTATACTTTTGAACTTGGAAAATGTAGTATTTTAATATGGAGTTAAAACTTGTGGACTCACCAAGTTTATGTTGACTTATTTTTAAATGCATGTGTTTTTAGGATGTCGATAACTATGATGCAAGAAATGACGTCACACCGCCCGGTGTTTCCGCCGACGACCGGGGTGTGACAGATTGGTATCAGAGCTATTAACTATAGTGAATTAGTATTTTCTTTGGAAAGCATGACTATAGTTTAGGGCTTACTCTGTTAGGTTTTGGTATATCCCTTAATCTACAAATAAAAAGTATTATTAAATTATACTACTAAAGGACTACTTATGGGAGCGATGACAGGATATACACGTTGCATGGGTTGCTGGATTTCAGAATGACTATATGCTAAAATGATCCTTCCCTCCGACATTCCTGATTGGCCGGTGCCTTATCAGCTAGACCTGAAGTAACAAACAATAATTAATAATACCTGTTAATACAACAAACACAAAGATATAGAGTTATGTATAAACTCAGTCCCATGATGAGAACACATGTATAAACCAAAAATATAGAAAACCCAAACCCTCTATAAGAATTCAACGCAAAGTTTTAGGTCAAACTACTTAGTTGAGTTTTATTGTACATGGGCCGAACCACAACTAAATGTAGACTGATAACCTATGTTTAATTATTCTTAGACTGATGCACAACTAAAACTGGATATGGTGTTTGATAGACTAAAACACCTGAAGAATCTAGAAGATTAAAGATAGATCTCAGATCAGGATACCATCAACTCGGAGTACAAGAAGACGATGTTCTGAAAACAACATTTAGGACTTAGTATGGTCATTAAGAGTTCTTAGTTATGCCTTTGGATTGACCAACGCTCTAACAATGTTCAAGGACCTCATGAACGGTGTTTGCAGACCGTGCTTGGGTAAAGTTGTGATAGTATTTATCAATGATATATTGATATATTCACGAACCAAGGAAGAACACAGTCAACACTTGATATATTCTTGGAACTACTAAGAAAAGAAAAGTTGTACGCCAAATTCTCCGAATGTGAAATTTGGATTAGAGAAGTACAAATTTTTAGAACATCTAGTTAGCAACAAAGGGATTCATGTCCAACCCTCCAAGATTGAAGTAATTAAGAATTAGGAAGCATCGAAGATGCCAAAATAAGTGCGTCAATTCCTAGGACTTGATGGCTATTACCGCAAATTCATAGAGAATTTCTCCAAAATATCCAAGCCGCTTAAAACACTAACCCAGAAGGATACGAAGCTCAACTGGGAACACAAACAAGAAGTTGCTTTTCAGAAACTGAAGCAAATGTTGTGTAGTGCACCAATCCTATCCCTTCCAGAGGGGACAAAATATTTCATCATATACTGCGATGCATCAAATCAAGGGTTGGGATGTGTGTTGATGCAAAGAAGAAAGGTTATCAGTGGAGTCAGGGACTTGGTCTTAGAAGAAGCCCACAAGTCTAGGTATTACGTGTATCCAGGCTCTGACAAAATGTACTTAGATTTTAAAAGTACATTATTTGTGGCCTAACTTGAAGGATGAAATTGCTACTTATGTGAGGAAATGCTTGACTTGTTGTAGAGTAAAGGCATAACATCAAAAGCCTTCAGGTTTACTTCAACAACCGGAAATACCTGAATGGAAATGGCAGCAGATATCAATGGACTTCATCACTAATTTACCTAAAACTCCTAATGCGTTCGACACTATTTGGGTAATAGTCAATAGATTGAATAAGTCCGCCCATTTCTCACAAATTAAGAAGAACGACAAGATGGAGAAGCTGTCTAGAGTTTATCTTAAGGAAATTCTCAAATTGCATGGAGTTCCAAATTCTATTATTTTTGACCGAGAGAGTAGATTCACTTCACGATTTTGGCAATCTCTACAAAAATCCTTAGGAGCACGTCTAGATATGAGCACAACTTACCACTCACAAATTGATGGTCAGAGTGAGAGAACCATTCAGACTTTAGAAGATATGCTCTGAGCCTATGTTATTGACTTTGTAAATGCATGGGATACTCATTTACCATTAATTGAGTTCTCCTACAACAATAGTCATCACACCAGCATCAAGGCTGCACCGTTTGAGACTCTTTATGGATGAAAATGTCGTTACCCAATATGTTGGGCATAAGTTGGAGATACGCAGATGGCCAGAGAATGTACAGGAAATACCTTACATACTGGACCTGAAATAATCCACGAGACAACTGAAAAGATAGTGCAAATTAAGGATCGATTAAAGGTAGCACGTGATCATCAAAAGAGCTATGTTGACATAATACGTTAGCCTTTAGAATTCCAAGTTTGAGATAAAGTAATGTTGAAGGTCTCTCCTTAGAAATCCATAAATCGATTCAGGAAAGGAAGAAAACTAAACCCATGATATATAGGACCTTTTTCTTACAAGAATTGGTTCCGTCGCATACCAACTCAAGTTGCCGCAAGAACTAAGTAATGTGCACGATGTTTTTCACGTATCAAATCTCAAAAGATGTCTTTCGAATGACACTCTTGTTGTACCTCTCGACGAGATACAAGTCAATACCAAACTCAACTTTGTAGAAGAACCTATCGAAATCATGGATCGATAAACCAAACGATTTAAAAGGAGTTTGTATGCAAAAGTTATGGCCTTCCAAAGATGCAGCTGTCAGAAACCCTAATTTGACTGAACTCACGATGTGAGCATCAAAAATTCACGACGTGAGGAGTCAACAGACACTAATCGGAGGTAGAAAAAATGCGTTAAGGATATGGGATGACTCATGGGAGTTCACGACGTGAATGGCCCCAGAACACCCTATAAATAGCGATCAAAGCTCATTCAATCCTTACACCTTCTTTTTTCATTCTCTCTCATTTCCGAATGCCGTTTTCCCTTCTCGAGCCTAACAATGACCAGCCTCTAACTGTTTAGATTCTATAATCACGCTACTAAGGTGAGTTTCACGGCCCCACTTTCTAATATTTTCGGGGGAAAACACATGCTATATATTGTATATACATTACTATTAGGTCTATATTATGGTTTATTTGTATCAATATTAGATAGTTATATTAATCAAGATATAGTTGTTCTAAATATAATATTTTAAATATATACAACTATTGTCAACTTGTTAGCATGCTATTATTATAGAAATATATTAATGTAGATCTTGATTTATACTTAAGATTCTATATATGTTGTGTGCGATATAGTTCCGAATTTATATTCGGAACTTCTATATGTTAAAAAGTATGTATGTTGTTATTGTTGGTTTTATGTCAATATAAAAATTGTTATGTTATATGTTGTTGTTATTATTGATTTTATGTGATAAAAAACATGGTTTTACTTCAAGTTATAGCTGTTATATTGCCTAAAATGTAATGAAGTTAGGAGTAATGTTTAAAAGCAAATTCTAGTAACTTAGAGTTGTTAGGGATATAGGAAGTTGTCGAAGTCTACATGAGTAATTGTATTCATCAACTAAGATTGGGGATCTTAGCGGAAATCCTCTGAACTGTAACCATTAATCCCGTGTGAGCGAGGAAGTCATGTATAATTAGTATACGGGTTGACAACCCCACTTGTGATTGTTAATTTCAGTAAACCATAAACAAGTCACGAACTATCCTTTTACTTGTTATTTTTCCGGCGTCGATGAAGCGTACAATGTGACGAACTATCCTTTGGTATGGGATAAGATGTCGAACTCCCATCTATTGAGGGGAGGTTGTACAGAGAGTGATGGGGGCACCGAGATAGTGCTCAAGAAGGCAGAGCAATTCCAGAAGGTTAAACAGAGGTTGCTGATGGCCCAGAGTCATCAGAAGAGTTACACAGATCGAAGGCGTTCCGAACTAGAGTTCCAGGTCAGAGATTTTGTTCTTCTGAAGGTATCCCCATGGAAATGGGTTATCAGATTCAGGAAGCAGGTCAAGCTGGGCCCTAGATACATTGGTCCATTCAGAGTGATTGCTCGAGTAGGTAAGGTAGCTTATCATTTGGAGCTTCCTATAGATTTGAGCCAGATTCATGACACCTTCCATGTGTCTGAGCTGAGGAAGTGTTTAGCCGACAAGATGGCAATGGTCCCTTTAGAGGATATTCAAGTTGATGACCGCCTGAACTACATTTAAAGGACGGTGGCAATATTGGATAAGAAAGTAAAGATCTTGAGAAACAAGGAGGTACCCTTGGTTAAAGTTTAGTAGCAACATCGGAGGGGATCTGAGTGGACTTGGGAGCCAATGTCTAAGCTGCGCGAGCAGTACCTAGAGTTGTTTCTAGTGAATGAATTTGAGGGAGAAGTCTGATTCTAGTTGGGGAGGATTGTAACATCCTGACTCCCAGGTATAAATTTAAAGCTTTTATATTCATATTTGTAGGGAACCTACACAAATTGGAGGCTCCAACTCGTCGTGTAGAGACTGTAATGGTCGTGTGAACTTTAGAAACTACTCGACGAGTTGAAGCTGAATGAGAAAACCCTAATTTTTATGTCCCTTACCACCTTATTGTCCAGAGAGAAGCTCTAATGGCGCCTCTTTCCCTATTTGAGTGTTGCGAGCTTAAGGAGTGTTAGTTGGTGTATTTCTTGAAGAGACTTGAAGATTGAGAAGCATGTAATGAGAAGGAGCTTGTAGATCTAGCATCTACTTCATTTTGGCATTCATTTAAAGGTAAAAAGTCATTACCTTGATCATTTTCTTGTTAGATCTCTCCATTCAAGAGTTAGGGTCATTGCTAGCTTATTCTTGAGGCATTTCTAGTATTGAGCATGTTTCAACGTGCGGAGTTTAGACTAGACTCCTATAGGCTCTCATGAGCATAAAGTTCTCGACTTTATCTAGCTTTATGCATTCCCCATGACCTAAACCTTTCCTAATATTAGTTTTGGTTGTTTTAGCCTCTTGAGGCCTTGCATGCATGTAAATTTGGCAACATTACATGGTAACTACACCCTAGGAGGCTAGATCTATAGTTTGGAGCCTTGGTTTTGTTTAAAAGCATCTAAATGAAAAAAGGGTTGAAGGAACTTGATGAGTTGCATAGACAACTCGACGAGTTGAGTCGAGTTTTCCCATTTCTAGATTCTGAGTAAACTCGGCCAGTTGGTGAGATAACTCGATGAGTTGGTTAGGGTTTCCTCCGATATTTTGGACACTGTACAATCTTGGCAAGTTGGTGAACTTGACACTGAAGTATACCTTCAACAACCTCCTGGTTTTGTGAATCTCTCCTTTCCCAATTATTGTTACAAACTATGGAAGGTTGTCTACGGACTCAAACAGGCTCCTCGCGCATGGTACGAGACCCCCACATATTTTCTCAAGCGCTCCGGCTTCCAAAGAGGAATTCTAGATCCCACTCTGTTTCGAAGATCAAATGGAAAGCATCTCGTGCTAGTACAAATTTATGTGGACGACATCATTTTTAGATCTATGGATTCATCTATGGTTTATGACTTTGCTAAACTGATGATCAACCGATTCAAAATGAGCATGAATCGAGAGTTCAGCTTCTTTCTTGGCCTTCAAGTCAAATAGACTAATAGAGGAATCTTAATTCACCAAGAGAATTACATTTTGGAACTCCTCAAGAAATACTCAATGGACACTTGCGCCTCAGCCAAGGTACCAATGGACTTCGGACACAAGATCTTTGCCGACCCTTTAGGTGTTTCAGTTGACGAAAAGAAGTACAGAGGAATGATTGGAGCTCTTCTCTATCTCACTACAAGTCGTCCAGATATCATGTTCTCAACATGTTTACGTGCCATATTTCAAGTCAATCCAAAAATTTCTCATCTCTTGGCCGTAAAACAAATCTTCTGATATCTTAAAGGCACAAGGAGTCTTGGAATCTGGTATCCAACAAATAAAAGCTTCCTTCTTCAAGCATATTTTGATTCAAACTATGGTGGTCTTCAACTTGATAGAAAAATCACCTCAGGTGGCTGTCAATTCTTAGGTGGTCTTCTGGTCAGTTGGTCATCCAAGAAACAGAACTGCATCACACTTTCTGCAGCTGAAACCGAATACATTGTTATTGCCAGCTGTACATCTCAGGTTTTGTGGATGAAATCTCAACTCTTGGATTATAGTTACCACTTTCAACCTATTCCTATCTACTGTGATTCTCAAAGTGCTATTGTGATTTCCCACAATCCAATTCAACACTCAATGACTAAGCACATTGATATAAGGTACCATTTCGTAAAAGATCATGTACTCAATGGTAACATGGAACTCATTTTTGTTCCATCTAACGATGAGATTGCTGATGTCTTTACCAAGGCATTAGATGAAACCAAACTCAATGGTTTTCTGAACAAGATGGGTATGATAATACCAGATCCTCGGTTCTTTGAAGAGACTTGTTCTCTTTGATAGACGTATTTGAAAGAAACCTAGTTCTGATCTCAAAATCTTTTCATCTCGAAACTACTTTTTCTCAAAATACATAGGATAATTTTACTTGTCTTTATTTCTGACCATCACTTGAGTTTTAAGCTGTACAGTGCATCTTGATTGTTATTCTAAGACCAGATTGTTGTTTTATTTGATTGTCATCTCGGAATATACTTCATAATGGCATCCTAGAATTCCATTCCGGAAAGGTATTTCATTCTGCACTCCGGATTTTCAAAATCGACTACGGAATTTCAAAATTTACTCGGGAATCTTTCCTAAAATCTCACTCTGGAATGTTTTCTTAGCCATGCTCCGAAAACTTTCTCAAAATCACTATTCCAAAATTTAAGCTTCAGAATCTCCAACCATTTTTGAATCAAACTGAACTTTTGTCCGGAATCACTAACTTTTTCAGCACACTAAGTTCTTGACTCCAGAATTGAAACTCTCTCCAGATGATTTTTCACTCTGGATCTTTTATCAATACAAGTATGTTCAAGGTTACAACTCTTTACCCTACGGATCAGACTCTGTCCGAAACAATTCATCCGGAAGCCCAAAGGATAATAGGATGAAACGATTTTCTCTCAAAGGTTACTTTTGAAAAAGATACGTATCCTATCGTCCTTGATTTTCATGTACATGTTTGCACGCCTCCATAAAGAACCGTCGGATCGTCGTTTGATGATCACTAATTTGAGCTACATTCACCCTAACCTTTCCCCTCCTAGGTCAACTCAACCCTCAAAAAGCGCCATTCATTAAATGCGACCCATTTCACATTCGGATCCTCATCATTACTTTGACCAACCCAACCCATTTCACTTACCTATAAATACCCAATAACATTCCCTTTTCTCCTTATGCGCTCAAACCCTCTAAACCTTTAAAATCTTTTTGTGGTCATTGAGTTCTTCAATTTTTCACTACCTGCAACAATGGTGTCTCCAAAAAAACCCACTCAAACTGCATCAACACCAAAGAAATCCATCGCACGCAAGAAATCTGCCAAAGGCTCCAAAGGTTCATCATCATCTGCCACTACATAACCTTTTGTGAGAGACACCACTCAACTTTTCTCTCTGAATCACATGGATTACGATGAATGTATCAGGGTTATGATCGAGTTTATGAAAAATCAACCTATCTCAATCCCTCTCACAAAAACCCATGAAGCTCCACTACCACTTCATCATCTTCATCTTGCATTCACCAGTATAAGATTCGAAGACGACGTACTTGAAACAACAATCATCGGTGATAGAACGATTCCAATCTACAACTTAACCTTCCTTAAGGTGATTGGTGTGAAAGCAAACCCAAAAGGCTTCAAGGTTCAAAAACTAACCGTTGAAGAATTTCAAACGTTCTTAACCTACATTGGTTACAATCAAGATTACAAGTCTAAAGATTTCAAGAAATCTACCGTCTCAGGGCTCTGGACCGTATTGATGCCTCTTATCATCCAGAGGGCTCTTCGAAAAGGATGTATGAACTGATATACTTAGCAAAGACTAGCTCAATGTTTTCTTTAGCATCTACTCCGGACATAACAACGTTGTGGATCTTCTAGAAGTTCTGTGGCAAGATTTTTGCAAATTTTCCACCAAAAGAAAAGAGAACGAGATCTCAAGCCCTAGGTTCTGGGCACTAACACTTCAACAGATCTTCAAAGAACTTTATGAACCACTTCCGATTAACACCATTCCTCTGGAGGTATGTGTCACTTTCAAAGCTGTTAAATCTTATCGTAATCCGGACCGATCTTCTTTCGGTCCGGTCAGACGTCTTCCGGACCACATGTGGGCCCTTATTCCTTTTGAGTCCATTAATCTAAAAAATCAGTTAGAGACTTCGGTTGTGTTCGACCCAACACAACCTGCCCCAGTCTCAGTTGAACTCATCTCGGAAGAGGCCAAGCCTACAATGACCGAACCTAAGGTTAAGAAACCAGCCAAGCGAAAGGCTTCTCCCACCAAGTCTAAGCCTAAAAAGAGAGCTAAAGTCGACTCTTCCTCTCCAAAGGAAGATGCTCATGACATTCAGGCTAACTCTGGACATCGAAACACCCCTCCTGCCCACTCATCTGAGGTACCCCTCGATGTTTCAAGATCACCTGCACACACTCACGGGGTGTCACCACAATATCCACCCTCTCCTTCTCAAAAAGGGGATGCCGGTGTTGACAAAAGCTCCTTGCGGCCTCCTGGAACAAACCCACAAGTCACTTTTGATGATCCTATTATTTCTTCTTCACGCACACACTCCAGAACCTCTGTTCCGGACCCCAAGCTTTCTGGAGATGGAGCGGTCTCTCCGACTCTGGAAGCCTCAACTGGTCTGATACCCGAAAGGCATACAGGACGGCCAGGTGATAATGATCCCCAATAGGAAGATTTTGTTAACATGGCTGCCTCAAGTCGTCCGGATCTTAGCATAGCTCAATTGGAGTCAACACTTATCTCCATGAGGAACCGGGCCATTCAAAGCAACACACCTTCCGTTCCTCACACTAATGTCGATGACGATAATGAACTTGCTTCGGAATTTCTGCCTCTTACCACTCATCAGAACGTCTTTCAGACCCCTCCAGATGAAGAAGTTTCCGAAGAAGTCATGCTGGATGATGAAGCCAAAACAGTTCCACATACAAATCTCATGACTTCAATCCGGTTTCAATCAAAGGCATCAGTATCCAAGTCTACATATGACTTCCGATCCTCCTCCTCCATTCTGGTTAGCGGCTCACACACCAACATCCATGCTCACGAAGATGATGTTGCAACATCCATGCTTATCAAGCAAACTCTCCTCACTCCAATTCCAACACCAGATCTTCTGTCGGTAACTACATCGATCCCTTTGCTCTCCTAGAAATCCAAAAAAATGTAGTGGATACTATGAAGAAGGTTTCCTCCATTGAAACCTCCTTAACAGAGCTCAACAGTCAAATAGATCAGAAAATTTTTGTACTTGACTCCAAGCTTGATGCTATCCTTCAGTCCATGTCCTGGTAGTCCGGAACATTTGTTGTGGAAAGAGAAGCCCAACTGGATCAATTAGTTTCTCTCCGGCTCAAAAATTCATTGGAAGATGTTCAAGCCAAGTATGATGCCTCCGTCGAACACTACCTTGATACCATCACAATAATGCTAAATGTCCATGAGGACTTGGTTTCTGCTACAAACAAACTCATCAAGCAGACACATGTTCGCCACGAAAAACAAATTCAGAGGCTAGAGAAGGAGATAAGGAAGAAGGATGAGATGAATATGATTATCTAGCAAGTCCTCATCAAACTTATCCAAACCACATGGAACATTGTTGATGTTTTGAATCGGAGGTTTGATGAGATGTTAGTCGTTCTAGGGAATCTTTTGATCATCTTTCAGCTCAAGCCCCCACTGCAGAAGCCTATGATGCACTCACTAAGTTGCTAAACACCGGCCTTCAAAAGGTGTTCAAAAAATTTGAGGGCCTGCATGAATCTTTAACACATACACCAGTCCGGAGGTTAACCGCTGCAAGAGGGAGAGAAGGTCCTAGCTAATTCTGGAAGCCTGGCTCAGAGTTTATTCTCTAGGACGGAATTGATTCTGATGATGAGGAAGTAAAGATCGTTTCCTCCCCCTCTAAATGTATTGAGGAAGACAGTGATGAAGAGTTTGTTACAAAGGCTATCCTTCGCCTTGAGGCTCAGAAGAAGCTATTCCCTAAAATCATAAATGAGGAACAAAAATGAATTTGGTCGGTTGCTTCATGTCCATCTTCTCTTCCTGATGCTCTTCGGATGGGCATTCAAATGGCTAAAGCTAAATCACTACTCACTGCCCAAGCCTTCCAAGCCAAGCCTTCAATGCTTCCACCAATTCCAGCTCCCAAAATTGCTCCAGTTGACTAGGGCTCTCCTCTCTGGATCCCTGATGAAATTCTGGAAGAACCTCTTCTAAGTCCTACTCGGGAATTTATCATTGATGAAAACATGAAGCTGATACTCGATACGTTAAGGAAAGACAAAAAAGGCAAAAGGCCTCTATCAAACATACAAGTTGCTCGCTCTGGACCTCCTCCAAAGCAAAAATATGGATGGTCTTAAGAGGAAATCAACAGAGCACTAGAGGACAGCATCAAGATCCATGCTCTAAAGGACAACCCTGATTCGATGCGTGGTATTTCCCCTCTTTTTCGTGAAGGCATCCCACGTGATCATGACATTATCCCACTCATGTATTACCATATCCCCACAAATGATTCCGAACAGCTGGATCTTCCTCTTTCTCCCTATAGAAAATTCTACACCAAATTTGCTCTTCTTCACCCATCAGATGATCCAGAGGTGATTCTTCGGACTGAGCGAGAGAGACTTACAACATTTTACTCCAAGAACGCACAACCTCTCAAGGAAGTGTGGATTAAGAAGAGAATTACTAAATTTGATGGTTTCGGAAGAAAATTTGTTGGTTAAATTCGATCTGAGCTGCCTACTGTTCAAATTCCATGTCCTCTGGAACAAGCCTACTCCCCGGACCTTTTCTGATGCAGATTTTCCTTCAATGAATCCGAATAACATTCTCACTCTGGATGTCTAGTTTAGAGTAAATCAAAAATATGACATTAGTATGGGTGCGTATCACACGACTATGAACTTTCTCAAAGACTATGTTGCAGAGTTCTAACGACATGACTATGAGCTTGCGCACTTGTACAGAACTGAAAACTTTGTGGCAAAAATCAGCTATGTTCTTTCGGAAGCTGAACTTCTTGTAGATGGCCCTATTGAAGAAATGGTTCTAGGGTTTGTCTACACCACCAGGAAAAAAAACAAGAAGGATTGTTTCCGAGTCCTTGACAAACACCTGGTTCACACCACAACCATGAGGAACTTCATTTCACGCACATCGAAATCAGAAGCTCCGGAACAAATCAAAGCTAAGTTTTTCAGTCATCTATCCTGGTATATTGAAGTTAGAGAATGGTTGTTCAGAGCCTACACTTTCATCAAGGAAGGAGTTGCTTAAACTGCATGGATTGCTGAGTTCACTTAGGGGGAGATTGTTGGAACCTAAAAGTGAACCTTAACAATCGTAAGTCCAAATTCTGAATTACTTGCATTCCGGAGTAGATGTTCTGGAGTAAACAATGGAGAAGTGGTCCAGAACTTGTCCGGACTAGGGAAGAAGATGAAGTGAAGATCAGAAGATGAAGCCATTCCGGAATGACTCTCAAGTCCGGAATGGATGCTGATCCGGAGCAACTTAATTTTTTCTTATTGCATTTATTGTATTAGTATTTGTATTGATGTAAAGTTTCATAGGACTTAGTCTTTTGCTGTATTTGGACAATCAGAATGTCAGGATTATCTCTATTGTCCAGTCCTATGTAAACACTCGGGTTAATTCACTATAACATTCTCTTCTATTTATAGGAGCTTTCAATGCAAAGTTAATAACGAATCATTCACTCAACTTTTGGCTTTTACTAAGTTGTTTAAAACTTCTTTCAAACATTCTTCTTGTTCTTCATTTATTAGCTTTACTTTGACTATTTATTCTCATTCTTCATTTAATGGCTTGATCATTTATTGAACACATTATCTAAGACTTGACTGGTCTTTCTAGGCTTGACTTGAGCATTTACAAGCAAGCAAACATTGATCTTATGCATTCACTCAAGGTTTGAGTTCTCAAACCTTGTCCCTACGCATTAGATCATTCTTGTTCTCTCACAACTAATAAGGTTTCCAAAACACCTCACGAGATGTGGACAAGGAAAGCTCCCTTGTTGGCACATATCAAGGTTTGGGGTTGCGAGGCTTTCGTAAGACGAGAGACTCACGACAAGCTCGAACCTCATAGTGAGCGATGTATTTTCATTGGCTACCCATATAAATCCTTTGGATATCTCTTCTATAGACCAAGTGACAATGTTATATTCGTTGCGAGGTGAAGGGTTTTCCGAGAGTGAGAATTCACATACCAAGAGGAAAGTAGGAGGCAAATTGATCTTGAAGAGTTTCAAGAATCAAGCGACGAAGGAACCTCTAACACTAGCGATCAACCCGAGGAGGAAACTCCTATTGAACCGATTGACGAGTCCTTACCTCTTAGACGTTCCAGTAGAGTTAGTGCTCTACCTGTGTTATATGGTTTTCATATAACAAATGAAGGTGATACGTTTATTAGTGATGGAACACTAGTAAATTTGGATTAACCTAACAACTACAAGGAAGCAATGGCAGGACTGGAGTCTATGAAGTGGAAAGAGGCTATGCACAATGAGATTCAGTCCATGTATGACAATCAACTTTGGAACTTGGTTGACAATGTACCAGGTCATAAGATGGTCGGGTGCAAATGGATCTTCAAGAAGAAGACCAATATGGATGGGTTAGTACACACTTATAAGAAGCGATTGGTTGTGAAGTGTTTTGCTCAAACTCCTAGAATTGACTATGACGAGACCTTCTCACTAGTAACGGAGATAAATTCTATAAGAGTGATGTTAGCCATTGTTGCATTTCATGATTATGAAATATGGCAAATTGATGTCAAAACCGCTTTCCTTAATGGGAAGTTGGCTGAGGATGTTTACATGATTTATCCAGAGGGGTTTCTCAATGCGAAGCACCCTAATAGAGTGTGTAAGTTTGAGAAATCTATCTATGGATTGAAACAAGGATCTCTCAAATGGAGTCTTTGTTTCGATGAGAAAGTCAAAGAATTTGGTTTTTCGAGAAGCAAGGATGAGTCCTAAGATAGTGGGAGTATATTTAGTTTTCTCTTTTTGTATGTGGATGAAATACAGCTCATGGGGAATGACATCCCAACCTTGAAAGAGGTTAAGTCCTAGCTTGGGAAGTGCTTCGTTATGAAGGACCTCAAAGATGCTACTTCTTTTCTAGGGATAAGGATAGTGAGAAACAAGAGTAAAAGGCTAATAGGAATTAGTCAAAGTACTTACTTGGATAAAGTGTTAAAACATTTCAGCATGGAGAATTCCAAGAAAGGAGAGTTACCAATAAAAAGCAATACCAAGTTGAGTAAGACTCAAAGACGGAGTAACGAAGCTAAAATAGCAGAGATGAGTCAAGTACCTTACACTCCCGTAGTTGGCTCGATCATGTATGCTATGATGTGTACTCACCCTGATGTGGCCTTCGCTTTGAGCATGGTCAGCAGATATCAAGGGAACCCTAGTAGAGTGCACTGGATAGTAGTTAAGAATATTCTTAAGTACCTATGAAAGACTAAGGAATGGTTCCTCATCCTCTGTGGGAGTGACGACTTGAGAGTGCGAGGGTATAGTGACACCAGTTTTTAGACCGACCGAGATATTTTTTTGCTCTCAGTCGGGGTGGTTCTGTACCCTTAATGGAGGAGCAGTGACTTGGAAAAGTTCAAAGCATGAGACCTTAGTTGATTCAACGTGCAAATCAGATTACATAGCAGCGAGCGAAGCGTCGAAGGAGGGAATATGGCTGAAGAACTTCATTAGAGACCTTGGAGTTGTACCTGCCATAAAGGAGCATTTGGAGATTTTCTACGATAACGAAGGTGCAATTGCCTTAACAAAGGAACCGAGGGATCATGGAAGATCCATACATATTGACAGAAAATATCATTTCATTAGACATCGGGTAGAAGAGGGACTCCTCGTAGTGAAGAGGGTATCGTCATAAGAGAACCCAACAGATCCCCTCATGAAGGGACTGAGTAAGGTTAAGCACTTGCATCACCCTAGGAGCATTGGGCTGAAGGAAAAATTAGTTTTAGTGATTAGATAGATATTTAGAAACTTGTAATAAATAAATTTTAATTGACATTTTAATGATTAAATAAAGGTGTTTTATTTATGAGTAATTGATGGGTTTGAGCCATAAGAACATTCCTATGTGCACATGCAAACCCTAATGCTTGGATCTAGGTTTCTCTAATTGAACATGCAATGTATCCAAGGCTTTACAATTCTAGATCTAGTGTAAACAATTGAATCATAACATATGAAATAAGATCTAGAAGAACACCTTAAGTTGCTTGCTTGAATCTTCTTGTTCTTGGAGCTTAGAGTCATAATTGTCACTCCTCTAATGGCTTACAAACACCAACTAGAAAGATGATGATTTGGAGAGAGAGGAGAGGTGAAGAAACCGGCTCTAGGGTTTCTTTCTTGCAAGAGTGGCCGATTTCCCTCACACATGGGATCTATTTATACTATGAGCTACTAGGGTTACACCCTTAACTCTAATTGAATAACTTAGGCCCTAAGCAATCCAAAGATCCTTCTAGATATGAGGCTTGGACGAATTCTAAGATACCCAACCCTAAAATTCGGCCACCCTAATATCCATAAGGATTCATAGCCCAAAAACACAACTATCACACATTTGATAGTTTATGCCCCTTTATTCAATTAACCTCTTTATGCCACCAAATTAATTCCCAATTAATTTATGACTTACATTAATCAAATAATATTATTATTCCTTTAATATATTATTCTCATAACATATTAATATAATAATATCTCTTCTCTCTTTATAAATTATCCTGTCAAGTTGCTATGGTGAAGACAATCCAAAAGGACCATGCACAACCGGGTCAAGTACATACCAAATATAGTTACAGGCTTAGACTCTAATCCAACAGTCTCCCACTTGGATAAGTTTAGTAACTATAAAAGCAAACACAATCCGATTAGCAATCATAGCTCTAAAAGATGTTGTCAAACTCTGATCATATCAGTATCCTGTCCTTCAGATAAGGGATCGTATAATCCTCTGTTCTAGATATTGTGCGGACAATTACATGGAACATCATCATACCTATTGTCCACTAATTTGTTTCTCGATCTCATATTCATTTGATGTAGAACTTAATTGAACACATCAATTCAGTCCTGACCGGGCCCGACACATAAGTCAAATCAAATCACCGAGGGGCCCTGATATCGCTTTACCCTCTTAGGATGAAAGGAACAGATAAACTCTGACTTATATGCATTTACTATTTACTAATCAAATCATACACAAGAATACATTTTATAACATCAAGTTACTGATGCGTTTTCGCATTATCAATGCACAACCAATCATCAAACAATAAACCATATATCTAGGTTTTAAGACCATATGATATTATCGTCTTGCGATCACTCGTGATAAATTCCACGAAGTGATTCCAGCAAGCGCGGATTTATTCCAATGCTCAAAACTTGTTCATCAGCACTCATGAACGTTGTAGCAAACTTTTGCTATGCCTAATACCTTTTAAACAATATACACACCTATTCATGACAGTCTTCGTTCATACCTACTTCCAACATATGAACGACTGTGGACCGTTCGAATAATTTGATTATTCAATAACTCAATTATTCAGGAAGTCAAAACATGCAAAGTGAAACAATAGTTAAAAAATTAACATAAGACAGTAGCTTTACTTATAATATAATACTCCTTTATTTAATCATCAAATGTCAATTATATTTATCTATTACATGTTTCTAAACTATCTAATCTAAACTAATATTGTCCTTTAGCCCAATGCTCTAGCGTGTTGTAAGTGCTTAACCCTACTCAGTCCCTTCGTAAGCGGATTTGCTAGGTTATCCTCTATTGATACCCTCTTTATTACGAGGTGTCCTTCTTCTACCCGATGTCGAATAAAGTGATATTTTCTGTTAATATGACAAGATCTACCATGATCCCTCGGTTCCTTGGTCAAGGAAACCGCTCCTTCATTATCAAAGAAAATTTCCATAGGCTCCTTTTGTTGTATAAGGTGTCTAAGTCCATAACTATTTCTGGTATGTACTTGACCCGACCCGGCAAGGTCCATTTGGGTTGCATGGCACCATGCAATTGGATAGACTAAATGAGAGAAATAACACTTGGAGATTATTAATATATTATAAGCTCTAATATGTTAATAATATTATTTGATTAGTTTGATCAAGAATTAATTTAGAATTAATTAAGTGATCAAAAGATAACTAATTAAATATATGGGTTGATTATGTAAATCATCCATATCTTGTATAGTGGGCTAAGAGGCTCCATGGATTATCAAGTTGGGTTCCACCCATAGGATGCTCCATGGATGCTCTATGGGAGTTACAAACCCATGGGTCGTGGAAATGAAGAGTCATGACACATTAGGGTTTACATGGTGTAACCCTAGATGTGTCAACACTATATAAGAATCATATTCTCCACCAAAATCGGATACACATATGAAACAAGAGGGCTAGGCCGATTTCTAGTAGTGTGCATTCTCTCAAAAGTCTTTCCAAGAGCATTTGGTGTTGTGTGAAGCATTTGAGGCATCACACTTGGGGTGCTAGGCTCACAAGGTTTCAAGGAACATAAACAACAACAAGGTAAGTTATTCTATCTATCATTCAAGTTAAAAATTGTTCCCCGTGTATGCTAGATAGGAATATAGCCTTGGAATTCAACTTTGAATGATAATTAGACAAACATAGATCCAAGGTTATTAGGGTTGCATGTACACTTAGGAAGTGTTAGAATGCTCAAAATCCAACAGTGGTATCAGAGCCTAGGCTTGTTTGTTTGTTATTTGTGCTAAAAAGTTGAAGAAAGTCAAAAAACTTGTTGTCTGAAAGCTGGACTCATCGAGTCCATGGGGGGACTCGTCGAGTTCACTTGTATCTTCAACCTACTCGTCGAGTAGGTTAATGCACTCGGCGAGTAGTGTCGACAGAGTGCAGATTTTCGACTTTAGTTGTTGGAAATGGATTAGAAACATTACCCTAAACTGTTTTGGTACTTGAAAACTTGTTTTAGATGGTGTAATGTCTTTGCTAATTCATTTACAACAACTAGTTATCAAAATTACAAAGTTTTAAGTGTAATTTTGATTTATGAATGTGTTCATATTCATGTTCTTGTTCTTATGATGTTTTAGATGATCATAGGAATTATTTGTAACCCATGTGGTAGATTAATTCTTGATCATAATGTGTTTTAATGGAGTCCATAACTTGTCCTCAAGTTATGGAAAACCAAGAGTCACACTTGAATTAAAACCATTAAAAGAACACCAGAGTTAGAAAAATGAAGAGACTTCATTTTATTACTCTATTAAACTCATAAGTTACAAGAAATGAAAAGTTCTGAAAATTACAAAACTTGCCCTCAAGTTTTGGAACAAGTAAAGTCTTATTAAAAATTTAGTTCCAACCCTTAGAATTTTAAAAGTTAAAATTCAACCCTTATACTTATATTATTATAAATTAATAATTATATATATATATATATATATATATATATATATATTTATCTATAAGAACAAAGTCATCTTACCGCTAGTACGTCTCATTCACGAAGCCGGTCTATAAGGTGAGTATAAGGTTGTTGCCTATAAAATGGCAACTTAATGAGTGTCCATTCTCACCCACCGCTCGCTTGACTGGTGGAGGGTCGTTAGCCGAACGGGTAGGACAAGGACTTATAAATTCTCATTAAAAGTATGATGAATATTATAAAGTAACTATATGTTTTATTAAATTCCCAATCTTAGTTACTTTAGGAAAATGTGAATGAGGTGCTAATCCATGAAATTACACTTTACACTTTGTCTAAGTCGTTGGTGGAGCGTGTGTGGTTAACCGGCACACTAACTTGGACTTAACAAGGTAGGTAAAGGGTGACTTAAGGTTTATTATAGTATCGGTGGAGCGTGTGTGGTTTACCGGCACATCGATTGAGTAATAAACATTAAGGGTACCAAGTGATTTGCATGGTTACTTCACACCTCGTTTTGTGATCCTCGGTATCCTAGTCACAAAACTTGGAGGGCACACTCGAGATTGAAACATGCCTTTGAAAAGTTCATTGAATCTCAAAGAATCTAGGAATTTCTAAGAACCAATCAAAAACCGAATATCTAATATTTCGGTTTTCGTGGTGGAAATTGGTGAATCGTCATTCACCTACCTTTCAAATATGTTATAGCTTGGATTACGGCATACCTCTTCTAAGTTATAATATATTGTGATTGGATCCTAGCCTTAATATTACATTTGGGTGTTTTATTAAGGACTCTCTTAATATCTAAAATAATCTTGTCCTCTTCCTTCAGATGTCTTCAAACAATGTTGCTTCTGGCTCTAATCCTAATGGCTCCTTTACCCTTATGAACTTGTGTGGGAAAGTCACTTTTGATGGATCCAACTTCAATGAGTGGATCAGAAACATCAGGATGATTACTCGCTAAGAGGACAAAGAATATGTCCTTGACAAGGAGCTTAAGGAGATTGATGAGACCACTGGAACTCCTCAGGAGATCGCTGACTTTCAGGCACATGAAAGGGATGCTACGAAAGTAGCATGCATCATGATGGCCACGATGACAGTGGAACTCCAAAAGTCCTATGAGGATTTCTACCCTTATGAAATGCACCAAGATTTGATGGAAAGATACCATCAAAGTGCACGACAAGAGAGGTACGAAATCATCTGCTCCATGATAACAACCATGATGAAGGACGGGGATTCCGTCACGAGCCACATGCAGAAAATGCAAAGGTATGTGGATCGATTGCTGAAGCTTAATGTGAACTTCCCTGAGGAGCTTGCAATAGATATAATTTTGCGCTCCTTACCATTGTGCTATGACCAATTCCGCATGACATATCACATGAATAAGGAAGAGGTCACACTTAGCAAACTTCAGGGACTTCTCAAGACCGCAGAATCAGGACTTAAGGGGAAGTCGGTTGTTAACACTCCTACTCTAAACTCCACTCCGGTTTTGGCAATCGGGAAAAGTCGAGGGAAGAAGAGAAAGAGTTCTTCGAAGGGTACCAAGGTTAGGACCCTTGATGGCTCTTCTTCAAGTGGAACCAAGAAAGGTTTCATCACTCCTTCTTCTGACCCAAAAGAGGCTGCATGCTTCTATTGCCATGAAAAATCACATTGGAAGCGGAACTGCCCAAAATACCAGCAAAATGTGAAGGATGGGAAAGTTAAACCCAACCATGCAGGTATTTACACTATCATTTCTAATAACTCACCCCATTCTAAATCTTGGGTCCTTGATACCGGTTGTGGTATTCACATTTGTTGTGACTTGCATGGACTAAGAAGAAAGTGAAAATGTGGAGCAAGGAAGAATAAACTTAATCATGGGGAATAGGAAAGTTACACCTGTCACCAAGCTTGGATAGTGGGTTAAATTTAGATTTGAATAAATGTTGTTATTTGCTAGAAATGGAAAGAAATATTATTTCCTTTCATGCATTGTATAAACAAGGTTTCACCTTTTCATTTGATAATGAAGTTGGTTCGATTAATGCTTTCTTTAATAATGTTCTTTATTTTAAAGCATTACCTTGTGATGGTGTGTATGAAGCTGTATCTGTTTTAGATAACTTAGGAAATAATGTTTTGTGTATTGATTCTCTTAATAATAATAATTTGGATAAAGCATCATTATGGAATTGTCGTTTTGGACATATAAGCAAGAAACGCATAGGCCAACTCCAAAAGGATGGAGTCTTGGAGTCGTTTGACCTAAAGTCAAATGATAGTTGCGAATCATGCTTACTTGGAAAAATGACGAAGTCACCCTTCACAGGCTTGTGTGAGAGGGGTGAAGGTTTGTTGGACCTTGTACACACGGATGTGTGTGGACCATTCAAACATGCCACAAGGGATGCTAATCGTTATTATTTGACTTTTACTGATGATTACAGTAGATATGGATATGTCTACTTAATCAAGCATAAGTCAAAGACTTTCGAAAGGTTTAACGAATTTAAACAGGAAGTCGAGAATCAATTGGGCAGGAACATTAAGATGCTTCGATCCGATCGAGGTGGTGAGTATCTTAGTTCAGAGTTCCTCGACTATCTAAGGGAATGTGGGATTGTCTCACAATTGACACCTCCTAGGACACCGCAGTTCAATGGCGTGGCTGAGAGGCGTAATCGAACCTTGTTAGACATGGTTCGTTCCATGATGAGTTGAGCTTCGCTACCAATCTCATTCTGGGGGTATGCCTTAGAGACTGCCTCCCATATCCTTAATCTAGTCCATACAAAGAAAGTTGCCAAAACTCCTCACGAGATGTGGACTGGTAAAGTACCCAAACTAGACCACATCAAGATTTGGGGTTGCGAGGCTTTCGTGAGACGCGAGACTCATGATAAGCTCGAACCTCGAAGCGAGAGGTGTATTTTCATCGGCTGTACACAGAAATCCTTTGGTTACCTCTTCTACAGACCTAGTGATAATGTGGTATTTGTAGCAAGAAGAGGAGAATTTCGAGAAAGAGAGTTTATAAGCCACGGAGACAGTGGGAGGCAAATTGATCTTGAAGAAATTCAAGAGTCAAGTGGTGAAGGAACTTCAAACTCTAGCCCTCAACTTGAGGAGGAAACTCCTGTTGAGCCAATTGACGAATCTGTACCTCTGAGGTGTTCCACAAGAGTTAGGAGTGCACCTGAGCATTACTATGGATTCCATATTACTGCGGAAGGTGAGACGCTTATTAGTGATGGGACACTAGTAAGTCAAGATGACCCTAACAGCTACGAGGAAGCCATGGCAGGCCCCGAGTCTGCTAAATGGAAAGAGGCTATGGATAGCGAGATACAATCCATGTATGACAATCAAGTTTGGAACTTGGTTGAGAATGTACCAGGGTGTAAGACAGCAGGGTGTAAATGGATCTTCAAGAAGAAGACCAACATGGATGGTAATGTAGACACTTATAAGGCTCGACTGGTCGCAAAGGGCTTCTCTCAAATTCCTGGAGTGGATTATGATGAGACCTTTTCTCCAGTAGCCAAGATTAAGTCTATTAGGGTTATGTTAGCCATAGCCGCATTTCATGACTATGAAATTTGGCAAAATGGATGTCAAAACCGCTTTCCTTAATGGAAAGTTGGCTGAAGATGTTTACATGAGTCAGCTAGAAGGTTTTGTCAGCAGCGAGTACCATAATAGAGTGTGTAAGCTTGAGAAATCCATCTATGGATTAAAGCAACCACCTCGCAGATGGAATCTTTGCTTTGATGAAAAGGTCAAGGAATTTGGCTTTTCTAGGAGTGAAGATGAATCTTGTGTGTATGTCAAGGCTAGTGGGAGTATAGTTAGCTTTTTGGTATTGTATGTGGATGACATACTACTCATAGGAAACGACATTCCAATCCTGCAGGAAGTAAAGTCCTGGCTTGGGAAGTGTTTCGCTATGAAGGACCTTGGTGAAGCTGCCTATATTTTAGGGATAAGGATCTTGAGAGATCGGAGTAAAAGACTAATTGGACTTAGTCAGAGTACCTACTTGGATAAGGTGCTGAAGAGATTCAGCATGCAGGACTCCAAGAAAGGAGAGTTACCCATCCAGAGTAACGCCAAATTGAGTAAGACACAAAGCCCTAGCACTGAGGCTGAGATAGCAGAAATGAGTCGAGTACCTTATGCTTCGGCTGTAGGATCGATCATGTATGCTATGACGTGTACTCGACCTGATGTAGCCTTTTCCCTAAGCATGGTTAGCAGGTTTCTGGGGAACCCTGGCAAGGCACACTGGACTGCGGTAAAGAATATTCTCAAGTACCTACGAAGGACTAAGGACTGGGTCCTTAACCTCGGTGGGAGTGATAAATAGAGAGTTGTAGGGTATAGTGATGCTAGCTTCCAGACTGATACGGATAATTTCCGCTCTCAGTCGGGTTGGGTCTTTACCCTAAACGGAGGAGCAATTTCTTGGAAGAGTTCCAAGCAAGAGACAGTGTCTGATTCAACTTGAGAATCATAGTATATTGCAGCGAGCGAGGCGGAAAAGGAGGCTATATGGCTAAAGAACTTCATCGGAGACCTTGGAGTTGTACCAGCTATTAAAGAGCCAATGGAAATTTTCTGTGATAGTGAAAGCGTTGTTGCCTTAGCCAAGGAACCAAGGGATCACGGGAGATCCAGACACATCGACAGAAAATACCATTTTATTAGACATCGAATAGAAGAAGGACTCCTCGTGGCAATGAGGGTATCATCGAATGACAACCCAGAAGATCCCCTCACGAAGGGATTGACTCAGATTAAGCATCTCCAGCATGCTCGGAGCATAGGGCTGAAGGATGATATTAGATTTAGTAGTTAGATAACCTCGAAATTTGTAAAGTGTAATTGACATTAGATGATGAATAAAAGGTGTTTTATTTATGAGTAAAGTGTTGTTATCTCTTGTCAATCGTTTACTATATTTCTTTTGCATGTTTTAACTTCCAGAATAATTTTGTTTGGTATAACATATTATTCAAACCTCCACAGTCGGTCATATGTTGGAAGTAGGTATGAATCAAGATTGTCATGATTGGTTGCAGAGGTCTAAGGTGTTAGACAAGGCTACAACAATCATAAGTGCTCATAAGTTCTGAGCATTGGACTCAACCCACGCTCACTGGAATCACTTCATGGAATACTATCCCGAGTGATCGTGAGACGGTAATATCATATAAGTCTTCAAACCTAGATATATGATTTGTTACTTACAAGTTGGTTATGCATTGATTGTACGAAAACGCATTGGTAACTCGATGTTATAAATCATGCTTTTGTGTGTAATTCACTGAGTGGTAGAACAAACATATGAGTCAAAGTTTATTTGTTCCTTCTTGGATTAGAAGCTGATATCTGGGCCCCTCGATGATTTTGTTTTGACCTATGTACCGAGCCCGGTCAGAACTAAGTTGACGTGTTCAATTAAGTTCTTTGTCAAACAAATCGGAAATCGAGAAACAAACTGTTGGACAATAAGTAAGACATTGTTCCATGTATTTGCCTGACTGATATCTAGAATAGAGGATTATATGATCACTTATCTTAAATGGCGTACCATCATATTCTCAATTCCGAGAAACCTTGAAAAGAGCTACGATTGCCGATCGGTTCCTGAAGTCATACTTGCAGTGATAGTTATTAGACTTATCCAAGTGGGAGACTGTTGGATAAGGTGTCTAAGTCCATAACTATCTCTTGTATGTACTTGACCCGACCCAGCATGGTCCATTTGGGTTGCATGGCACCATGCAATTAGATATACTAAATGAGAGAAATAACACTTGGAGATTATTAATATATTATAAGTTCTAATATATTAATAATATTATTTGATTAGTTTGATCAAGAATTAATTTAGAATTAATTAAGTGATCAAAAGATAACTAATTAAATATATGGGTTGATTATGTAAATCATCCATATCTTGTATAGTGGGCTAAGAGGCTCCATGGATTATCAAGTTAGGTTCCACCCATAGGATGCTCCATGGATGCTCCATGGGAGTTACAAACCCATGGGTCATGGAAATGAAGAGTCATAACACATTAGGGTTTACATGGTGTAACCCTAGATGTGTCAACACTATATAAGAATCATATTCTCCACCAAAATCGGCTACACATATGAAACAAGAGGGCTAGGCCGATTTCTAGTAGTGTGCATTCTCTCAAAAGTCTTTCCAAGAGCATTTGGTGTTGTGTGAAGCATTTGAGGCATCACACTTGGGGTGCTAGGCTCACAAGCTTTCAAGGAACATAAACAACAACAAGGTAAGTTATTCTATCTATCATTTAAGTTAAAAATTGTTCCCCATGTATGCTAGATAGGAATATAGCCTTGGAATTCAACTTTGCATGATAATCAGACAAACATAGATCCAAGGTTTTTAGGGTTGCATGTACACTTAGGAAGTGTTAGAATGCTCAAAATCCAACACCTTTATGGTAGGTACAACTCCAAGTTCTCCAATGAAGTTCTTCAACCATATTGCCTCCTTTGACGCTTCACTCGCTGCAATGTACTATGATTCGTACGTTGAATTAGCTACGGTTTCTTGCTTGGAACTTTTCCTAGTCACTGCTCCTCCATTAAGGGTAAAGACCCAGCCCGACTGTGAACAGTATTTGTCCCTATCGGTTTGAAAGCTGGCGTCACTATACCCTCGCACTTTTAAGTCATCACTCCCACTGAGGACTAGAAACCATTCCTTGGTCCTCTGAAGGTACATAAGAATGCTCTTGAATGCGGTCCAATGTGCTCTGCCAGGGTTCCCTTGATATCTACTAACCACGCTCAAAGCAAAGGCCACATCAGGGCGAGTACAAGTGATAGCATACATAATCGAGCCAACTACGAAAGTGTATGGTACTTGGCTCATTTTTGCTATATCGACTTCGGTACTCGGGCATTGAGTCTAACTCAACTTGGCATTACTTGGGATTGGTAACTCTCCCTTCTTTGAATTTTCCATACTAAAATGTTTCAGCACTTTCTCTAAGTAAGTATTTTGACTAAGTCCTATTAGTCTCCTACTTTGGTCTCTCACTATTCTTATTCCCAGAATATAAGAAGCCTCTCCGAGGTCCTTCATAGCAAAGCACTTTCCGAGCCAGGACTTAACCTCCTACAATGTCAGGATGCCATTTCCTATGAGCAGTATGTCATCGACATACAATACGAGGAAGCTAACTATACTCCCACTGGCTCTGATATAAACACATGATTCATCTTCGCTCGTACAAATCCAAACTCTTTGACTTTCTCATTGAAGCAAAGATTCCATCTGCGAGACGCTTGCTTAAGTCCATAAACGGACTTCCCAAGCTTTCACACCCTATTGGGATGCTTCGCATTGACAAAACCCTCTGGCTGAGCCATGTAAACATCCCCAGCCAACTTCCCATTAAGGAAAGCGGTTTTGAGATCCATTTGCCATATTTCATAATCATGAAATGCAACAATGTCCAGCATCACCCTAATAGACTTTATTTTGGAAACTAGGGAGAAGGTGTAACAACCGGACTCCCAGGTATCTTATTTTATGCTTTAATATTGAGTTTTTAGAGAGAGACTCGGCGGGTAAATGCTCAGACTCGCCGAGTAGGAGCGCAGATGGTCAGACTGATTTAATGGCGGACTCGGCGAGTCCATGCTGTTTAATGAAACCATAATCCTCGGGGTTTGAGACCTATTTAAAGGGGCTTATAGCCACCATTTTCAGCTACCAGACCCTGGAGAGAAACCCTTATAGTGCTTGAGCGTTTGTGAGAGAGAAGAAGCCATTATTGGACCTTTATGGGATTGTTTTGCAAGAAGAATTCGATTCCAGCTTGGAGGAGGCCAAGGTGGATGCATATTCATGGATTTCAAGCAGAGGGCCTCATCTTTAAGGTAGCATATCGACCCTCTTTCTGTTTTGTTAAAACATCCATGGATATAGGGTTTCCTATGCCCTTTATTGGGTTGATTTGTTTAGAATAAGGTCCCTTATCATGTTTAGGCTTCAGATCTGGACCCATAGTGGTCCAGAGGAGGTTATCCATCTTGCTTTATGTTGGGTTATGGAAGAAATGAACTTAAAGTGTTGTCTTTTGGACCAAATCATCAAATAGTGTCATTTGGATGTTGCATGAGTATCAAGTTCGAACCTTTACGTGTTTATTGAGCTTCGGGAGGTTAGATCTTTGGATTAGAGAAGCAGATCTGAACTCAGAAGGTCATTTGAGTTTGAGCATGGATTCAACTCGCCGAACCAAGAACGGACTCGATGAGTAGGATGCGTTTTCCCCATAAATCACGCAGATGGTAACTCGCTGAGTTGGGGAAGTGACTCAGTGTGTCAGTTGGGGTCTTGAGGACGTGAGTTCATGACTGAACTCTCCGAGTCACAATTGTGCACTCAGCGAGTTTCATCAAAGGGTTGACTGTTGACTTTTGTTGATTTTAGGGTTTGGTCAACTTTAGAGTATTTGAGCCTTGAGAGGGGTAAAATGGTCTTTTACCCTCCTAAGAGTGCTAAGAGAGGGAATGGTCTAGCCCTGGGAAATGTGTTGATGTTGAGTGTTTATTTTCGAATGATTAGGCGGAGGCCAGATCCTATTTCACAAAGACCGAGATTTCTAAGTTACCGATTTACACGAGGTGAGTCTTCTCACTATACGTTACCTAAAGTGGTATTATGAGTTGACTGGAAGGTCTTATGTGCTATGTATGAGATTGTGTGCCATGTATGAGATTATGTGTTATGTGATGAATGTATGATATATAATCGTATAGTTCGGACCGAAGGGTCCAATGTTTCAGACCGGGCCGCAGGGCCCAACGAGCTATAATCGGACCAGAGGGTCCAACGAGCTATGGGACCAGAGGGTCCCGCTGAGACACATCGGCCGGAGGGTTGTATAGTAGCCTCGAGTGGCGTATGTGTTGTATGTGGTATTTTGGGAAACTCACTAAGAGGAGATTTGATTTGTGATCTTGGGACATATTTGATTTAATAACTAATGTTAAATACTTGTTGAGAATGTTTTATATTAAAAATATGGTTGTGGAAAAATGAAAAATTTGTTTTGAAAATCTCATCGTTACAGAAGGTCTAATCAAGTGTGTACCTTCCGATCCATGTCAGTCTTCTTCTTGAAGATCCACTTGCACCCAACCATATTACGTTCGGGCACATGGCCAACCAAATTCCAAACTTGGTTGTCGTACATGGACTGAATCTCACTATCCATCGCCTCTTTCCATTTCGCAGACTCCGGGTCTGCCATGGCTTCCTTATAGCTATTAGGTTCATCTAAATTTATTAGCGTACTATCACTAATATACGTGTACCCTTCTGTAGTAATATGAAAACCATATAATTAGGGTTGAACTCTAACTCTTTCGGAACGTCTAAGAGGTAAGGACTCATCAATCGGTTCAACCGGAGTTTCCTCCTTGGGTTGAGCGCCACCGTTAGAGGTTCCTTCATCGCTCGAATCTTGAATCTCTTCAAGATTGATTTTCCTCCCACTGTCTCCTTGGCTTATGAGTTCTCGCTCTCGGAAAACCCCTCTCCTCGCAACGAAGACAACATTGTCATTCGGTCTATAGAAGAGATATCCAAAGGATTTCTGCTGGTAGCTGATGAAAATACACCACTCACTACGAGGTTCAAGCTTGTCGTGAGTCTCTCGTCTTACAAAAGCCTCGCAACCCCAAACCTTGATATGTGCCAACGAGGGAGCTTTCCCTGTCCACATCTCGTGAGGTGTTTTGGCAACCTTCTTTGTAGGGACCAAGTTAAGGATATGGGCGGCAGTCTCTAAGGCATACACCCAAAAAGAAATATGTAGTGAAGCACGACTCATCATGGAACGAATCATGTCCAACAATGTTCGATTACGCCTCTCAGCCACACAACTCAATTGTGGTGTCCTAGGTGGCGTCAATTGTGAAACTATTCCGCATTCCTTGAGGTAGTCGTGGAATTCAAGACTTAGGTACTCTCCTCCTAAATCGGATCGAAGCATCTTGATTTTCCTGCCCAATTGATTCTCCACTTCTTGTTTAAACTCTTTGAACTTTTCATAGGTTTCTGGCTTGTGCTTGATTAAATAGATATACCTATATCTACTATAGTCATCGGTGAAAGTCACATAGAAGCGGTTTGCATCCCTTGTGGTGGATCTAAAGGGCCCACATACATATGTATATATGAGATCCAAGAAATCCTCACCCCTCTCACAAGAGCCAATGAAGGGTGACTTGGTCATTTTTCCAAGTAAACAAGACTCACACACATCATCATCCCTAAGGTCGAATGACTCCAATACTCCATCCTTTTGTAGTTGGGCTATGCGTTTCTTATTGACATATACAAGACAACAATGCCACAAGCATGCTTTATTTCATACTATTGGAAGAATCTACACACAATACATAATTTCCTAGGTTATATACAACCATAATAGTTTCATAAATTCCATTATAAGGCATTGCTTCAAAATATAAAACACCATTTAGATAAGCATAAATTGAACCTTTCTCATTATCAAATGAATATCTAAATCCTTGTCTAAACAAAGCATGAAATGAAATGATGTTTCTTGCCATTTCTGGAGAATAGCAAAAATTATTTAAATCTAAACCTAATCCATTACTAAGCGCTAAAGAATACACTCCAATATTGGTGACAGGCGATGATCTTCTGTTCCCCATGATTAGATTTTATCTTTCATGCTCCACATCCCTATTTCTTCTTAGTCCATGCAAATCAGAACATATGTGAAAACCACATCCTGTATCAAGAACTCAAGAAATAGCATGTGATGAATTATTATATTTAATTGTGTAAATACCTACGACAGATGGCTTGATCTTCCCATCCTTGATGGCTTGCAGATATTCTGGGTAGCTTCTTTTCCAATGCCCTATTTTGTGGCAGTGGTGACACTCTGCCTCCTTCGGGTTAGAGTTGGGCTTAGCAGAACCAACCTTGGTTCCACTAGAAGAGGTACCATCTTGGTATTTAACCTTGTGGTTTCTCTTGGAGGGAGCCTTCTTCTTGCCCTTTCCTTTCCCTATGGCCAAAACAAGAGTAGTGGTTGGAGTGGGAGTTGATGCAACAGACTTGTCTTTCAGATTGCTCTCAGCAATCCTTGGAGCTTGCTCAAGGTGACCTCTTCTTTATTCATGTGATTGGCCATGTGGAACTGGTTGTAGTAAGGATGCATGGAGTGAAGGATAATGTCAATTTCCAGGTCTTCATCAAAGTTAACACTCAACTTTAGCAGACGATCGACATATCTTTTGTAGATGAGCGGTAAGGGACTCTCCACTGCCCATTTTGGCAGTGATCATCGAAGTGATGAACTCATACATCTCTTGCCTCGCACTTTGATGGTAATGGTCCACCAAGTCTTGATGTATCTCATAGAGATAGTAGTCTTCATAGGACTTTTGAAGTTCAGCAGTCATGGTCGCTAGCATGATGCAATGGACTGTCGTAGCATCACGCTCATGGGCCTCAAAGGCAGCGGTCTCTTCGGGAGTAGCAGTGTTGATGTTCACCTCCTTCAGCTCCTTATCGAGAACATACTCTTTGTCCTCATAACGAGTGACCATTCGGATGTTGCGGATCCAATCATTGAAATTGGTCCCATCAAATATCACTCTCCCACAAAAATTCATGAGTGAGAACGAGTTGGAGGAGTTCAAGCCGGAAGCATTGTTGTTGTTTGAGTTCGACAACTGAAATAGAAAAGAACAAAATTTGATTAGAAATGAATCCCTAATTAAACACCCAAGATGAGAAATTAGGGCTTGGATCCAACAACATTATTTACATATTATAAAAGGGATGCCGTAATCTAACACGCAAATAATTTGAAGGTAAGTGAATGACGATTCACTAATTCTCCACCATGAAAAACAAAACAAAAATTTAGTTTCAAATGTATTGAAAAACTCCTAGATTTTTTTTGAGATTCATTGAACTTTTCAATGTCATGTTTAAATCTCGATATGCCCCTCTAGTTTGTGACTGGGATGCCGAGAATCACAAAGCGGGTGTGAATAACCATGCAAATATACATGGTGCCCTCATTGTTATTGTCACCTATTCGATGTGTCGTCGGTTAACCATACACGCTCCATCGAACTATGACAAACAATGAGTCACCCTTTTCCACCTTTGCTTAGAACCAATTAGTGTGCCGGTTAACCACACACACTCCACTAACTTCTAAGCAAGGGCACAAAGTGTAATTCCATGGGATTGCATCAATTCACTTTGCCTAAAGTAACTAAGATTGGGAATTTTGTAAAAACATTTAGTTACTTTATGTAGATTCATTATACTTATTAATGAGAAGAGGATTGCCCTATCCTACCCGTTCGGCTAACAACCCTCCACCAGTCAAGCAAGCGGTGGGTGTGAGTGTACACCCATTAAGCGCCATTTTATAGGCAGCAACCTTATACCCACCTTATAGACCGGCTTCGTGAATGAGGCCTACTAACGGTAAGGCTAGCATATTTTTTTAAATCATCTATATATATATATATATATATATATATATATATATATATATATATATATATATATATATATATATATATATATATATATAAAGCTTGTAATAATATAATAGTATAGGGTTAAATTTTAAACTTGTAAAATTCTAGGGTTTGAAATTTAAATTATTCAAATTAAACTTTTAATCTTGAAACTTAAATTTCAAAACTTGAGGACAAGAGTTTGAACTTTTGAAAACCTAAAGGATCAAATAGAAAATAATATCAATCAACTAATTAATTTAATGATTATCTAAATTTGACCTAGTCAATATTACTTGCAAGACAATTTACCAAATTAATTCAAATAATCAATTATTATCATCTAAGGAAATTATTATTCAATCAAATGGTAATTATCTTTTTTTTGGTGAAGGATATACTCAAATATATAATAAAATTCGAATATTAATGACCCAAAGCAATTAAGGCAAGTATCCTCAAGCAAAACAGCAAGAAATCCCGAAATCAGCTCTAAGTGATGCTAGAACTCGCTGAGGTCCATTATGAACTCGCCGAGTTGGAGTTACTCGCTGAGTCCACAATGGAACTCACCGAGTTCATCAGTCAGAGGCACAAAAAACGATTTTTTCAAGCAATAAACAATCAACCAAAGCATCAATTCAATAAAAATCAATCAAAGCTTTGATACCACTGATGGGTTTGAGCCATGAGAACTTTCCTATGTGCATATGCAAACCCTAATGCTTGGATCTAGGTTTCTCTAATTGAACATGCAATGTATCCAAGGCTTTACAATTCTAGATCTAGTGTTAACAATTGAATCATAACATATGAAATTAGATCTAGAAGAATACCTTAAGTTGCTTGCTTGAATCTTCTTGTTCTTGGAGCTTAGTGTCATAATTGCCACTCCTCTAATGGCTTACAAACACCAACTAGAAAGAGGATGATTTGGAGAGAGAGGAGAGGTGAGGAAATCGACTCTAGGGTTTCTTTCTTGCAAGAGTGGCTGATTTCCCTCACACATGGGGTCTATTTATACTATGAGCTACTAGGGTTACACCCTTAACCCTAATTGAATAACTTAGGCCCTAAGCAATCCAAAGATCCTTCTAGAATTGCTCAGCTCGATTTCTCGAAGTTTAAGATTTTCACAGAATTGCTTAATATTCTATTTTTCACATGAGATTATAGTCAATTGTTCGAGTCATCTTAGTTAGAACTGTTATAGAAATATGTTGGGTGTCCTCACATTTTAGACTCTAGGGTATTAGGATCCTAGATTAAGGGTTACTAGGTAGGCTTCCTTGCATCTTGTTTTTTTATTGGGGTTTGGAAGTCTGAGTCACTACCCAAGAATTTGGTCGGGTTAGTTATATTTTCTTGGTTCAACGTGTGATGCGTTTCAGTAGACATGCACAAAGACCCGATCCGATCCGATCCAGTTTGATTATGACACGCCCAATCCGATTCAGCATTTAATCCGAACCGGTTTCAAACCGGATTTGACCGGTTTTCCGAGCCCCGCATCCGATTCGGTGTAATCCGATCCGGATCCGATCCGATCCGATTTTCTCTATTTTTTTTTTTTTAAATACACATTTTTTGGACTTCAAATATAACACAAAATGCAACATGGGTACATTAAAATAGTTAAAACATACATCAAACGTCGAATTAGAAAGAGTTTTTAAACTAGTTAAATAATAATGATAATAATAAAGTGGCGTTATAACATTTAGCCAAATGGAAATAGTTTTTGTGGTCTTCCACTTCGTGTCGCCTTCATTTAATTATTCTTCAACCGCCACGCAAGTAACTAGGGGTCTCATCAATGCCATATTCTTCATCCCCGTCTTCATCTTCGACTTCATCGTCATCGTCTTCGTCTTCCGGAGGTGTTGATAAGTGCATATTCTTCATCCATGATCTCCGGTTCAACATTTTGTGATAGTGGGCCTTCTAGTGATGCCAAGTGTTGTATACGTTCCACAGAATCCAAGTAATCCTTCAAGCAAACGCAAACCTCTACCGCAACCGGGGTAAGATTCGTCCTCAACTTTGATAAAACTCTTCCACTAAAAGAAAAAGCGGATTCCGAAGCTACCGTGGAAGCTTGGACGGTTAGTAAATCACGGGCCATGACGGAGAGAATAGGAAATTGTGCTTCCTTTTCTCTCCACCAAGCCAAAAGATCCAAAATTTTAAATTGTGGTGCACTCATGAATTTTAAAAAGTTTGAACCCATATAAATTCCAAGTTTGCTACTAGGCGTTAATGTGCGTGCTCTTTTGTTTTGCTCCTCCAAAAGGTAGTTATAGAGGTCAATATGAAAATCCGTTCGACCCCCACCACTACCCGATGCACCGCTAGTAGAGTCGGTTACACTTGCAAAAGTGTAAATGTCAAACAAATTAGTAAAAGTATCATTAAAAATGTTTATTTGGTTACGGATGTAGTTTGAGTTATCTTTGTGCAAATTTAAAGACATAGCAATTTTGGTAATCAAAGCCTCTACACCCGTAACATTGATACATGGGTTTAATGTTGCGGCGCAAGTAAAAAGTGGTGGCATTTCTTTGAAATATTTGACTAGTTTTTGTCTCATTGGTCTCGTAACCAAAACAAATATTTCACTTCTTTGTTCAAAACGTTCCAATTGTGCGGACACCAACCATAATTCATTTAGTAACAATGGACTTGTAGGATAATACACACCCGATAGAAAAGTGGTTGATTGTTTAAAAACTTTTAACATTTCCACAAACTCTTCCATCAAATCCCAATCATAATCCGAAACCGGGTTTTTTCCTTTTGAAATTGTGTCGTAAAATAATTGCAAAGCGATTCTTTGACGTGTCAAACTTTCAAACATCATGCATGTTGAACTCCATCTAGTGTTACAATCCCAATGAGGACTATATGGAGTTACGTTAATGGAAATGGCAAACTTTCGATATTTTTCCATTATAGCTTTATGTCTTCCAAAAACTCTAGTTAACACAGTTTTGAATTTTTCAATCGTCGAATCTATCATTTTTAAACCATCTTGTACCGCAAGATTAATAATGTGACAAACATATCTAGTATGAAAAAACGAGCCATCCAAAATAGGTTTATATTTTGCAATTAATCTTTTTTCCGCGGCGGTATTGTTACTTGCATTGTCAAACGAAATAGAGAAGATTTTGTCGCGTAAATTATAAGTCTATAACGCTTACTAAAATTGCAAATAATCTTGCCCTCGTGTGAGGATGCGCAAAAAGTTCAAAAGCAATAACTCGTTTGTTCATTACCCAAGTAGAGGGATCTATCAAATGTGTCGTGACACAAAGATAGCTTTTGGGACAACTACCGGTGGAGGACCAAACGTCACAGGTTAAAGAAACACCGGTTTTTATATTTAAAAATCCCAATTGCATATCTTTTTTGGCTATATCCCAATACTTTAAAGCATCACGTCTAAGAGAAGTGCGACTTACTTGCCGGTATTGCGGTTGCATTTTTTCCCGCAAAATCCTTGTTAATCGTGGGTTGTCGAAGTGGTTGAAAGGATAGCCCTCTTGAATCACGAACTTGCAAAAGCTTTCACGAAGGTCATCATTGTTGTAAATGAAGATCGACCCGTCGGGAGTAATATTTGGTTGACTTGGATCGCTTTGACCTTTTACAGCCGGACAAGTTTTTGTTGTATGACTCCTTAACGTGCTATTGCCATCTTTTCCCAAAAACATTCCGCACTTCTTGCATCTCGATTTTTCCTTCCCGTTCGACAACAAACACAAATCGTAATGTTCCCACACTTCTTTACTCCGAGTGGTTGGTATGATTTTAACCACCGTTGCATCCGAATCTTGACCCGCGGTTGAATTTCTCGAGCTCATTTTTTTGAGTATTATGAGAATAAGTAGTAAATTTTTTGTGTAAAATTGAAATGTAGCAAATGAAAGGTATATATAGGCGTTTAGAAGTGCCAAAAAGTCAAAAAAAGTCAAAGTAGCCGTTTTTTTTAAGTTCTAACGGCTAGTTTAAAAAAAAAATTCGAAATTTCCCGTTTTTTAACGGTAACAAAAAAATCCGGTTTCAAACTGGTTTTGGATCCGGTTCGGTCATAATCCGGTTCTCGATCCTGGGGTCTAATCCGATTGCCATCCGAAGTCCCGATCCGGTTTCAATCCGGTGGCCGGTTCAATCCGATCCGGTTCGGTCAAAACCGGTTTTGACCAAATCCGGTTTTCGGATCGGATCGGATCCTATAGCCCAAACCGGTTTTTGTGTGCATGTCTACATTTCAGGTTCATTTATTGGTTAGTAGGTCGGGGGTAAGCCTGAGTGCAATTATTGGTTAGTGGATCGGGGGTAAGCCCGAGTGCAGTTATTCGTTAGCAAGTCGGTGGTATGCCCGAGTGTAGTTGTTGGTTAGTGGATCAAGGTTAAGCCCAAGTACAGTTATTGGTTACCAGGTCGTGAGTAAGCACAACATACGTGGTTGGTTATTAGAATGGGGGTAAGTCGAGTGATGTCAGTCGATAGTAGAGTAGGGTTGTTAGAGCTGATTAAGAGTCTGGTCTACTTTTGAATGTAATCGTTGGGTTCACTTGTGTTGGTGCATTTATATGTGGGGTTAGCTTAGCGGTAATCGGCTGAGAGTTGCGGGATTCATTGTTTAGAGGGATGACATATGGCTGAGGATATCTAGGACTGATCAATCTGTGAAATTCGGTCAACATAATGGATGTAAAGGATGGTTTAGCCTGGTGTACTGGGTTTTGTAAGGATTTATCACTGAAAGCATCAGTGTGTGAGTTTGGAAGCTATGAAGTAGGATGTGGTTCCTAAATCAGATGTTAGATGAGCAACACAAGGCCAGAAGACGTGAACATATCAAGTTGGATTCCTGGGTTAGTGTGATAATCAATTCAGGTGCCTCTCTGTACCAGGAGGTTAGATATAATTTCGAGACCAACAAGTCATGGACTAAGGAGCGGATTTTTATCTTGTAGATTAAGGATGTTGTGAGGAACAATGTTTTGTATCATCTCGCTTGATTCTCGTTTAATCTGTAAAGGTATTAGGAGGTGGTCGACTGATCAAGGGGTTTACTCCTAAAGTGGAGGCAGAACTAATTTCGAGAACAAAATCTAATTTAATTGAGGGAGAATTGTAACAACCGATTTCCATATTAGATTGATTTATGGCTTCGTGGAGTAAAATGCATGATTTTTAGGTAAAACCAAGGGTCACGATGTGACCAAGGCGAGGTCATGACGTGAGTAGTGACCAAACAAATATCTAATTTAAAATGAGTTCATGACGTAAGCAATAGGATCTTACGACATGAGACGCGCTGCAGCCCAAGCCTATGATCTTTTAGGGTTTCTTTCGTATCTAAACGCCATAAACTTCATTTTAGAGTTCCAAAATAGCCTCCTTCATCCCTAAGCTTAATAAAACCATAACCCTAGCCTCTCCTTATGATTCATGAGTTTTTGGTGGATTTTTGATGGTTTGAAGAATAAGAGATTACCACTGAAGCATAAATTCAATTGGAAGTTCCCTTTGCATCCAAGCAACACCTCTGGACCATTGTAAGTAACCAAGATTCAAGTTTTTTGTTTCTTTGTTGTTAGATCTAAGATTTTACGCATATTTACCCATGGTTGTAAGAGTTAGAGTGTTGGGACTCCATAAAGTCAGCAACTTTATGGTTCATTAGGGTCATTTGATGATTATATGTTATGGATCTGAAGTATGGATGATGGTTGAGTTCGCTTAAGTTTTGATCTCCTTTTTCTTCATAAATGCCCTAGTTTGAGCTTAAGTCTTGTATTGGACATACGAGACATTAAAGCGTAGATTTTTATGGTTATTGAAGTGTAAGGAAGCCTCCTGGAGAAGACAGGTTAGTGGCTTAATGGATTAAGAAGTTTTTGGATTAATATGAGATTCAGACCGATCTGACGACATGAGGTTATGCGTGTCACGTTGTGAGGATCACGAGTCACGATTATTTTGTCCTGCAGTGGCTCATGATGTGAGCCATAGATGGTTATGTTGTGAGAGGCTGTTGACTATTGACTTTCGTTGACCGTTGACTTTTTGGCTTGTTTGACCTTGCGTCAAACTTGAAGGATTTAGGTCGTTGATAAAGATTCTTCCATGATTTGGTGATAGAGGGATCGTGTGAACAAGCAATGCAGAAATGGAGCGCTTCTCAATGTTTTCGGGTTCTGTGATTAAAATGAGCTTTGCCTCATTGTATGTGACATCCCGGACTTTACGTCAAAAAATTATGGAGGGTCAAGTTCACAGTAAGTCTCTTGGTAAATTGAATCATTAAGTTTTATTGCACCTAATGTGAAAACAAATGAGTTATTTCAACTATTATCAGATACCAAATGGCATCTTATTTCCAAAAATGTAATTTCACAAACAAATCAAAGAACTTTTGGAATGCGTCTGAAAACTAAAATTTTCTATTAAGCAGTTGTGAGCAATACAAACACTCTACTCGCGTAATATGTGTTTCCCTGATTCCGAAAATATAAAGAACATTCAAAACGAAGTTCGTATGCAAAAGATACGACCATTTTAAGAATAAAAAACAGGTATAATACTGATTTTCTTAAAACCTCTAAAACCGTTTCTAAACATTGAGGCTATAGCCTAATATTTAATTTCGTATTTTTTATATCAAGTTCAATTTTACTTTGCATATTTGAAATACTTTTATAAAAATATTTATAATAAAAATCAGACGTTTTCAGCTTAATTAAACACGAAACCTTAAACGTTATTTCACAGATTTTAATCTAGCAGAATTTAATTATGTCAGCATTTTTGGAATTACCACGACCATAACATTATGCAGGCACTTTTAGAAACTTATATAATCGGTGCAAGGGAAAGAAAATCAAGGTATACATCACGATAAAGAAATTTATAAAAAGTTTTAATTATTATTATAAAAAATATTTATAATATACATAATGACAACGACGATATATATGTATATATGTTTTTGGTGTCGTATGCGACTTCAGAAGATCCAAATTAGTTGTGTAATCACAATGTATATTAGTTATATAATAAAAATTATATAGCAACACTAAGTGTATGTGTGTATATATATATATATATATATATATATATATATATATATATATATATATATATATATATGTATATAAGTTATATAGGAATAAAATTTCTCCACAATACATAATTAAATCTATACACTTAAATAATTATCCACACTTGAAACCCAAGAAAATAATACAATTATACTCTAAATCAATCATATTGAGCAGATGGGTACAACCACATCTTGGAAGTATCTCTAAAATTATAATCACCAATATAACTTTCAAACAAAACCCAATACAACACTCAAAGAAACCTTAATACTACACTCAAAGAAAATTTAATACCAACACTCAAAGAAAGTTGTACAATGATAAAAATTTAGGAGAGAACTACACGCATCATTTTTCTTCCTTCTTTTTGATCGAGGTTACAACTGGTGGTTTACGGGTTTATCTCCGGCGGTTTTCAGATAAGTTTTTCAGCGTTTTAAGGGGCTGTAACAGGTTCATTGGTGGTGGCTCTTGGGCTCTCGATTGGAGTTGCTACCATCACCTCCGATAAGAACCACCGACTGTGAGGCCACCGTGCAACCACCACATCCCACCCTCTCTCATCCCTTTTCTATTAATCAGAGCAAACCCAAACACCCCAATGATTCTGTAAAAAAAAGAAGGAAAATAAGAAGCTACCTGATCAACGTCGTCTTCTTCGTCCCCCATCAAAAAGAACCTCCGGTGGTGGTGGTGATTCCCTGCGATACATCGAGACAATAGTCGCCTCGTGCGTTTCCTCTTCCCTCTCGTCAATCACAATAACCCTAGCAGCTTTCGCTGCTATCTCGTTTCGGACCCACTACTTTCCCTCTTATGGTCATGCCCCTCGCTTCCTTCCCTTCTGATTCTATCGATCAAGACCTCCGGGGATCTTGATTTCATCGCTGCTCCTTCTCGTATCGCTGCGGCAATTCAGTTCTCCCCCTTTTCCTCCTTCGCACATTACCATCAGAGCAGGAAGAAACCCTCGATGCCCTTTCCTCTTCCGTTCGATCCAGTTGAACCCCGGAGACCATATCGGCTTGCGCACCGACCGTTGAACCCTCGTGCCCCATTCGGGCCGCCGATTTCCTTCCTTCGCATCTACCCTTCATACGTATTCAGCTGATTTCGTTCGTGCCCCTCTATTTTCTTTCACCGATCAAACCTTGAGCACGGGAGAGCCATTAAAAGCCCTAATCCATTTTAGCTTGTGAAAGGACCAAAGTACCGCCATTATTAAAACACTGTTTCGAAATGAGTCCCTATCCCCAAATATTGATTCCCTATCCCCAAATATTGTTTCCATTTATTCAGAAGGCCCTTAAAGCCATGCACAACATAAAGTGTTAGTGAATATGAACATGTGTTAAAAACTTTAAGGTATATTTGAGTATACCTTGGGAAAGCATCTTTGAACTTTAAATCCATGCACAACATATCATAGGTTGAATTCCATCGTGTTGGAACATCAAGCATTAACTTCCGATCACGTATTTGCATTTGATGTGCAGCTTTTGAAAAATTTAGACGTCTACCCTCTGAATTGTTAATATACTTTATGTTGGAATAGTGTCTAAGGCTATAACTATATTCGGTGGTGCATGGTCCTTTTGGGTTGCCTTCACCATAGTAACTTGAAGGATGATTTGTATAAGAGAGAGTAAATATTATAAGGAATAATATTTGGCTATTTGATTAATATAAGTCATAAATTAATTGGTATTAATTTGGTGACTTAAAGAGATTAATTAAATAAGAGGGTATAAACTGTCAATTGTTTGATAGTTAGACTTTAGACTGTAAATCCATTGAGATGGACCTTGGACGGATTCTAAGAGCTTTAGGATAGCTCAAATCGTCCATATGGTTATCTATGGAATGGATTTGGATAGCCTTAAGAGAAGATTATCCAATTAGGGTTTAGGGTGAAACCCTTAAGGAGTCTACAAGTATAAATAGACCCTATGGGTGAGGGAATTCGACACACAACCTTAAGCAAGGATACTATGGCCGAATTCCTCCCCTCTCCACTCTCCTAAATCATCTTGCTTGCTATTGGTGTTTATAAGCCATTAGAGGAGTGACAATTGTGACTCTAGAAGCTCCAAGACAACAAGATCAACAAGGAACTCAAAGGTATGATTCTAGATCTGTTTCATTATTGTTATTTAACCTAATTAGCTATTAGAAGTCTTGGATTCAAAGCATGTTTATTAGAAAGCCTAGATCCAAGCAATAGGGTTTTGCATGCGCACATAGGAAAGTTCTTATGGCTGAAACCCAACAGTGGTATCAGAGCCTAGATTGGTTTTCTTTAAATTGTTGCCTAATTAACTGAAACAAACCTGCAAAATTCGATTTTTTGGGTTTTGAGTCACTGACTCGTCGAGTTCCAAGGTGGACTCGTCGAGTAGGCCTGACTCGGCGAGTCCCCTTGTGCACTCGGCGAGTCCAGGCGTCAGGAAGGGCCAGATTCGGGATTTATTTGTGTTTATCTTATCCAAACTTTCCATAAACTAATTAGATCAATATAAATCCGATTTTTTGATAAATATAAGTGTTATCTTGATCTAGTTAAAGGTAATTATCAACTAATTAAATATTTAATTTCCTTATATGATAATTAATTAATTATTTTGATTATTTTGGTAATTATCTTCAAAGAAATCAAAGATAAATCAAATAAAGATAATTAAGATATTAATTGTTAATTGAAATTATTTGTTATTTGATCCTCCATGTTTTAAATGTTTAAAACCTACCCTAAGGTTTTGAAATTTATATTTGTGATTAAAAGTTTTAATTTAGACAACTTAAATTTCAATCCCTAGATTTTAAAAAGTTTAAAAATACAACCCTATACTAATATGATATTAATAGTATAATATATATATGTATAACTAAATGTTAGTCTTACCGCTAGTAGGCCTCATTCACGAAGCCGATCTATAAGGTGGGTATAAGGTTGCGGCCTATAAAATGGCGTTTAATGGGTGTACACTCACACCCACCGCTTGCTTGATTGGTGGAGGGTCGTTAGCCGAACGGGTAGGATAGGGAAACCTCATCCTCTCATTAAAAGTATAATAAGAAATACGAAGTAACTAAATTTTTTTTTAAATTTCCCAATCTTAGTTACTTTAGGAAAAGTGAATTGATGCAATCCCATGAAATTACACTTTGCACCTTGCTAAGATGTTAGTGGAGCGTGTGTGGTTTACCGGCACACTAATTGGTTCTAAGCGAAGGTGGCAAAGGGTGATTCATTGTTCATCATAGTTCGATGGAGCGTGTGTGGTTTACCGGCACATCGAATAGGTGATCGTTACAATGAAGGCACCATGTGAATTTGCATGGTAATTCACACCCGCTTTGTGATCCTCGGCATCCCAGTCACAAACAAGAGGGGCATATCGAGATTTAAACATGCCATTGAATAGTTCAATGAATCTCATCCGAATCTAGGAATTCTCAAAAACACTTAGGACTAATAGTTTAAGTTTTTGTGATGGAGAATTAGTGAATCGTCATTCACTTACCTTCAATTTATTTGCATGTTAGATTACGGCATCCCTTTTCTAGTATGTAAATGTTATTGTTGGATCCTAGCCCTAATTTTCTTATTGGGTGATAATTAGGGATTCTTATTCTAATCAATCTTTGTCCTTTCTATAGATGTCAAACGCAAACAACGATGCTGCTAGTTCTTTCACGTTGATGAGCCTTTGCCAAAAGGTCACCTTCGATGGAACGAACTTTGGCGAATGGATAAGATACATTCGCACCATTGCTCGCTATGAGGATAAAGAGTATGTCCTTGACGAGAAGCTCGAGAAAATCAACCCCGAAGTTGCTACTCCCGCTGAAATCACCGCCTTTGAAACCCATGAGCGAGATGCAACGAAAGTACATTGCATCATGATCGCCACCATGAACTCCGAATTTCAAAAGTCCTACGAGGACATGTATCCATACGAGATGCATCAAGACTTGTTGGAGAGGTACCACCAAAACGCGAGACAAGAGCGTTACGAGATCTTCACTAACATGATTTCCGCCAAGATGGGTCATGGAGAATCTCTTACCGTGCACTTGCAAAAGATGCAAAGGTATGTCGACCGCCTTTGCAAGTTAAATGTTGACTTCGGCGAAGACTTGGCGATTGACATGGTGCTTCACTCTTTGCCTCCGATGTACAATCAATTTAGGATGACCTACCACATGAACAAAGAGGAGGTCACTCTAAGTAAACTCCAAGGTCTCTTGAGGGTTGCTGAGAGCAATTTCAAGGACAAGTCTGTTGCACCAACTCCCAATCCATCCGCTGCTCCTGTCTTGGCTATTAGTCAAGGGAAGGGAAAGAAGAGGAAAGCTTCTTCAAATAACTATCAAAAGGTGAAAGCCCGAGATGGTTCCTCTTCTAGTGGGACCAAAGTTGATCCCTCTAAGCCCTGCTCTAACCCGAAGGAGGCAGAGTGCCACCACTGCCACAAGATAGGACATTGGAAGAGAAGCTGCCCGGATTACCTGCAAGCCATCAAGGAAGGAAAGATCAAGCCATCTTTCGCAGGTATATATGCAATCAAATCTAACGATTCTAATCATGCTATTTCTTGGGTTCTTGACACCGGTTGTGGTTATCACATTTGTTCTAATGTGCAGGGACTAAGAAAAAGTAGGGATGTGGAGCAAGGAAGGATCAATCTAATCATGGGGAACAGAAGATCGTCGCCTGTGACCAAGATTGGAGTGTATTCTTTAGTGCTTAAGAATAGTTTAGTTTTAGATTTGAACAATTGTTGCTATTCTCCAGAAATGGCTAGAAACATCATTTCATTTCATGGTTTTTATAGACAAGGATTTAGATTTTCTTTTAATAATGAGAATGGTTCTATTTTGGCTTATCTAAATGGTGTCTTTTACTTTGAAGCTATACCATGTAATGGAATATATGAAACTGTTATGATTGTTGATAACTTAGGAAATGATGTTTTGAATATTGATTCTTCCACTAGTATGGATAAAGCATCCTTGTGGCATTGTCGTCTTGGACATGTCAACAAGAAACGCATAGCCCAACTCTAAAAGGATGGAGTGTTGGAGTCATTCGACCTTAGGGAAGATGACACATGTGAGTCTTGTTTACTTGGAAAGATGACTAAGTCACCCTTCACGAGTACTTGTGAAAGGGGTAAGGGACTATTGGACCTAATACATACCGATGTATGTGGACCTTTTAAATCAACCACAAAGGATGGGAACCGCTTCTATGTGACTTTTACCGATGACTATAGTAGATATGGGTATATCTACTTAATCAAGCAAAAGTCAGAAACGTTTGAAAGGTTCAAAGAGTTCAAGAATGAAGTGGAGAATCAATTGGGCAGGAAAATCAAGATGCTTCGATCCGATCAAGGAGGAGAGTACCTAAGTCTTGAATTCCACGATTATCTCAAGGAGTGTGGAATAGTTTCGCAATTGACGCCTCCTAGGACACCGCAGTTGAATGGTGTGGCAGAAAGGCGTAATCGAACCTTATTGGATATGGTTCTCTCTATGATGAGTCGTGCTTCACTACCTATCTTCTTTTGGGGGTATGCCTTAGAGACTGCCGCCCATATCCTTAACCGAGTCCCTACTAAGAAGGTTGCCAAAACACCTCACGAGATGTGGACGGGGAAAGCTCCCTCGTTGGCACATATCAAGGTTTGGGGTTGCGAGGCTTTCGTAAGACGAGATACTCACGACAAGCTTGAACCTCGAAGTGAGCGATGTATTTTCATCGGCTACCCGCAAACTTCCTTTGGATATCTCTTCTATAGACCGAAAGATAATGTTATCTTTGTTGCGAGGAGAGGAGTTTTCCGAGAGCGAGAACTCATAAGCCAAGGAGACAGTGGGAGGCAAATCGAACTTGAAGAGATTCAAGAATCGATAGATGAAGGAACCTCTACCGCTGGCATTCAACCCGAGGAGGAAACTCCGGTTGAACCAATTAACGAATCCTTACCTCTTAGACGTTCCGATAGAGTTAGAGTTCATCCCCAGTTCTATGGTTTTCATATTACTACCGAAGGGGACACGTATATTAGTGATGGTACACTAGTAAATCTTGATGAACCTAATAGCTATAAGGAAGCCATGGCAGGCCCGGAGTCTGCGAAATGGAAAGAGGCGATGGATAGCGAGATCCAATCCATGTACGATAACCAAGTTTGGAATTTGGTTGATTACGTGCCCGAACGTAAGACCGTAGGGTGCAAGTGGATCTTCAAGAAGAAGACCGACGTGGATGGGAACGTACACACATATAAAGCGCGATTGGTTGCGAAGGGATTTACTCAAACTCGCGGAGTTGACTATGATGAGACCTTCTCACCAGTTGCGAAGATTAAATCTATTAGAGTGATGCTAGCAATTGCCGCATTTCATGATTATGAGATTTGGCAAATGGATGTCAAGACCGCTTTCCTTAACGGAAAGTTGGCTGAGGATGTTTACATGGCTCAGCCAGAGGGGTTTGTGGATCCGAAGCATCCGAATAGAGTGTGTAAGCTTGAGAAGTCCATTTATGGACTTAAGCAAGCATCTCGCAGATGGAATCTTTGCTTCGATGAGAAAGTCAAAGAGTTTGGATTTGTACGAAGCGAAGACGAATCTTGTGTATATGTCAAAGCCAGTGGGAGTATAGTAAGCTTCCTCGTTCTATATGTCGATGACATATTACTCATAGGAAACGACATCCCGACTCTGCAGGAGGTTAAGTCCTAGCTCGGGAAGTGCTTCGCTATGAAGGACCTCGGAGAGGCTTCTTACATTTTGGGAATAAGGATAGTAAGAGAAAGAAGTAAGAGACTAATTGGACTTAGTCAGAATACTTACTTGGAGAAGGTACTAAAACGTTTTAGTATGGAAAACTCAAAGAAGGGAGAACTACCGATACAAGGAAATGCCAAGTTGAGTAAGACTCAAAGTCCGAGTACCGAAGCTGAGATAGCAGAAATGAGCCGAGTACCATACGCTTCCGCAGTTGGCTCAATCATGTACGCTATGACTTGTACTCGCCCTGATGTAGCCTTCGCTTTGAGCATGGTTAGCAGATATCAAGGGAACCCTGGCAAAGCACATTGGATTGCGGTGAAGAACATCCTTAAGTACCTTCGGAGGACGAAAGAATGGTTCTTAGTCCTTGGAGGGAGTGATGACTTAAAGGTGCGAGGGTATAGTGACGCCAGCTTTCAGACTGACAGGGACAATTACCGTTCGCAGTCGGGCTGGGTTTTTACCCTAAATGGAGGAGCAGTAACATGGAAAAGTTCCAAGCAGGAAACCGTAGCTGATTCAACGTGCGAATCAGAGTACATCGCAGCGAGCGAAGCGTCGAAGGAGGCAATATGGCTGAAGAACTTCATCGGTGATCTTGGAGTTGTGCCGGCTATAAAGGAGCCCATGGATATTTTCTGTGATAACGAAGGTGCGGTTGCCTTGACCAAGGACTTGAGGGATCATGGTAGATCTCGGCATATCGACAGAAAATATCACTTCATTAGACATCGTGTAGAAGAAGGACAACTCGTAGTGAAGAGGATATCATCAGAAGATAACCCAGCAGATCCGCTTATGAAGGGACTGAGTAGGGTTAAGCACTTGCAGCATGCTAGGAGCATTGGGCTGAAGGATGATATTAGCATAGATTAGATAGTATTAGAAACGTATAATAGATAAATGTAATTAACATTTGATGATTAAATAAAGGAGTTTTATTTATGAGTAAAGTTACTATCACATGTTAGTTGTTTAACTATTGTTTCACTTTGCATGTTTTGACTTCCAGAATAATTGAGTTTATTAGGAATAATCGAATTATTCAAATGGTCCACAATCGTTCATATGTTGGGAGTAGATATGAATGAAGATTGTCATGAATTGGTGTGTAGAGTGTCTAAACGGTGTTAGACATAGCAAGGGTTGCTGCAACGTTCATGAGTGCTTATGAACTGGTTTTGAGCATTGGAATAAACCCGCACTTGCTGGAATCACCTTATGGAATACGATATAAAAGGTGATCGCAAGACAATAATATCATATGGTCTTAAAACCTAGATATATGGTTTATTATTTGTTAATTGATTGTGCATTGATAATGCGAAAACGCATCAGTAACTTGATGTTATAAAACGCATTGTTGTGTATAGTTGGTTAATGAATAAGTAAATGCATATAAGTCGAAGTTTATCTGTAAATTTTATCCTAAGAGGATAGAAGAGATATCTTGGCCACTCGATGATTTGATTTGACTTATGTGCCGGGCCCGGTCAGAACTGAATTGATGTGTTCGATTAAGTTCTATGTCAAATAAATCGGAGATCGAGAAATCTAAATGCTAGACTAACCATTCCATAGGATTGTCAGCATGATATCTAACAGAGGACTGTACGATCCCTTATCTAAAGGACAAGATTGATTAGATCAGAGTTGACAGCGTCTTTGAGAGCTACGATTGCAAACCGTATTGTACTTGTATAGTTACTAGACTTATCCAAGTGGGAGACTGTTGGAATAGTGTCTAAGGCTATAACTATATTCGGTGGTGCATGGTCCTTTTGGGTTGCCTTCACCATAGTAACTTGAAGGATGATTTGTATAAGAGAGAGTAAATATTATAAGGAATAATATTTGGCTATTTGATTAATATAAGTCATAAATTAATTGGTATTAATTTGGTGACTTAAAGAGATTAATTAAATAAGAGGGTATAAACTGTCAATTGTTTGATAGTTAGACTTTAGACTGTAAATCCATTGAGATGGACCTTGGACGGATTCTAAGAGCTTTAGGATAGCTCAAATCGTCCATATGGTTATCTATGGAATGGATTTGGATAGCCTTAAGAGAAGATTATCCAATTAGGGTTTAGGGTGAAACCCTTAAGGAGTCTACAAGTATAAATAGACCCTATGGGTGAGGGAATTCGACACACAACCTTAAGCAAGGATACTCTGGCCGAATTCCTCCCCTCTCCACTCTCCTAAATCATCTTGCTTGCTATTGGTGTTTGTAAGCCATTAGAGGAGTGACAATTGTGACTCTAGAAGCTCCAAGACAACAAGATCAACAAGGAACTCAAAGGTATGATTCTAGATCTGTTTCATTATTGTTATTTAACCTAATTAGCTATTAGAAGTCTTGGATTCAAAGCATGTTTATTAGAAAGCCTAGATCCAAGCAATAGGGTTTTGCATGCGCACATAGGAAAGTTCTTATGGCTGAAACCCAACACTTTATACCCTCACCAACATCACCAATGATATGATCAATTATTGCAAGACCATCTTTCACTAGAATATTCAATATGTGTGCGCAACATCATATATGAAACAACCTACCACTACATGAAAGTTTTCTTACACGCGAAAAAGTTTCTTTCAATCTTCTTAAAGCTTTGTCATTATAAGCTGCGTTGTCAACTGAGATGGTGAAAATCTTATCTTTAATTTCCCACTCTTGCAAATACTTGTAAATACCATCAGCAATATCAACCGCAGTACGAGGAGGAGGAACATGTACAAAACTTAATACATGTTTCTGTAATCTATAGAAAAGCGTTGAGATATAAATTAAAATATGATAGAAAGAAAAAGATAAATAATTAAATATGAAAATTGAGCAAGTTGTTAAACCTCCAATTATGATCTACAAAGTGTGCAGTAATAACCATATACTCAATTTTCTGATGCGATGACTTCCAACAATCAGTTGTTAAACTGATTTTAGAGGCAGCTTTTGTAACGGCTTTCAACCTTTTCTTCTCATGCTCGTATACCTTAAAACAGTCTGGCGTAATTGTAACTCTGCTTACTTTCTCAAACAATGGAGTAGCTTCATTTTTAAACTTTTGATGTTTTTTTCCGTTTTCTCGTTAATTGTACTTCATCTTCATCGGCTTCGTTATTTTTTTCTCTCACACTTTCATTTTCATTAGGAATTTGACTTGTTGTATCTTCATTTGGAGTGGTTGTGTGATCCATACCATGTACTGATTGTGATGACGGATTATCAATCCCAACACCTGTTTCAACCCCCATTCCTTTGTTTGGACTTAATAGATTTGTTGTAGACCCTCCATCATCCATTGAATCTTCATAAGAAAACAATACAAAATCATAGATACATCAATTTGGTACCTGGGATCCATAAGAAAACAATACAAATCATAGATACATCAACTATTTCATACTGTCATGTTTGTGGTTTGAATCCTAGACCTTATTACGTTGGAGATCATAAATGTCATGTTTGCATATTATCATGGGGAGGGGTAATTTCTAATTTGAAATAAAATCTAAACACAAATTTAATAATCTATTCTTCTTACTTGTGTTTTGGAGATCATAAATGTTATCAAATTGTTTGGTTCCCACCACCTCATCAGATTTTTAAAAAAATTGGTTATCAAATTGTTGTGTGGTTAAATCTTGATTTTATACGTTACATAATAAATCTTGTTATGGTTTTACGAAACAACTCATATGTATTCATTTTATTAAGATGGATAATTTTATGTTTTTGAAGTTTTGAATTTATTCTCTAATGAATATTAAACGTGTAAACTTGTCATGGAATTTAATAACATGTTAACATCAGAATGCATTCAAAGAAGAAACAAGAACACGATGGCAATAAGGTGACTGGCTTTGGCGATTATATATATATATATATATATATATATATATATATATATATATATATATATATATATATATATATATATATATATATATTCAATCACAGTGGCAACGTCGAAACCCTAGATGGTAAACTTCTAATCTCAACCGTCGTAGCCCTAGAGGTGACTGGCTATGGCAATTATTTTATATATATATATATATATATATATATATATATATATATATATATATATATATATATATTCAATCACAGTGGCAACGTCGAATAGATTGATTCCAGGATCATTCATAGATTCATAGTTGAAGTAAAACAAAAAAAAAACAAGAAATTTTTCCAATAATCATAATTGTGGACTGTTGAGAACGAGATGGATTCCGGGAACAGTTGAGAACGAGATGGATTCGCAGGAACAGGGGCAACGTCGAAGCCCTAGATGGTAAACTTCTAATCTCAACCGTCGTAGCCCTAGATGGTAAACTGCTAGTCTACTAATGTCGATCACCATATTGGAATGCAAAGTAAAGGGAAGGTCGCAAAGGCCTTGGCGTTGCTTTGTTTCCACACAAATAATTAAATAAATTAAGAAAATAAATTACTAATAATATAAATATATATTATAAGGAGTGAAGTAAATGGAAGGTCGGTAAAGGCGTTGCTTTGTTTCCATTAAAAGAATTAAAGAAATTAAGAAAATAAATTATTAATAATATAAATATATAATATAAGGAGTGAAAATATATATTTATATTATAATTTATATAGACTCGTTTAAGCTTGCGAGCCCCAGTCGAACTCGGTATAAAAGCTCGGGCTCGAGCTTGTTTAATAAATGAGCCCCGAGTAAAGCTCAGGCTCGGCTCGGGCTCGTTTAAATCGAGTTCGAGTCGAGTTTTTAATGAGTCGATTTCGAATAGCTCACGAGTAGCTCGGTTCACTTACACCCCTACTTCCTTTGATTATTTTTAACAGAATAACTGTAACGATCGAAAATTTTCAACAAAATTTAAACTTTTCAAAAACAACCCATTTTAATAATGTTATTACAGAAAGATTTTCAATACATTTATTATCAGAGTATTCCCAGAACCATAACATAAAACATAAACACGAGGAGTGGTACGATCACGCCTTCGCCTTGCCACGGTCTCCTGAAGAACCTGAAAAACATTAAACCACAACTGTAAGCCAGAAAGCTTAGTGACATACCCCCAAAATACCAACCACATATATGCCCTTCCAGGCTACGACCTTCCGGTCCAAATCATAATGTCTTCCGGCCCATAACATAGTGCACTCCGGCCTATATCATACATAGCATATGTAACATAACAGAACATAGAACAGCCATGCACTTCGGGTCTACTGTGAGACTGGTCCGCTGCACCGGCCAATAGTCCACCTAGTCCACCCTCCGAGTCTACAGTATAACTGGTCCGCCCGCACCGGGCCTTCAGTCGACCTGGTCCACTCTCCAAGCCTCAGCACGTCTGGTCCGCCCTCTTGGGGCCTACAACCTATCCGGACCGCTCGCTAGGCCTTCGGAACAACCGGTCCGCCCTGGTTATCTTGGCCTACAGCACAAAGCAGGACCCGCCTCAACCCAACTCCAGTCCAAACAACCATGTGCACATAAACATACAATCATATAAGAGTTCACAGTCAATAAGCCGATCAAACATATCACACAACATATCATCATCCTAACCAGGATACCGACCTAACCGGTCACTAGCATAGCATCACCCTACATATTAGGAAACCGACCTTAACCAGGTCTCTAACATATACCATCCTAGCTACCAGGATGCAGGCATATCAAGCAATAACATAACAACAAATACCCGGATCTCAATCCGATAAAGGGCCGGCCTTGGTGCCTTAGACCCTGTCGATATAGTGAGGATAACTGACCTCGCGATGCCGATACTTTGAACTGAAGAAGCAGATTCTCGAATCACCAACTCACCGCAAATCCCGAACTAACCATCATAACAAAATAAACATTAGGCCAAGCATACATCAACTTATCAGGCCAAGACCAAAGTCCAAATCTTATACAAAGTCCAATATTGGCCCAATTTACCAAATTGGGCCCACCTCACCAAATGGGCCTAGATCCAATGTCCATAACAATAATTGGGCCCAAAAATACTCTATCCATAATTTCCAGACATGGCCCATAAACCAACAACCCACAAACGGCCCAAACTCTAAGGCCCAACATTAAGGTCCAATCAGGGGGAGTACACTAGGCGTACCGTCCTTGGTACGTGGGGCATACACACTGAAACCCAGCTGAGGATCGGGGCCTTGACCCGCAACGCGGGGCGTACAACCAAGTTACGCGGGGCGTAACTTCACTACTCATAAAGTCATTATAACTTCTTAATGGCTTAAGCTATTAAGCCCACACTTCAGATCCCTAGGCCAAATATGATTAGAATTCATAAAGTCTCAAACTTTATCACTTGGGACGTCCATAAGCTCTTAATCCATTAAGTCCTATATATCTCAGACATGGAACAACTACAGCCCTTGGGACCTCATTTTTCTCACTCAAGACCTCTCCAAAGGTCTGAAAGGACAGATAATCTCGACCAACACAAAGCATGAATCAAGATGAGAACTTTGGGACAACAAAGATGCTAAAAACTTCACAACACTTAGATCTATGCAAAATAAGTGGCAAGCAAGAAGCTTTATACCTCAAATAAGCTTCAAAGGATGATATCTCTAAAGATCTACAAGCTCCAATCGTCCCTTCCCTTCTTTGACAACTTCTCCTTTCTTCTTCTAGCTTTTCTTTTGCCAAAATGAGCTTTCCAAGGCCAAACACACCCAACAATGGAGGGAATACGGGTTTCTAGGGTTTCTGAGGTTAAGGATGAGCTTTTGGAGGCTAGGATATGAACCAACATGTTCCTTATATAGTGGCTGACCCTAATTTTAGGGTTTGGGGTTTCTGAGAGTACGATGGGCGTACTCACCTAAACACTCGCATTTCTTTCCTCTATTACGTTGGGCGTACGTCCAGCTTACGCTGGGCGTAGCCAACCAACTTCAAGCATTCATGCCATGCATGCATGGGACCTTTTCCACTTATTCCACAAAGAGCTATAAACAATAATCATCATCAAAACGCTGCAACTCCTCTACTCTAAACCTGTTCCCAAATAACTTTACATTCATACGATGACGAGAAGCCCAATGCTTCTAACAACATACATCGGCCCGAAACCTTCTCGGATGAAACCCATTTCCCATAAAAGGACCAGAATTACCCTTCCTCTTAAATATCAGGAACTCATAATTAAAAACTTTAAGAACGGGTTGTTATAATTCTCCCCCACTTAAATTAAGCTTCGTCCTCGAAGCCTGCGACAACTCTACTCCAGAACTACCCTGTAATGCACCGCCTGGCATTCACCGGACCAGGTTCCTCAAGACTCGACCATCGAAATCTGAAACCAAACTTTACCTTTCTTGCTGACAGGATGAAACATGCTTCAGCCTCAGAGCAACTCCCACGAGTTCTCCACCACGATCTCGTAACCACACTGAACTAGATCTAGTGTCCTCGGGTTAGGAAAAACCCGATACATTGATGACACTTCCAAACATCCTTCCGGATGAATTTCCGTCAGATAAAACAAGGTCTAACTGGAAATCCAAGATTCCATCCATGCATTCCTGCCGAGTCTCAGCAACCATCCAACCCGGATGTGATCCATACCACTACCGCAATCATGCTGCTCAAGGACCATAATTGGACTACTCCAATCATAATTATGCGTTGCTACTTTCACTTCCATGAATTTACACTTCCTTATAGTATAATCGCTATCCATGCAACACACATGATAGAATCTGCTCGCAAGGACTCTCGAGTCCATGCACTACCTCCACCAATCAAGATCAATACTCAGGGCCAGACCTTCTAATGCTAACACATCACAACATACTCAACCCATTTCCTCGAACCGATCCAATAATACCTGCAGAGTCTTCAGCATGACTGGACCACCTTACTAGGTCTTTAGCCAATCTGGACCACTCTCAAAACCTTCAGCCAATCTGGACCGCCCTCCAGGGCCTTCAGTCTGGCTGGACCATCCCTCGAGCCTTCGACCTGACTGGTATGCCTACCGGCCTTCAGTCTATCCAGACCGCTCGACTAGCATTCATCACTTCGAGTTATCTCTCCGGGAAATCCTCCCATGCATACTGTTCTAGCCCTCTAGGGGTTCCGAACTCTATCTCCATCATACATACTCGATCTCGGCCTGATCCCAGGCCCTCCACAATAATTGCCATAGGTCTGTATCCCGCCCAGCATGCCTGCTACTCACTCATACCATCCTGCTCTTGGCTGACAGAAATACTGCTGAATCACAAGCAGCTAAACAATCTCTCAAGCCTATCGACCATCCGGAGAATTTCCAATTCTCCCCCACTTAGGGCACTGACTATCAACCACCGGTCGCTATCACCGACCTCCCAAAACAACCTTGCACAAAACCCAACACTTACACACGGACTGATTCCCACTAGCACTAGAAACCTTCACAAAATCACATTTCCACACTGATCATCCCGCTTGAAAGAAACTCAATCTTCAGCTAACCACTCCTCAGACTGCAGATGCTACCTGACATTCAAACCAACGCCATATTTCCACTAATAACCCTCATGAATGATAACCAACGAAAACCCAAACACTAACCCATAACCATACCAAACCCTCAAGGAACAACGGATACCAAAACGAAAACCACACAACGAGACTAGCAGGTAATAATACTTCCACAATGATCACAAGATAACAAGATATCAAGAAAGGAACATACCCGCAGTTGCATCTGGCACTGCTCTGACCTCCTCTGTTGTAGGCTGAAAAACACAACCCTAAGCCCCTGGGGGCTCCGCTCCACCCTGACCTCCACCCGTGATCCTCAAAGTGGCTAGTGTTGGAGCATGCACCGGTCCCGCAACAAGCTGTGGACAGTTGACCCTCAAGTGCCCAACCTGATGACAATGATAACAGATCCTCAAATCTCGACCCGGGACAGCCTACCGACAATCCCTCGCATAGTGCCCCTCCTTTCCGCACTTGCAGCATGCACCACCGGACCGACAAACTCCGGTGTGACCCCTTCCACACTTCCCACAAGCATAGTTGCTCTGATCTCCCACCCCGGAATCAACGGTCTTGGACCATTTCGACGCCGGTTGTGACTATACCGGAGGTTGCCTCAGATCACGCAACTGCAACTCAATCTCCAACTCCCGCCACCTGGCGGCCTCCTGCAACTCTAACAAGGTCTCGCACCTCTGCGCGGACACAAACTGTCTGATATCTCTATTTAGCATACTCAGATATCGGGACATCTGAGCCTGCTCTAAAGCGAACTCAGGGAAAAACATCACCCTCTCAGTAAACATCCTGGTGATCTCCATCACCAACTTCGAACCCTACTTCAGCTCAAGGAACTCCTGAGCCAATCTCTCTCTCTCAACCTGCGGAACATAACGAGTGCTGAACATATCTTTGAACTGATCCCATGAAACCACAGCCCTCTGCGCATCCGAGTATGACCCCGTGTTCAATCTCCACCAATCCTTTGCCCCAAGCCTTAACAAGTTCAGAGCACACCTCACCCTCTAATCAACAGGGCATGAACACATGAAGAAACACCCCTCCACGTCCGATAACCATCTCATAGCAACGATCGGGTCCTGAACACCATCAAAGGTGGGAGGCTTCGTATTATCGAAGTCCCGATACTGAAAACCTCTACTAGCTCCTCCCCCTACCGCTGCTACAGCCGCTGTAGCCGCCGCGACAGCTGTCTCAGTGAGAGCCGCATAGTGCTCATCAAAATACTCCACCATGGCGATCTTGATCGACCCAAACAGCTCCGGTAGCTCGGCCCGGAACAACGCACCAACCTCATCATGCAGGATCTCACGAATCCTCGCATCCAACTCGCACGTGCTCATCTGACCGATAACCTCGGGCGGTACTGACCCACCCGGAACTCCCTCTTCTGCTCTCGATCCTGACCCGGATCCACTCCCAGCATGCCTCGAAATCTCCATACTGAAAATAAACCACAAAATCTCAAACACTTCCCACTATCCCGGGAACCAACTCTCAACCCTACCCTAGAGGTCATGGTTTCCCTGATACGCGTATGGGTCCTGTGCTTTCAGTAGTACGGGCCCATGCTACCTTCCACACCTACCCATATTTGTATAAAGTACTACCACAACACCCTAGTGACAAATATACATAGCAAGCACTCAATCCTCACTCCTAGAGGAACACTGGAAATCTCATACAGAGGAAAACCCTAGGCTAGCAGGCATCATAAAACAGAAAACATTATCATGAAATCCTGAAGATCCATAGCCTAGTACTAGCATGCTATTCTATCAAAGCTCGAAAACAAACATCATGTATGGTATTTTGGGGTTACTTACTGGCTCCGGCTGATCGTACCTCCACGTCCTCTTTTTACTTAATTTGAAAACCATTTTAAATTCTGTTTTAAAAACTCTACTTGATTTGAGACTGGATTCACACGAATGTTCCTCCAATTCACTCAAACCAAGGCTCTGATACCAACTTGGTACGACCAAAAAATTTCAACAAAATTTAAAATTTTCAAAAACAACCCATTTTAATAATGTTATTACAAAAAGGTTTTCAATACATTTATTATCAGAGTATTCCCAGAACCATAACATAAAACATAAACACGAGGAGCAGTATGATCACGCCTTCGTCTTGCCACGGTCTCCTGAAGAACCTGAAAAACATTAAACCACAACTGTAAGCCCGAAAGCTTAGTGACATACCCCCAAAATACCAACCACATATACGCCCTTCCAGGCTACGACCTTCTGGTCCAAATCATAATGCCTTCCGGCCTATAACATAATGCCTACCGGCCCATATCATACATAGCATACGTAACATAACAGAACATAGAACAACCATGCACTTCGGGTCTACTGTGACACTGGTCCACCACACCAGCCAATAATCCACCTGGTCCACCTTCCGAGTCTACAGTATGATTGGTCCACCCGCACCGGGCCTTCAGTCGGCCTGGTTCACTGTCCGAGCCTCGGCACGTCTGGTCCGCCCTCTTGGGGCCTACAGCCTATTCGAACCACTTGCTGGGCCTTCGGAACAACCGATCTACCCTGGGTATCTTGGCCTACAACACAAAGCAGGACCCACCTCAACCCAACTCCAGTCCAAACAGCCATGTTCACATAAACATACAATCATATAAGAGTTCACAGTCAACAAGCCGATCAAACAGATCACATAACATATCATCATCCTAACCAGGATACCGACCTAACCGGTCACTAGCATAGCATCACCCAACATATCAGGAAACCGACCTTAACCAGGTCTCTAACATATACCATCCTAGCTTCCAGGATGCATACATATCAAGCAATAACATAACAACAAATACCTGGATCTCAATCCGATAAAGGGCAGCCTTGGTGCCTTAGACCCTGTCGATATAGTGAGGATAACTCACCTCGCGATTGCCGATACTTTGAACTGAAGAAGCAGATTCTCGAATCACCAACTCACCGCAAATTCCAAACTAACCATCATAACAAAATAAACATTAGGCCAAGCATACATCCACTTATCGGGCCAAGACCAAAGTCCAAATCTTATACAAAGTCCAATATTGGCCCAATTTACCAAATTGGGCCCACCTCACCAAATGGGCCTAGATCCAATGTCCATAACAATAATTGGACCCAAAAATACTCTATCCATAATTTCCAAACATGACCCATAAACCAACAACCCACAAGCGGCCCAAACTCTAAGGCCCAACATTAAGGTCCAATCAGGGGGAGTACGCTAGGCGTACCGTCCTTGGTATGTGGGGCGTACACACTGAAACCCAGCTGAGGATTGGGGCCTTGACCCGCTACACGGGGCATACAACCAAGTTACGCAGTGTGTAACTTCGCTACTCATAAAGTCATTATAACTTCTTAATGGCTTAAGCTATTAAGCCCAAACTTCAGATCCCTAGGCCAAATATGATTAGAATTCATGAAGTCTCAAACTTTATCACTTGGGACGTCCATAAGCTCTTAATCCAAGGTCTTAATCCATTAAAACCTATATATCTCACACTTGGAACAACTACAGCCCTTGGGACCTCATTTTTCTCAGTCAAGACCTCTCCAAAGGTCAGAAAGGATAGATAATCTCGGCCAACACAAAGCATGAATTAAGATGAGAACTTTGGGATAAGAAAGATGCTAAAAACTTCACAACACTTCGATCTATGCAAAATAAGTGGCAAGGAAGAAGCTTTATAACTCAAATAAGCTTCAAAGGATGATATCTATTCAATCTACAAGCTCCAATTGTCCCTTTCCTTCTTTGACAACTTCTCCTTTCTTCTTCTAGCTTTTCTTTTGCCAAAATGAGCTTTCCAAGGCCAAACACACCCAACAATGGAGCGAATACGGGTTTCTAGGGTTTCTGAGGTTAAGGATGAGCTTTTGGAGGCTAGGGTATGAACCAACATGTTCCTTATATAGTGGCTGACCCTAATTTTAGGGTTTGGGGTTTCTGAGAGTACGCTGGGCGTACTCACCTAAACACCCGCGTTTCTTTCCTCTATTTCGCTGGGTGTACCCAGCCAACTTCAAGCATGCATGCCATGCATGAATGGGACCTTTTCCACTTATTCCACAAAGAGCTATAAACAATAATCATCTTCAAAACGCCGCAACTCCTCTACTCTAAACCCGTTCCCAAATAACTTTACATTCATACGAGGGTGACGAGAAGCCCAATGCTTCTAACAACAAACACCGGCCTGAAACCTTCTCGGATGAAACCAATTTCCCGTAAAAGGACCAGAATTACCCTTCCTCTTAAATCTCAGGGACTCATAATTAAACACTTTAAGAACGGGTGTTACAATAACTCTCGATCTTCAAATAACCCCAAATAGTTTAAATTTGTTATGACATGGTCCCAAGAGTATTTAAAAGTTCAAGAATGGTGGATTTTCGGTTCCTCGCATCAAGCTTCTCAAATAAACCGATTTTGTATAAATTGAACTCACGCTTTAAGGGTGACTGCTTACGGCCCAATTTTAATCTTTTGATTATTATGGAGGGAATACATGGGCCAATATATTTGGCTTATACAAACCAATTACCTATTTATGCGAAAATACTATAAATCTTGTTTATAAAAATATTATTATTTAACAATTTATCATATTGTTACAAATAAACTAGTATAAATTTTTCGTATACGTATTTTGGTTATTTTATAGTGAAATAACAATTTCACACAACAAATACTACATAATACAAAATTATATAATTTTTATGTGACATTTTGTGAGAACAATAATTATCGATAGATTCTATATTTGAGAGACGAATTAATGACAAGAAACAATGATCAAAAGTGTGCTTAATGTTGTGATTAAAACGACTCTAGAAGAGTTCTTGAATGCACAACTTTTCTTTGAAAACTTATAAAGAATAGCGCTAGGCTTCAATAGCGATCACCCTACAATGTTACATGCATACAATATATATACATATATATATATATATAGACAAAAATACATAGCGCTTCCGAACATTGACAGACCCATTTCGGAATAACATATTTGACACAACACATAATAATCCTAACAATCTCCCCCTTTGTGTTAAATTTAGAAGGAGTGTCTTCATTGTTGTCTTCGATGCACGTTGAATAAGTTAGGCATGATATTATGAAGCGAGTTTAAGACACACACGTACCATTTGATCATATCTGAAAAGCATTAGAGGTCGGCTGAAGTGTTCACTTTACATATTTCGCCCAAGGAGAGAATTGTCTTCAGTGTAGTTGTTGAGTATAGATGTTTGTCTCGCAGAAAGACCAAACTCTTCTGAACTACTTCTCCTTCCTTTCTGTTATAAACGATGATTCATTTCTCTTTGCGGATAATTCCAACCTCCAGCTTCTAAATGTCCTTAGGTAGATCTTCCGGCTTTAGAACGGGTTTCTTTTTTAGAACTCATGTGATCGCAACATCCATCTTTGTAACTTCTTGGATGTAGCAAACGATCATCCTTTTCAGATGTGCAACAATAGGTTCATACTTCTTTTCATCTTTTGAAACAATGTTGAACAAAGAGATCCATTCGTATGGATCCATAAATGGCAAATCTGGTAAAGTGAACTCATCCACAATGTGATTGGCTCCTCTGAATCCTTTGAACATTATGTTCAGAAAACCTTCGGTCTGAACAAGCAAACCAAACTTCACAGCACTTATTTTCTTCAAGCTCCAAGACTTGTACCGTGGCATGGCATACTTCAAATTAAATGAAACAGCTTCTGATAGACTACACTATCTGAAATCAAAGACTTCTCAATCTTCTCAAAGCAACGAAAGAGAAATTCCCTTGATGTGATGGGAAATTCAAATTGAGATTTTGATGGGTTTTGAGCATAATAACAATTCATATGTGTGCATACCCTAATGCTTTGGATCTAGGTTTTCTGTAATTGGACATGCAACATTTAAACACAAAGGAGAAACCCTAGGAGGCTAGTATAATTTTCGAAATTAATAATAAACTAGGGTTAGGCTACATACCTTGATTGTTATATTGTAATAACAATCTAATCATTGCTTGAAATACCTTTGGTAGCAAGCGCCACAAATTTCACGTCTCTAATGGTTCACAAACAAACCATGCAAGGAGGGGCCATTCATGAAATTCAACCGTAAGGAGGGTTTATATAGGTGTTAGGAAGGTATTGAATAAGGCAGGTGTATCCAAGATAACCCTAATCCTTTAACTTCCTCCTTAAGGCATCAAAGACACCCTTAAAGCCCAAGGAAACCCCAGGACACTCTAGAATTCATTCCCCTTCTTTAAGGAGATTCTACAAGGCTCAATGCTCAACTATTGAACATTGTCACATTTAGTCCCTGCACTTTTAGTTAAATTCTTTAATCCTAAAATTAATTTTATATTAATTTCTGAATAACTATTAATTAAACAATATGATTTTTAATTAATATATTATTTTCATAATACATTAATAAATGTGACAACCCGGAAATTTATTGCTTTATAAGTATAGTCAAACGAAAGTCAAAATCGCTCCTGCTATCATTTAGCACTATTTAGAGTCTGTTTGAGTGTTTTAAGCCTTATACATTCAAGGGATGAGTATCATGAGTCCCGATTATTTTGTCTTGTAGTGGCTCATGACGTGGGACATAGATGGTCATGTCGTGAGAGGTTGTCGACTATTAACTTTCGTTGATCGTTGACTTTTTGACTAGTTTGACATTGGGTCAAACTTGAAGGATTTAGGTCGTTGAAAAAGATTCTTCCATGATTTGGTGATAGAGGGATCGTGTGAACAAGCAGTGCAGAAATGGAGCGCTTCTTAGTGTTTTCGGGTTTTTTGATTAAACTGAGCCTTGCCTCATTGTATGTGACATCCCGAACTTTAGGTCAAAAATTACGGACGGTCAAGTTCACAGTAATTCTCTTGGTAAATTGAATCATTAAGTTTTATTGCACCTAATGTGAAAACAAATGAGTTATTTCAACTATTATAAGATACCAGATAATATCTTATTTCCAAAAATGTAATTTGACAAACGAATCAAAGAACTTTTGGAATGCGTCTGAAAACTAAAATTTTGTATTAAGAAGGTGTGAGCAATACAAACACTCTACTCTCGTAGTATGTGTTTCCCTGATTTCGAAAGTATAAAGAACATTCAAAACGGAGTTCGTATGCAAAAGATACGACCATTTTAAGAATAAAAAACAGGTATAATACTGATTTTATTAAAACCTCTCAAACCGTTTCTAAACATTGAGGCTATAGCCTAATATTTAATTTCGTATTTTTTTTATATCAAGTTCAATTTTACTTTGCATATTTGAAATACTTTTATAAAAATGTTTGTAAAAAAAATCAGACGTTTTCAACTTAATTAAACACGAAACCTTAAACGTCATTACACAGATGTTAGTCTAGCAGAATTTAATTATGTCAGCATTTTTGGAATTACCATGACCAGAACACTATGTAGGCACTTTTAGAAATTTATATAATCAGTGCAAGGGAAAGAAAATCAAGGTATACATCACGATAAAGAAATTTATAAAAAGTTCTAATTATTAGTATGAAAAATATTTATAATATACATAATGACTAGGACCATATATATGTATATATGTTTTTGGTGTCGTATGGGACTTCAAAAGATCCAAATTAGTTGTGTAATCACAATGTATATAAGTTATATAATAAAAATTATATAACAACACTAAGTGTGTGTGTATATATATATATATATATATATATATATATATATATATATATATATATATATATATATATATATATATATATATAATTTCCAAATACCAATTAATAGTATATACAACAAATTAAGACAATGATTATATACAAATCTCGAATTCCTTTTATATCTCTTAAACATGCATTATATGTGTTAATTTTGAAATTAAGAGACCAAGTTGTACTAATTAACAATTTTACATCCCTAACTATATATATATATATATATATATATATATATATATATATATATATATATATATATATATATATATATAATGAATAAAAGCAATAAAATTTCTCCACGATACATAATTAAATCTATACACTCAAATAATTATCCACACTTGAAGCCCAAGAAAATAATACAATTATACTCTAAATCAATCATATTGAGCAGATGGGTACAACCACATCTTGGAAATATCTGTAAAATTATAATCACCAATATAACTTTCAAACAAAGAAAACTTAATACCAACACTCAAAGAAAGTTGTAAAATGACAAAAATTTAGGAGAGAACTACACGCATCTTTTTTCTTCCTTCTTTTTGATCGAGGTTACAACTGGTGGTTTACGGGTTTATCTCCGGCGGTTTTCAGATAAGTTTTTCGGCGGTTTAAGGGGTTGTAACAGGTTCATTGGTGGTGGCTCTCGGGCTCTCGATTGGAGTTGCTACCATCACCTCCGGTAAGAACCACCGACTGTGAGGCCACCGTGCAACCACCATAGCCCACCCTCTCTCGCATCCCTTTTCTATTAATCAGAGCAAACCCAAACACCCCAATGATTCTGTAAAAAAATAAGGAAAACAAGAAGCTACCTGATCAACATCGTCTTCTTCGTCCCCCATCAAAGAGAAACTCCGGTGGTGGTGGTGATTCCCGGCGAGACATCGAGGCAACAGTCGCCTCGTGCGTTTCCTCTTCCCTCTCGTCAATCACAATATCTCGTTTCGGACCCACTAGTTTCCCTCTTATGATCTTGCCCCTCGCTTCCTTCCCTTCTGATTCTATCGATCAAGACCTCCGGGGATCTTGATTTCATCGCTACTACTGCTCGTATCGCTGCGGCAATTCAGTTCTCCCCCTTTTCCTCCTTCGCACATTACCATCAGAGCAGGAAGAAACCCTCGATGCCCTTTCCTCTTCCGTTCGATCCAGTTGAACCCCGGAGACCATATCGGCTTGCGCACCGACCAACGAACCCTTGTGCCCCCTTCGGGCCGCCGATTTCCTTCCTTCGCATCTACCCTTCATACGTATTCAGCTGATTTCGGTCGTGCCCCTCTATTTTCTTTCACCGATCAAACCTTGAGCACGGGAGAGCCATTAAAAGCCCTAATTCCATTTTAGCTTGTGCAAGGACCAAAGTACCGCCATTATTAAAACATTGTTTCGAAATTAGTCCCTATCCCCAAATGTTGATTCCATTTATTCAAAAGCCTATCCTTTCATTATTTTTAATTATTTTTAACAGAATAATTCCCAATCTTCAAACGTGGAATAAAAAATAACAATTTCAGTCCCTCCTTTGAATTATTTTAACCAAATCGGTCCTATTTTGGTTAATTAAATTATCAAATAACCCCAAATAGTTTAAATTTGTTATGAAACGGTCCCGAGAGTATTTAAAAGTTCAAGAATGGTGGATTTGTGGTTCCTCGCATCAAGCTTCTCAAATAAACCGATTTCGTATAAATCGAACTCACACTTCAAGGGTGAGTGCTTACGGCCCAATTTTAATCTTTTGATTATTACGGGAGGAATACATGTGCCAATATATTTTGCTTATACAAACCAATTACCTATTTATGCGAAAATACTATAAACCTAGTTTATAAAAATATTATTATTTAACAATTTATCATATTGTTACAAATAAAGTAGTATAAATTTTTCGTATACGTGTTATGGTTATTTTATCATGAAATAACAATTTCTCACAACAAATACTACATAATACAAAATTATATTATTTTTATGTGACATTGTGTGAGAACAATAAAGATCGATAGATTCTATATTTGAGAGACGAATTAATAAAGAAATAATAATCAAAAGTGTGCTTAATGCTTTGATTAAAACGACTCTAGAAGAGTTCTTGAAAGCATAACTTTTCTGTGAGAGCTTATAAAGAATAGCGCTAGGCTTCAATAACGATCACCCTACAATGTTACATGCATACAATATATATAGACAAAAATACACAGTGCTTCCGAACATGGACAGACCCATTTCGGAATTACATATTTGACACAACACATAATCATCCTAACAATCTCCCCCTTTGTGTTAAATTCAGAAGGAGTGTCTTCATTGTTTTCTTCAATGCACGTTGAATAAGTTACGCATGATATTCTGAAGCGAGTTTCAGACACACAAGTACCATTTGATCATATCTGAAAAGCATTAGAGGTCGGCTGAAGTGTTCACTTTACATGTTTCACCCAGGAGAGAATTGTCTTCAGAGCAGTTGTTGAGTATAGATGTTTGTCTCGGAGAAAGAACAAACTCTTCTGAACTACTTCTCCTTCCTTTCTGTCATAAATGATGGTTCAGTTCTCTTTGCGGATAATTCCAACCTCCAGCTTCTAAATGTCCTTAGGTAGCTCTTCCGGCTTTAGAACGGGTTTCTTTTTTAGAACTCATGTGATCGCAACATCCATCTTTGTAACTTCTTGGATGTAGCAAACGATCATCCTTTTCAGATGTGCAACAATAGGTTCATACTTCTTTTCATCTTTTGAAACAATGTTGAACAAAGAGATCCATTCGTATGGATCCATAAATGGCAAATCTGGTAAAGTGAACTCATGCACAATGTGATTGGCTCCTCTGAATCCTTTAAACATTATGTTCAGAAAACCTTCGGTCTGAACAAGCAAACCAAACTTCACAGCACTTATTTTCTTCAAGCTCCAAGACTTGTACCGTGGCATGGCATAGTTCAAATAAAATGAAACAGCTTCTGACAGACTACACTATCCGAAATCAAAGACTTCTCAATCTTCTCAAAGCAACGAAAGAGAAATTCCCTTGATGTGATGGGAAATTCAAATTGAGATTCTGATGGGTTTTGAGCATAATAACAATTCATATGTGTGCATACCCTAATGCTTTGGATCTAGGTTTTCTGTAATTGGACATGCAACATTTAAACACAAAGGAGAAACCCTAGGAGGCTAGTATAATTTTCGAAATTAATAATAAACTAGGGTTAGGCTACATACCTTGATTGTTATATTGTAATAACAATCTAATCATTGCTTGAAATACCTTTGGTAGCAAGCGCCACAAATTTCACGTCTCTAATGGTTCACAAACAAACCATGCAAGGAGGGGCCATTCATGAAATTCAACCGTAAGGAGGGTTTATATAGGTGTTAGGAAGGTATTGAATAAGGCAGGTGTATCCAAGATAACCCTAATCCTTTAACTTCCTCCTTAAGGCATCAAAGACACCCTTAAAGCCCAAGGAAACCCCAGGACACTCTAGAATTCATTCCCCTTCTTTAAGGAGATTCTACAAGGCTCAATGCTCAACTACTGAACATTGTCACCTTTAGTCCCTGCACTTTTAATTAAATTATTTAATCCTAAAATTAATTTTATATTAATTTATGAATAACTATTAATTAAACAATATGATTTTTAATTAATATATTATTTTCATAATACATTAATAAATGTGACAACCCGAAAATTTATTGCTTTATAAGTATAGTCAAACGAAAGACAAAATCGCTCCTGCTATCATTTAGCACTATTTAGAGTCTGTTTGAGTGTTTTAAGCCTTATACATTTAAGGGATGAGTATCATGAGTCCCGATTATTTTGTCCTGTAGTGGCTCATGACGTGGGCCATAGATGGTCATGTCGTGAGAGGTTGTCGACTATTGACTTTCGTTGATCGTTGACTTTTTGACTAGTTTGACATTGGGTCAAACTTGAAGGATTTAGGTCGTTGATAAAGATTCTTCCATGATTTGGTGATAGAGGGATCGTGTGAACAAGCAGTGCAGAAATGGAGCGCTTCTTAGTTTTTTCGGGTTCTTTTATTTAAATGAGCTTTGCCTCATTGTATGTGACATCCCGGACTTTAGGTCAAAAATTATAGACGGTCAAGTTCACAGTAAGTCTCTTGGTAAATTGAATCATTAAGTTTTATTGCACCTAATGTGAAAACAAATGAGTTATTTCAACTATCATAAGATACCAGATGATATCTTATTTCCAAAAATGTAATTTGACAAACGAATCAAAGAACTTTTGGAATGCGTCTGAAAACTAAAATTTTGTATTAAGCAGTTGTGACCAATACAAACACTCTACTCTCGTAGTATGTTTCTCCCTGTTTCCGAAAATATAAAGAACATTCAAAACGGAGTTCGTATGCAAAAGATACGACCATTTTAAGAATAAAAAACAGGTATAATACTGATTTTCTTAAAACCTCTAAAACCATTTCTAAACATTGAGGCTATAGACTAATATTTAATTTCGTATTTTTTTATATCAAGTTCAATTTTACTTTGCATATTTGAAATACTTTTATAAAAATGTTTGTGAAAAAAAAATCAAACGTTTTCAGCTTAATTAAACACGAAACCTTAAACGTCATTTCACAGATTTTAGTCTAGCAGAATTTAATTATGTCAGCATTTTTGGAATTACCATGACCAAAACACTATGTAGGCACTTTTAGAAATTTAAATAATCGGTGCAAGGGAAAGAAAATCAAGGTATACATCACGATAAAGAAATTTATAAAAAGTTTTTATTATTATTATGAAAAATATTTATAATATATATAATGACAAGGATCATATATATGTATATATGTTTTTGGTGTCGTATGGGACTTCAAAAGATCCAAATTAGTTGTGTAATCACAATGTATATCAGTTATATAATAAAAATTATATAGCAACACTAAGTGTATATATATATATATATATATATATATATATATATATATATATATATATATATATATATATATATATATATATATAATTTTCAAATACCAATTAATAGTATATACAACAAATTTAGACAATGATTATATACAAATCTCGAATTCCTTTTATATCTCTTAAACATGCATTATATGTGTTAATTTTGAAATTAAAAGACCAAGGTGTACTAATTAACAATTTTACATCCCTAACTTTATATATATATATATATATATATATATATATATATATAATAAATAAAACCAATAAAATTTCTCCACGATACATAATTAAATCTATACACTCAAATAATTATCCACACTTGAAGCCCAAGAAAATAATACAAGTATACTCTAAATCAATCATATTGAGCAGATGGGTACAACTACATCTTGGAAATATCTTTAAAATTATAATCACCAATATAACTATCAAACAATACCAATACAACACTCAAAGAAACCTTAATCCTACACTCAAAGAAAACTTAATACCAACACTCAAAAGAAAGTTGTACAATGACAAAAATTTAGGAGAGAACTACACGCATCTTTTTTCTTCCTTCTTTTTGATCGAGGTTACAACTGGTGGTTTACGGGTTTATCTCCGGCGGTTTTCAGATAAGTTTTTCGGCGGTTTAAGGGGCTGTAACAGGTTCATTGGTGGTGGCTCTCGGGCTCTCGATTGGAGTTGCTACCATCACCTCCGGTAAGAACCACCGACTGTGAGGCCACCATGCAACCACCACAGCCCACCCTCTCTCGCATCCCTTTTCTATTAATCAGAGCAAACCCAAACACCCCAATGATTCTGTAAAAAAAATAAGGAAAACAAGAAGCTACCAGATCAACATCGTCTTCTTCGTCCCCCATCAAAAAGAAACTCCGGTGGTGGTGGTGATTCCCAGCGAGACATCGAGGCAACAGTCGCCTCGTGCGTTTCCTCTTCCCTCTCGTCAATCACAATATCCCTAGCAGCTTTCGCTGCTATCTTGTTTCGGACCCACCAGTTTCCCTCTTATGATCTTGCCCCTCGCTTCCTTCCCTTTTGATTCTATCGATCAAGATCTCTGGGGATCTTGATTTCATCGCTACTACTGCTCGTATCGCTGCGGCAATTCAGTTCTCCCCCTTTTCCTCCTTCGCACATTACCATCAGAGCAGGAAGAAACCCTCGATGCCCTTTCCTCTTCCGTTCGATCCAGTTGAACCCCAGAGACCATATCGGCTTGCGCACCGACCGACGAACCCTCGTGCCCCCTTCGGGCCGCCGATATCCTTCCTTCGCATCTACCCTTCATACGTATTCAGCTGATTTCGGTCGTGCCCCTCTATTTTCATTCACCGATCAAACCTTGAGCACGGGAGAGCCATTAAAAGCCCTAATTCCATTTTAGCTTGTGCAAGGACCAAAGTACCGCCATTATTAAAACACTGTTTCAAAATCAGTCCCTATCCCCAAGTATTGATTCCATTTATTCAAAAGCCCATCCTTTGATTATTTTTAATTATTTTTAAGAGAATAATTCCCAATCTTCAAACGTGGAATAAAATATAACAATTTCAGTCCTTCCTTTGAATTATTTTAACCAAATCGGTCCTATTTTGGTTAATTAAATTATCAAATAACCCCAAATAGTTTAAATTTGTTATGAAACGGTCCCGAGAGTATTTAAAAGTTTAAGAATGGTGGATTTGTGGTTCCTCGCATCAAGCTTCTCAAATAAACCGATTTCGTATAAATCGAACTCACACTTCAAGGGTGAGTGCTTACGGCCCAATTTTAATCTTTTGATTATTACGGGAGGATTACATGTGCCAATATATTTTGCTTATACAAACCAATTACCTATTTATGCGAAAATACTATAAACCTAGTTTATAAAAATATTATTATTTAACAATTTATCATATTGTTACAAATAAACTAGTATAAATTTTTCGTATACGTATTATGGTTATTTTATCATGAAATAACAATTTCCCACAACAAATACTACACAATACAAAATTAAATGATTTTTATGTGACATTGTGTGAGAACAATAAAGATCGATAGATTCTATATTTGAGAGACGAATTAATGACAAGAAACAATGATCAAAAGTGTGCTTAATGCTTTGATTAAAACGACTCTAGAAGAGTTCTTGAATGCATAACTTTTCTGTGAGAGCTTATAAAAAATAGCGCTAGGCTTCAATAACGATCACCCTACAATGTTACATGCATACAATATATATATATATATATATATATATATATATATATATAGACAAAAATACACAGTGCTTCCGAACATGGAAAAACCCATTTCGGAATTACATATTTGACACAACACATAATCATCCTAACAATCTCCCCCTTTATGTTAAATTCAGAAGGAGTGTCTTCATTGTTGTCTTCTATGCACGTTGAATAAGTTAGGCATGATATTCTGAAGCGAGTTTCAGACACACAAGTACCATTTGATCATATCTGAAAAGCATTAGAGGTCGGCTGAAGTGTTCACTTTACATGTTTCACCCAAGGAGAGAATTGTCTTCAGAGCAGTTGTTGAGTATAGATGTTTGTCTCGGAGAAAGACCAAACTCTTCTGAACTACTTCTCCTTCCTTTCTGTCATAAACGATGGTTCAGTTCTCTTTGCGGATAATTCCAACCTCCAGCTTCTAAATGTCCTTAGGTAGCTCTTCGGGCTTTAGAACGGTTTCTTTTTCAGTACTGATGTGATCTCAACATCCATCTTTGTAACTTCTTGGATGTAGCAAACGATCATCCTTTTCAGATGTGCAACAATAGGTTCATACTTCTTTTCATCTTTCGAAACAATGTTGAACAAAGTGATCCATCCGTATGGATTCATAAATGGCAAATCTGCCAAAGTGAACTCATGCACAATGTGATTGGCTCCTCTGAATCCTTTAAACATTATGTTCAGAAAACCTTCGGTCTGAACAAGCAAACCAAACTTCACAGCACTTATTTTCTTCAAGCTCCAAGACTTGTACCGTGGCATGGCATAGTTCAAATAAAATGAAACAGCTTCTGACAGACTACACTATCCGAAATCAAAGACTTCTCAATCTTCTCAAAGCAACGAAAGAGAAATTCCCTTGATGTGATGGGAAATTCAAATTGAGATTCTGATGGGTTTTGAGCATAATAACAATTCATATGTGTGCATACCCTAATGCTTTGGATCTAGGTTTTCTGTAATTGGACATGCAACATTTAAACACAAAGGAGAAACCCTAGGAGGCTAGTATAATTTTCGAAATTAATAATAAACTAGGGTTAGGCTACATACCTTGATTGTTATATTGTAATAACAATCTAATCATTGCTTGAAATACCTTTGGTAGCAAGCGCCACAAATTTCACGTCTCTAATGGTTCACAAACAAACCATGCAAGTTGGGGCCATTCATGAAATTCAACCGTAAGGAGGGTTTATATAGGTGTTAGGAAGGGATTGAATAAGGCAGGTGTATCCAAGATAACCCTAATCGTTTAACTTCCTCCCTAAGGCATCAAAGACACCCTTAAAGCCCAAGGAAACCCCAGGACACTCTAGAATTCATTCCCCTTCTTTAAGGAGATTCTACAAGGCTCAATGCTCAACTATTGAACATTGTCACCTTTAGTCCCTGCACTTTTAATTAAATTCTTTAATCCTAAAATTAATTTTATATTAATTTTTGAATAACTATTAATTAAACAATATGATTTTTAATTAATATATTATTTTCATAATACATTAATAAATGTGACAACCCGGAAATTTATTGCTTTATAAGTATAGTCAAACGAAAGTCAAAATCGCTCCTGCTATCATTTTGCACTATTTAGAGTCTGTTTGAGTGTTTTAAGCCTTATACATTCAAGGGATGAGTATCATGAGTCCTAATTATTTTGTCCTGTAGTGGCTCATGACGTGGGCCATAGATGGTCATGTCGTGAGAGGTTATTGACTATTGACTTTCGTTGATCGTTGACTTTTTGACTAGTTTGACATTGGGTCAAACTTGAAGGATTTAGGTCGTTGATAAAGATTCTTCCATGATTTGGTGATAGAGGGATCGTGTGAACAAGCAGTGCAGAAATGGAGCGCTTCTTAGTGTTTTCAGGTTCTTTGATTAAAATGAGCTTTGCCTCATTGTATGTGACATCCCGGACTTTAGGTCAAAAATTATCGACGGTCAAGTTCACAGTAAGTCTCTTGGTAAATTGAATCATTAAGTTTTATTTCACCTAATGTGAAATCAAATGAGTTATTTCAACTATTATAAGATACCAGATGATATCTTATTTCCAAAAATGTAATTTGACAAACGAATAAAAGAACTCTTGGAATGCGTCTGAAAACTAAAATTTTGTATTAAGCAGTTGTGAGCAATACAAACACTCTACTCTCGTAGTATGTGTTTCCATGATTCCGAAAATATACAGAACATTCAAAACCAAGTTCGTATGCAAAAGATACAACCATTTTAAGAATAAAAAACAGGTATAATACTGATTTTCTTAAAACCTCTAAAACCATTTCTAAACATTGAGGCTATAGACTAATATTTAATTTCGTATTTTTTTATATCAAGTTCAATTTTACTTTGCATATTTGAAATACTTTTATAAAAATGTTTGTGAAAAAAAATCAAACGTTTTCAGATTAATTAAACACGAAACCTTAAACTTCATTTCACAGATTTTAGTCTAGCAGAATTTAATTATGTCAGCATTTTTGGAATTACCATGACCAGAACACTATGTAGGCACTTTTAGAAATTTATATAATCGGTGCAAGGGAAAGAAAATCAAGGTATACATCACGATAAAGAAATTTATAAAAAGTTTTAATTATTATTATGAAAAATATTTATAATATACCTAATGACAAGGACCATATATATGTATATATGTTTTTGGTGTCATATGGGACTTCAAAAGATCCAAAGTAGTTGTGTAATCACAATGTATATAAGTTATATAATAAAAATTATATAACAACACTAAGTGTGTGTGTGTCTATATATATATATATATATATATATATATATATATATATATATATATATATATATATATATATATATAATTTCCAAATACCAATTAATAGTATATACAACAAATTTAGACAATGATTATATACAAATATCGAATTCCTTTTATATCTGTTAAACATGCATTATATGTGTTAATTTTGAAATTAAAAGACCAAGGTGTACTAATTAACAATTTTACATCCCTAACATTATATATATATATATATATATATATATATATATATATATATATATATATATATATATAATGAATAAAACCAATAAAATTTCTCCATGATACATAATTAAATCTATACACTCAAATAATTATCCACACTTGAAGCCCAAGAAAATAATACAATTATACTCTAAATCAATCATATTGAGCAGACGGGTACAACCACATCTTGGAAATATCTGTAACTTATAATCACCAATATAACTTTCATACAAAACCCAATACAACACTCAAAGAAACCTTAATACTACACTCAAAGAAAACTTAATACCAACACTCAAAGAAAGTTGTACAATGACAAAATTTTAGGAGAGAACTACACGCATCTTTTTTCTTCCTTCTTTTTGATTGAGGTTACAACTGGTGGTTTATGGGTTTATCTCCGGTGGTTTGCAGATAAGTTTTTCGGCGGTTTAAGGGGCTGCAACAGGTTCATTGGTGGTGGCTCTCGGGCTCTCGATTGGAGTTGCTACCATCACCTCTGATAAGAACCACCGACTGTGCGGCCACCATGCAACCACCACAGCCCACCCTCTCTCGCATCCCTTTTCTATTAATTAGAGCAAACCCAAACACCCCAATGATTATGTAAAAAAAAATAAGGAAAACAAGAAGCTACCTGATCAACATCGTCTTCTTCGTCCCCCATCAAAAAGAAACTCCGGTGGTGGTGGTGATTCCCGGCGAGACATCGAGGCAACAGTCACCTCGTGCGCTTCCTGTTCCCTCTCGTCAATCACAATATCCCTAGCAGCTTTCGCTACTATCTCGTTTTGGACCTACTAGTTTCCCTCTTATGATCTTGCCCCTCGCTTCCTTCCCTTCTGATTCTATCGATCCAGACCTCCAGGGATCTTGATTTCATCGCTACTACTGCTCGTATCGCTGCGGCAATTCAGTTCTCCCCCTTTTCCTCCTTCGCACAATACCATCAGAGCAGTAAGAAACCCTCGATGCCCTTTCCTCTTCCGTTCGATCCAGTTGAACCCCGGAGACCATATCGGCTTGCGCACCGACCGACGAACCCTCGTGCCCCCTTTGGGCCGCTGATTTCCTTCCTTTGCATCTACCCTTCATACGTATTCAGCTGATTTCGGTCGTGCCCCTCTATTTTCTTTCACCGATCAAACCTTGAGCATGGGAGAGCCATTAAAAGCCCTAATTCCATTTTAGCTTGTGCAAGGACCAAAGTACCGCCATTATTAAAACACTGTTTTGAAATCAGTCCCTATCCCCAAATATTGATTCCATTTATTCAAAAGCCCCTCCTTTGATTATTTTTAATTATTTTTAACTATAACAGCCCGGATTCCCAGGTATCTTTACCTTCATATTTTTTTGGTATTCTGTGAGGGGACTCGGCGAGTTGGAGGTCGAACTCGCCGAGTCGGGTCGCGGTTTTGGATGGAGGTTCGCGTCCGGACTTGGCGAGTCTGCGCTGTTTAATGAAATCCTAATTTCCCGGTCCTAAGCCCTATTTATAGGACCTTATGGCCTTCATATGCGGCCACCTTGAGCCCTGAGTGCACCCAAACGGCTGAGAGACTTTGTGAGTGAGATAGAGGCTATTTGTTCATCATTTTGTGTGATTTTTGCAAGACGGAAGGAGAAGATCAAGCTTGAAGAGTTGGAGAGCTTGGATCTGCTTCTATTTCATCAAGGGGACCTTCTTGAGGTAACTTTCAGAGCTAAACTTCGTATTTTGGTTGATGTGTCAAATATAGGGTTTCTTCTTGCTTTATTTGGCTTGAATTGGAAGTATGAAAGGTCCTATGGAGGTATGGAACCTAGATCTGGACCTTAGCAGGTCCAAAAGGCCCAAATGACAAGCTTTATGTCCATTCTTTTGAGTTGGAAGCTAGGGTTGCCGTATTAGAGGTTATTTCTCCAAAATGATCCTTGTATGCGTTGCATGGCGACCAAGACTGAGACTTTACGTGGCAAATGTGATTGGGAAGGCCAGATCTATGTGTGTATGGAACGGATCTGACCGCAAAAGCCAGCTTTAGCTGATGCATGGCATGGACTCGCCGAGTCTGAAGAACAGACTCGACGAGTCGCTTGAAGATTGTCCTTGTGACCACCCAGTGTATAGTCCTGCCGAGTTGTGGGTGACTCAGTGAGTCACGGAGAGTTAGAAAGGTTTTGACAGGTGGACCGATTCGAGTTGGGACTCTCCGAGTTGTCCTTGTGACTCGGCGAGTTGAGTCGCGGTGGCCCCGTGATTCATGCCCAGGTGGAACTCATCGAGTCAGGGAAGTACTTGACGAGTCAAAGGGAAAATCCTTGTGAGTTGGAGAAAACGCGTAGACTCGTCGAGTCACTATAGTGCACTCGCCGAGTCCAATCAATTTGACCAAAAACTGTTCACTAAGTCAACCAGTGTTGGCTTGATAAGGATGGTCAACCTTAGTGGTACAAGTAATAATTATAGATTCATGATGTCATAGAAGGATTACAGCTCGGGGGTTCGAGCACGAGTGATTTCCAGGGTTCACGAGTTACCGAGACATACGAGGTGAGTTTTCTCACTATACTATACCCGGAAGGGTTTGACTGTGTGACCGGAAGGTCAGATATGCTATGAGATATATGTGTTATGTGTGATAAGTTATTCGTTATATGTGCCATGTATGATATGCTTGATATGGGCCGGAAGGAAATATGTTATGGGCCGGAAGGCGTGGTAATATGGACCGTAAGGTTGATGTGGGTAGGACCGGAAGGTTTACCCAGGCGGGACGGAAGTCGCCTGAGACACATGGACCGGAAGGTCATCACCTGGAAAGACGTATGTGCGTAGGTTGTATTTTGGGGAACTCACTAAGCATTTATGCTTACAGTTGTTGTGTTATGTGTTTCAGGTACTAGCGAGGACCGTGGGAAGGCGCCGGCGTGATCGTACACACACTCGGGGAAAACATTTTGTGATCTTTGTTATGTAATCGGTCGTGACTAAATTGTTACATTGGAACCTAAATTTATTACTCGATGTTTTGATGATTGTAAAAATGAAAAAAATTGGTTTTGAAATCTATGACGTTACAAGTTGGTATCAGAGCCTTGGTTTGAGGGATTCGGGTACACCTTCGGGCGTAACTGAACTCAAACCGGGGATTTGAGAAAATTTTAATTAATAAATCAATAAAATTTGATAAGTGATTTCGAGACAACCAAAGAAAAAGGAGTGTGTACGGTCAGCCAGCGCCCGAACAGTAAAATCCCCAAAATACTCTTACAATATGTGTTATGAAATATGATATAATATGATACGCATGCTAGTAGACTAGGTATACATATTAGGACTAGAGTGGCCTGATTTTGTGAGGCCTTAGTCTAGGGAAACCTGCTTCTATGAGGTGCTTGAGAGCGAGTGGTAACTAGTGTATGACAAGAATAGAGTACTCAGGATTCGGGGTTTGGGGAGGAGGACTTGGGGTGAATACTGATGCGGTGTAATTGGTAGTATTGGGCCCATACTACTAAGGACACCGGGTCAATGGACAGCCCAAGTAAGAACCCTTGGGTATCGGAGACTGAGTAGGACTGCGTTATCGAGTGCGATTATGCCCGATAGAGTCTCTGATATTTTTATGTTGTATTTCAGAGACGTCATGGTTGGACCACGACACAGACCTGATACGAGTAGTGTGACTGACGAGGAGCTTCGTCAGATGATTCATGAGGAGGTAGTTGCAGCGATCCGGGCCGAGATTCCGAAGATGTTTGGGTCTATTAAGCCCACGCTGATGGAGACATTTGATGAGCGGTACGGCGCGTTGACTGAGGCCGCCACCGCTGCAGCTACCGCAGCTGTGGCCGCTGCCAGACCACAGGGAGGTGACTCGTTGCTGTTCCGGGAGTTCAGCAACACGAAGCCACCGGAGTTTGACGGGACGCAGGATCCGATTGCTGCGATGAGATGGATTGCTGATATCGAGGGATGCTTCTACACTTGTTCATGTCCGGAGCATCTGAGGGTACGGTTCGCCTTGAACCAGCTCCGCCTAGGAGCAAAGGATTGGTGGAAGTTCGTAACGGTGAACTTCACTCTGGCAGAGGTCTCAGCTGTGACTTGGGAGAGGTTTACTGCTATGTTCAGAGACGAGTAAATTCCCCCGGTTGAGAGGGAACGGTTGGTTCAGGAGTTCTTGACCCTCAAGCAGGGTAATGATTCTATTACGGTGATCATGCGGAAGTTTCATGTGAGGGCGATGTTCTGCCCCGAGCAGGTGTCCACGGAACAGGCTCGGATGAGTCGGTATTTGGGAGTGCTGAGGAGGGATATCAGGGAGTTCGTATCGAACTCGTCATATCAAACTTTTGCGGAGCTTCAGGCGAATGCCAGGAAGCGCGAGATCGAGTTGGAGACCCAGGCCAAGGAGGAGGCCGAGTCTCAACGGCTGGATCAGCGGCCGGCTCAGTCTCAGCCGGCAGCCAAGCGGACTAAGTCCGCCGATTCGAGATCCGGAGGTCAGAAGGGCCGCACTTGCGGAAATTGCGGCAAGGGTCACGAGGGGGCATGTCGATCGGGTGCTTGCTACAAGTGTGGCAAGGAGGGGCACATTGCTAGGGATTGCCCCAAGGGATTCATGGTTTTCTTTCATTGCAACCAGACCGACCATCGAAAGGCCGAGTGCCCCCAGCTTCGCCAGGGATCTACGCCTACTGCCAGGGTTCCCGAGGTTCGGCCAGTGAAGGCCGAGGCTCCGAAGGCTCGTGGGAGAGCTTTCCAGTTGACTGCGGAGGAGGTCCGCGCGGCGCCTGTTGTTGTAGCCGGTATGTATTCTTTCATGTATTTACATTTATACTGAGATATTGTGCTTATATTATTATATGCGTAGGTACTTTTCTTGTGAATTATGTGCTTGCTTTGGTATTATTCGACTCGGGTGCGAGTCGGTCTTTTGTTTCGTTGGCTTTTAGCCAGCACATCAGTATCGATCGGGAGGTGATGAGTCGACCCTTGCGAGTTGCTATAGCAAATGAGAAAGTAGTATACGCCACTGAGGTGATTCGAGGATGCGTGCTCGAGATTTTTGGGGTCGAGTTTCCTATAGACTTGGTCCCTATAGCTATGGGGGATGTCTGCGTTATCGTGGGCATGGACTGGTTGAGTAGGTTTGGAGCAGTCATTGACTGCGAGAGACACCTGGTGATGATTCGAGACCCTAGTGGGGGAGTGCTCACGGTTTATGGCGAGGGGACCCGGTGTGGGTTGGCGTTTTGTTCGGCTGCCAGGGCAAGGCAGAGTTTGCAGCAGGGCTGTGATGGATTCATAGCCTATGTGATGGATACTCGAGTGGCCGCGGGGAGGCTTAATTCGATTGATGACGTCCCGGTTGTATGCGAGCTTTCGGATGTGTTCTCCGAAGAATTACCGGGTGTGCCTCCGGAGAGGCAAGTGGAGTTTTGTATCGATTTGGTTCTGGGAGCGGCGCCCATCGCTAAGGCGCCTTATCGTCTCGCTCCGCCGGAAATGCAGGAATTATCCTCGCAGCTTCAGGAGCTGTTGGGAAAGGGATTCATTCGACCGAGTAGCTCACCTTGGGGAGCGCCGATTTTGTTCGTCAAGAAAAGGATGGTTCACACCGGATGTGTATCGATTATCAGGAGTTGAACAAGTTGATGGTTAAGAACCGATATCCGTTACCTAGGATCGATGATCTGTTTGATCAGTTGCAGGGGGCATCTTGGTTTTCCAAGATTGACTTGAGGTCGGGGTATCATCAGATGACGGTTCGAGAGGAAGATATCCAAAAGACTGCTTTCAGGACTTGTTATGGACATTATGAGTTTGTGGTGATGCCTTTTGGGCTCACCAATGCCCCGGCCACGTTCATGGATCTTATGAACCGGGTGTGTCGGCCGATGGTGGATCGGTCGGTGATCGTATTCATCGATGATATTTTGGTGTATTCGAGGACTAGGGATCAGCATGAGGAACATTTGAGGGAGATTCTTGGGGTTTTGAGATCGGAGAGACTGTATGCCAAGTTCTCCAAGTGTGATTTATGGTTACGAGAGGTCCAGTTCCTCGGGCATCTTGTTAACCAGAAAGGGATATTGGTCGACCCGGCCAAGATTGAGGCGGTGTTGAGGTGGGAGGTGCCGATATCGCCCACCGAGATCAGGAGTTTTCTGGGTTTGGCTGGATATTATCACAGGTTTATCAAGGATTTCTCCAAGATCACTGTGCCACTTACTAGGATGACCCGGAAGGGTGTTACGTTTTCATGGGGACCGAAGCAGCAGTCCTCATTCGAGACGCTTCGTCAGAAATTGTACGAGGCTCCGGTGCTTGCACTCCCGGAAGGGATGGAGGATTTTGTGGTATACTGTGATGCCTCTATATCGGGTTTCGGGGCGGTGCTTATGCAGAGGGGTCATGTGATAGCGTACGCTTCTAGGCAGTTGAAGCCTCATGAGTCGAGATATCCCACCCACGACCTGGAATTGGGGGCTGTGGTGTTTGCCCTGAAGATCTGGCAACACTATTTGTATGGGGTTCGGTGTACGATATACACGGACCATAAGAGCTTGAAGTACTTGATGGATCAGCCAAATATGAATATGCGACAGAGGAGGTGATTGGATGTGGTGAAGGATTACGATTGTGAGATCCTATACCACCCTGGCAAGGCTAATGTGGTAGCCGATGCATTGAGCCGTAGGGCGGATAGCGCCCCGATCCGAGATATTTGTATGAGATTGACGGTATTGACCCCGATTTTGGATATTATTCGAGGAGCTCAGGTAGAGGCTGCGAAGCCAGAACATCAGAAGAAGGAGCGGGTTGTAGGTCAGGTATCAGGATTCGTCACGGATGGTCGAGGGCTTATGACTTTTCAAGGTCGGATTTGGGTACCGTTTATGGGCGGTGCGCGTACTATTTTGATGGAGGAAGCACATCGATTGAAATTCTCGATTCATCCCGGTGCTACGAAAATGTATTTGGATCTCAGGAAGGAGTACTGGTGGCCCTGTATGAAAAGGGATGTCGCTTGGTTTGTCGAGAGGTGCTAGACTTGTCGGCAGGTCAAGGCCGAGCACCAGCTACCGCACGGTAAGCTGCAACCGCTAGAGATTCCCGAATGGAAGTGGGAACAAATCACTATGGACTTCATCACCAAGTTACCGCGGACTGCGAGGGGAGTCGATGCGATTTGGGTGATCGTGGATAGGCTGACTAAGAGCGCTCATTTTCTAACCATCAGCGAGAGCTCTTCTGCGGAGAAGTTAGCCGAGTTATATGTGAGGGAGGTAGTATGACAGCATGGAGTGCCGATCTCGATTATTTCTGTCACACCCCGAAACCAAGGATGGCGGAAACGTCCGGGGGTGGAGGACCTCATGTATAGTATCATAACCACAATTTCAATAGTAATTTAAGCAAACACAACCAACATATATATAATTGAAAAAGTTACATCACTTGTATGAATTACATGGTTCAAAATCAATTACAATATGTTGACAAAATATGAAAAGCTTGACCCCTTAACATCCCATCCTCAAAAGCACTTGATTACCTGTTTAGTGTTTTCCTGAGAATACAAGTTGTTTGAAAAGTGTCAACACAAATGTCGCGTTTGTTTCAGAAAATGTCGCGTTTGTTTAGTAGAAGTCTTTCACATGTAAATGTCGCGTTTGTTTCAGAAAAATCCGATATTTTCCTTGAAGTCCGTAAAATGTAGCCTTATAACCAAAGACCAAAATGTATAAGAAATCATCCTTACTTAGTAGAAATGTCATGAGTTTGAAATGATATGGAAAGCAAATTTTAAATCAACCTAAAACCTACCTCGGTTTTATGAAATCCCGTAAACTTTATGAATTGTTTGTTGGAATAGTGTCTAAGGCTGCAACTATATTAGGCAAGTATTTGACTCGGTTGTGCATGGTCCTTTTGGGTTGCCTTCACCATAGCAACTAGATGGATGATTTGTTAAAAGAGAGTAAATATTATAAGGAATAATATATGGTTATTTGATTAATATAAGTCATAAATTAATTTGAATTAATTTGGTGACTTAAAGAGATTAATTAAATAAGAGGGTATAAACTGTCAATTGTTTGATAGTTACACTTTACACTATAAATCCTTATCCATGATAGGATGGACGACTTCTAGGGCTTGGATAAGCCAAAATCGTCCATAGGGTTATCAAGGAAAGGATATGGATCAACTTAAAGTCTAAGTTATCCAATTAGGGTTAAAGCTGTAATCCTTAAGGAGCCTACAAGTATAAATAGACCCTAGGGGTGAGGGAATTCGACACACCATCAAAAGTAGAGATACTCTGGCCGAATTCCTCCCCTCTCCTCTCTCCTAAATCATCTTGCTTGCTATTGGTGTTTGTAAGCCATTAGAGGAGTGACATTTGTGACTCTAGAAGCTCCAAGACAACAAGATCAACAAGGAATCCAAAGGTATGATTCTAGATCTATTTCAATGTTGTTATTTAACGTAATTAGCTATTAGAAGTCTTGGATTCAAAGCATGTTTAATTAGAAAGCCTAGATCCAAGCATTAGGGTTTTGCATGCGCACATAGGAAAGTTCTTATGGCTAAAACTCATCAGTGGTATCAGAGCCTAGCTTGGTTTTCTTTAAATTGTTGCTTGATTAACTGAAACAAACCTGCAAAATTCGATTTTTAGGTTTTTTCATAATTATCTTATGGAAACTTACCTTAATCATAATAGATCAATCTAAATCCAATTTTTTGATATATATGACTATTATCTTGATCTAATTAAAGATATTTATCATCTAATAAAATATTTAATTTCCTTATATGATAATTGATTAATTATTTTGATAATTATCTTAAAAGAAATCTTGGATAAATCAAATAAAGATAATTAGGATATTAATTGTTAATTGGAATTATTTGTTGTTTGATCCTCCATGTTTTAAATGTTTAAAACCTACCCTAAAGTTTTGAAATTTATATTTGTGATTAAAAGTTTTAATTTAGACAACTTAAATTTCAAACCCTAGATTTTAAAAGGGTTTTAAAATACAACCCTATACTAATATGATATTACTAGATTAATATATATATATATATATATATATATATATATATATATATATATATATATATATATATATATATGTATAACTAAATGCTAGTCTTACCGTTAGTAGGCCTCATTCACGAAGCCGATCTATAAGGTGGGTATAAGGTTGCGGCCTATAAAATGGCGCTTAATGGGTGTACACTCACACCCACCGTTTGCTTGATTGGTGGAGGGTCGTTAGCCGAACGGGTAGGAAAGGGCAACCTCATCCTCTCATTAAAAGTATAATAAGAAATATAAAGTAACTACACACATTATAAAAAATTTCCCAATTCTAGTTACTTTAGGAAAAGTGAATTGATGCAATCCCATGAAATTACACTTTGCACCTTGCTAAGAAGTTAGTGGAGCGTGTGTGGTTTACCGGCACACTAATTGGTTCTAAGCGAAGGTGGCAAGGGGTGATTCATTGTTTATCATAGTTCGATGGAGCGTGTGTGGTTTACCGGCACATCGAATAGGTGATCATTACAATGAAGGCACCATGTGAATTTGCATGGTAATTCACACCCGCTTTGTGATCCTCGGCATCCCAGTCACAAACAAGAGGGGCATATCGAGATTTAAACATGCCATTGAATAGTTCAATGAATCTCATCCGAACCTAGGAATTCTCAATACACTTAGGACTAATAGTCTAGGTTTTGTTGTGGAGAATTAGTGAATCGTCATTCACTTACCTTCAATTTATTTTCATGTTAGATTACGGCATCCCTTTTCTAATATGAAAATGTTATTGTTGGATCCTAACCCTAATTTTTCTTATTGGGTGATAATTAGGGATTCTTATTCTAATATATCTTTGTCCTTTCTATAGATGTCGAACGCAAACAACGCTGCTGCTAGTTCTTTCATGTTGATGAGCCTTTGCCAAAAGGTCACCTTCAATGGAACGAACTTTAGCGAATGGATAAGATACATTCGCACCATTGCTCGCTATGAGGATAAGGAGTATGTCCTCGATGAGAAGCTCGAGAAAATCAACCCCGAAGTTGCTACTCCCGCCGAAATCACCAGCGAGATACAACGAAGGTACATTGCATCATGATCGCCACCATGAACTCCGAATTCCAAAAGTCCTACGAGGACATGTATCCATACGAAATGCATCAAGACTTATTGGAGAGGTACCACCAAAATGCGAGACAAGAGCGTTATGAGATTTTCACTAACATGATCTCCGCTAAGATGGGTCATGGAGAATCTCTTACCGTGCACCTGCAAAAGATGCAAAGGTATGTCGACCGCCTTCGCAAGTTAAATGTTGACTTCGGTGAAGACTTGGCGATCGATATGGTGCTTCACTCTTTGCCTCCGATGTACAACCAATTTAGGATGACCTACCACATGAACAAAGAAGAGGTCACCCTAAGCAAACTCCAAGGTCTCTTGAGGGTCGCTGAGAGCAACTTCAAGGATAAGTCTGTTGCACCTACTCCTAATCCGTCCACTGCTCCTGTCTTGGCTATTGGTCAAGGGAAGGGAAAGAAGAGGAAAGCTTCATCGAATAATTATCGCAAGGTGAAAGCCCGAGATGGTGCCTCTTCTAGTGGGACCAAAGTTGATCCCGCTAAGCCCTGCTCCAACCCAAAGGAGGCGGAGTGCCACCACTGCCACAAGATAGGACATTGGAAGAGAAGCTGCCCGGATTACCTGCAAGCGATCAAAGAAGGAAAGATCAAGCCATCTTTTGCAGGTATATACACAATCAAATCTAACGATTGTAATCATGCTATTTCTTGGGTTCTTGATACCGGTTGTGGTTATCACATTTGTTCTAATGTGAGGGACTAAGAAGAAGTAGGGATGTAGAGCAAGGAAGGATCAATCTAATCATGGGGAACAGAAGATCGTCGCCTGTGACCAAGATTGGAGTGTATTCTTTAGTGCTTAGGAATAGTTTGGTTTTAGATTTGAACAATTGTTGCTATTCGCCAGAAATGGCTACAAACATCATTTCATTTCATGGTTTATATAGACAAGGATTTAGATTTTCTTTTAATAATGAGAATGGTTCTATTTTGGCTTATCTAAATGGTGTCTTTTACTTTGAAGCTATACCATGTAATGGAATATATGAATCTGTTATGATTGTTGATAACTTAGGAAATGATGTTTTTGTTGGATAAGGTGTCTAAGTCCATAACTATTTCTGGTATGTACTTGACTCGACCCGGCATGGTCCATTTGGGTTGCATGGCACCATGCAATTGGATAGACTAAATGAGAGAAATAACACTTGGAGATTATTAATATATTATAAGTTCTAATATATTAATAATATTATTTGATTAGTTTGATCAAGAATTAATTTAGAATTAATTAAGTGATCAAAAGATAACTAATTAAATATATGGGTTGATTATGTAAATCATCCATATCTTGTATAGTGGGCTAAAAGGCTCCATGGACTATCAAGTTGGGTTCCACCCATAGGATGCTCCATGGATGCTCCATGGGAGTTACAAACCCATGGGTCATGGAAATGAAGAGTCATGACACATTAGGGTTTAACCCTAGATGTGTCAACACTATATAAGTAAGTATTCAAGAGGGCTTGGCCGATTTTGAGAAGTGAGTATTCTCTCATAAGTTCTTCCAAGAGCATTTGGTGTTGTGTGAAGCATTTGAGGCATCACACTTGGGGTGCTAGGCTCACAAGGTTTCAAGGAACACAAGCAACAACAAGGTAAGTTATTCTATCTATACTTTATGTTAAAATTGTTCCCCATGTATGCTAGATAGGAATATAACCTTGGAATTCAACTTTGCATGACAATTAGACAAACATAGATCCAAGGTTATTAGGGTTGCATGTACACTTAGGAAGTGTTAGAATGCTCAAAACCCATCAGTGGTATCAGAGCCTAGGCTTGTTTGTTCTTATTTGTGCTTAAAAGTTGAAAACAGAATCGGAAATTTTGCTATCTGCGAATGGACTCGTCGAGTCTATAGGGGGGACTCGTCGAGTCCATGAGTATCTTCAACCAACTTGGCGAGTCAGTTTATGCACTCGGCGAGTAGGGTCGACTGAGTGCAGATTTTCGATTCAGTTGCTGGAAATGAATTAGAAACATTACCCTAAACTGTTTTGGTAATTGAAAACTTGTTTTTTGGTGGTGTAATGTCTTTGCTAATTCATTTACAACAACTAGTTATCAAAATTACAAAGTTTTATGTAATTTTTGATTGTGTTCATATTCATGTTCTTGTTCTTATGATGTTTTAGATGATCATAGGAATTATTTGTAACCTATGTGGTAGATTAATTCTTGATCATAATGTGTTTTAATGGAGTCCATAAATTATCCTTAAGTTATGGAAAACCAAGAGTCACACTTGAGTTAAAACCATTAAGAAAACACAAGAGTTAGAAAAATGAAGAGTCTTCATTTTATTACTCTATTAAACTCATAAGTTACAAGAAATGAAAAGTTTTGAAAGTTACAAAACTTGCCCTCAAGTTTTGGAACAAGTAAAGTTAAGTTAAAACTTTAAGTTCCAACCCCTAGAATTTTAAAAGTTAAAATTCAACCCTTATACTTATATTATGATGATTTAATAATTATATATATATATATATATATATATATATATATATATATATATGTATAAGAATAAAGTCGTCTTACCGCTAGTACGCCTCATTCACGAAGCCGGTCTATAAGGTGGGTATAAGGTTGTTGCCTATAAAATGGTGACTTAATGGGTGTATATTCTCACCCACCGCTTGCTTGACTGGTGGAGGGTCGTTAGCCGAACGGGTAAGACAAGGACTTATAAATTCTCATTCAAAGTATGATGAATATAATAAAGTAACTAAATATTTATTAAATTCCCAATCTTAGTTACTTTAGGAAAAATGTGAATAAGGTGCTAATCCATGAAATTACACTTTACACTTTGTCTAAGTCGTTGGTGGAGCGTGTGTGGTTAACCGGAACACTAACTTGGACTTAACAAGGTAGGTAAAGGGTGACTTAAGGTTTATTATAGTATCGGTGGAGCGTGTGTGGTTTACCGGCACATCGATTGAGTGATAAACCTTAAGGGTACCAAGTGATTTGCATGGTTACTTCACACCTCGTTTTGTGATCCTCGGCATCCCAGTCACAAAACCTGGAGGGCACTCCCGAGATTGAAACATGCCTTTGAAAAGTTCATTGGATCTCAAAGAATCTAGGAATTTCTAAAACCAATAAAAACTAAATATCTAATATTTCGGTTTTCGTGGTGGAAATTGGTGAATCGTCATTCACCTACCTTTCAAATATGGTATAGCTTAGATTACGGCATACCTCTTCTAAGTTATATTATATTGTGATTGGATCCTAGCCTTAATATTACATTTGGGTGTTTTATTAAGGACTCTCTTAAATCTAAACTAAACTTGTTCTTCTCTTTCAGATGTCTTCAAATAATGCTTCTGGCTCGAATCCTAATGGCTCCTTTACTCTTATGAGCTTGTGTGGGAAAGTTACCTTTGATGGATCCAACTTCAATGAGTGGATCAGAAACATCAGGATGATAACCCGCTACGAGGACAAAGAATATGTCCTTGACAAGGAGCTTAAGTAAATTGATGAGTCCACTACAACTCCCCAGGAGATCGCTGTCTTTCATACTCATGAAAGAGATGCGACCAAGGTGGCTTGCATCATGTTGGCCACAATGACAGCTGAACTCCAAAAGTCTTATGAAGATTTCTACCCTTATGAAATGCACCAAGATTTGATGGAAAGATACCATCAAAGTGCACGACAAGAGAGGTACGAAGTCATTTGCTCCATGATAACAACCATGATGAAGGACGGAGAGTCCGTCACGAGCCACATGCAGAAAATGCAAAGGTATGTGGATCGTTTGCTGAAGCTCAATGTGAACTTCCCTGAGGAGCTTGCAATAGATATCATTTTGCACTCCTTACCATCGTGCTATGATCAATTCCGCATGACATATCACATGAACAAGGAAGAGGTCACCCTCAGCAAACTTCAGGGACTTCTCAAGACCGCAGAAACAGGTCTTAAGGAGAAGTCGGTTGCTATCACTCCTACTCCAGACTCAACTCCGGTCTTGGCAATCGGGCAAAGTCGAGGGAGGAAGAGAAAGAGATCATCGAAGGGTACCAAGGCTCGAACCCTTGATGGCTCTTCTTCAAGTGGAACCAAGAAAGGTTTCATTACTCCTTCTTCTGACCCAGAAGAGGCTGAATGCTTCTATTGCCATGAAAAAGCTCATTGGAAGCGGAACTGCCCAAAGTACCAGCAGGATGTGAAGGATGGGAAAGTCAAACCCAACCATGCAGGTATTTACACTATCATTTCTAATAACTCACCCCATTCGAAATCTTGGGTCCTTGATACCGGTTGCGGTATTCATATTTGTTGTGACTTGCAGGGACTAGGAAGAAGTGAGAATGTGGAGCAAGGAAGAATAAACTTAATCATGGGGAATAGGAAAGTTACACCTGTCACCAAGATTGGAGTTTATACTTTATCGCTAAGTAGTGGGTTTAATTTAGATTTGAATAAATGTTGTCATTCGCCAGAAATGGCAAGAAATATTATTTCCTTTCATGCATTGTACAAACAAGGTTTCACCTTTTCGTTTGATAATGAAGTTGGTTCGATTAATGCTTTCTTTAATAATGTACTTTATTTTAAAGCATTACCTTGTGATGGTGTGTATGAAGCTGTATCGATTGTAGATAACTTAGGAAATAATGTTTTGTGTATTGATTCTACTAATAATAATAACTTGGATAAAGCATCATTATGGCATTGTCGTCTTGGACATATAAGCAAGAAACGCATAGGCCAACTCCAAAAAGATGGAGTCTTGGAGTCGTTTGACCTAAAGTCAAATGATAGTTGCGAATCATGCTTACTTGGAAAAATGACAAAGTCACCCTTCACAGGCTCGTGTGAAAGGGGTGAAGGTTTGTTGGACCTTATACACACGGATGTGTGTGGACCATTCAAACATGCCACAAGAGATGCTAATCGTTATTATTTGACTTTTACTGATGATTACAGTAGATATGGATATGTCTACTTAATCAAGCATAAGTCAGAGACTTTCGAGAAGTTTAAGGAATTTAAACAGGAAGTCGAGAATCAATTGGGCAGGAACATTAAGATGCTTCGATCCGATCGAGGTGGTGAGTATCTTAGTTCAGAGTTCCTCGACTATCTAAAGGAATGTGGGATTGTCTCACAATTGACACCTCCCAGGACACCGCAGTTGAATGGTGTGGCTGAGAGGCGTAATCGAACCTTGTTGGACATGGTTCGTTCCATGATGAGTCGAGCTTCGCTACCAATCTCATTCTGGGGGTATGCCTTAGAGACTGCCGCCCATATCCTTAATCTAGTCCCTACAAAGAAAGTTGCCAAAACTCCTCACGAGATGTGGACTGGTAAAGTACCTAAACTAGACCACATCAAGATTTGGGGATGCGAGGCTTTCGTGAGACGCGAGACTCATGATAAGCTCGAACCCCGAAGCGAGAGGTGTATTTTCATCGGCTACCCACAGCAATCCTTTGGTTACCTCTTCTACAGACCTAGTGACAATGTGGTCTTTGTAGCAAGAAGAGGAGTCTTTCGAGAAAGAGAGTTTATAAGCCAAGGAGACAGTGGGAGGCAAGTTGATCTTGAAGAAATTCAAGAGTCAAGTGGTGAAGGAACTTCAAACTCTATCCCTCAACTTGAGGAGGAAACTCCTGTTGAGCCAATTGACGAATCTGTACCACTGAGGCGTTCCACGAGAGTTAGGAGTGCACCTGAGCATTACTATGGATTCCATATTACTGCAGAAGGTGAGACACTTATTAGTGATGAGACACTAGTAAGTCAAGATGACCCTAACAGCTACGAGGAAGCCATGGCGGGCCCCGAGTCTGCTAAATGGAAAGAGGCTATGGATAGCGAGATACAATCCATGTATGACAATCAAGTTTGGAACTTGGTTGAGAATGTACCAGGTCGAAAGACTGTAGGGTGCAAATGGGTCTTCAAGAAGAAGACCGACATGGATGGTAAAGTACACACTAATAAGGCTAGACTGGTTGCAAAGGGCTTCTCTCAAATTCCTGGAGTGGATTATGATGAGACCTTTTCTCCGGTAGCCAAGATTAAGTCTATTCGGGTTCTGTTAGCCATAGCCGCATTTCATGACTATGAAATTTGGCAAATGGATGTCAAAACCGCTTTCCTTAATGGGAAGTTGGCTGAAGATGTTTACATGAGTCAGCCAGAGGGTTTTGTCAGCAACAAGTACCCTAATAGAGTGTGTAAGCTTGAGAAATCCATTTATGGATTAAAGCAAGCACCTCGCAGATGGAATCTTTGCTTTGATGAAAAGGTCAAGGAATTTGGCTTTTCTAGGAGTGAAGATGAATCTTGTGTATATGTCAAGGCTAGTGGGAGTATAGTTAGCTTTTTGGTATTGTATGTGGATGACATACTACTCATAGGAAACGACATTCCAACCCTGTAGGAAGTAAAGTCCTGGCTTGGAAAGTGTTTCGCTATGAAGGACCTTGGTGAAGCTGCCTATATTTTAGGGATAAGGATCTTGAGAGATCGGAGTAAAAGACTAATTGGACTTAGTCAAAGCACCTACTTGAAGAAGGTTCTGAAGAGATTCAGAATGCAAGACTCCAAGAAAGGAGAGTTGCCCATCCAGAGTAACGCCAAGTTGAGTAAGACACAAAGCCCTAGCACTGAGGCTGAGATATCAGAAATGAGTCGAGTACCTTATGCTTCGGCTGTAGGTTCGATCATGTATGTTATGACGTGTACTCGACCTGATGTAGCCTTTGCCTTGAGCATGGTTAGCAGGTTTCAGGGGAACCCTGGCAAGGCACACTGGACTGCGGTAAAGAATATTCTCAAGTACCTACGAAGGACTAAGGACTGGGTCCTTACCCTCGGTGGGGGTGATGACTTGAGAGTTGTAGGGTATAGTGATGCTAGCTTCCAGACTGATAGGGATAACTTCCGCTCTCAGTCGGGCTGGGTCTTTACCCTAAATGGAGGAGCAATTTCTTGGAAGAGTTCCAAGCAAGAGACAGTGGCAGATTCTACTTGTGAATCAGAGTATATTGCCGCTAGCGAAGCGGCAAAGGAGGCGTTATGGCTGAGGAACTTCATTGGAGACCTTGGAGTTGTACCAGCTATTAAAGAGCCAATGGAAATTTTCTGTGATAGTGAAAGTGCTGTTGCCTTAGCCAAGGAACCAAGGGATCACAGGAGATCCAGACACATCGACAGAAAATACCATTTCATCAGACATCGGATCGAAGAAGGACTCCTCGTGGCAAAGAGGGTATCATCAGATGAGAATCCGGCAGATCCCCTCACGAAGGGACTGACTCGGGTTAAGCATCTCCAGCATGCTCGGAGCATAGGGCTGAAGGATGATATTAGATTTAGTAGTTAGATAATCTCGAAATTTGTAAAGTGTAATTGACATTTGATGATGAATAAATGTGTTTTATTTATGAGTAAAGTGTTACTATCTCTTGTCGATCGTTTACTATATTTCTTTTGCATGTTTTGACTTCCAGAATAATTTTGTTTGGTATAACATATTATTCAAACCTCCACAGTCGGTCATATGTCGGAAGTAGGTATGAATCAAGACTGTCATGTTTGGTTGTAGAGGTCTGGGACAAGGCTACAACAATCATGAGTGCTCATAAGTTCTGAGCATTGGACTCAACCCACGCTCACTGGAATCACTTCATGGAATTCTATCTCGAGTGATCGTGAGACGGTAATATCATATAAATCTTTAAACCTAGAGATATGATTTGTTACTTACAAGTTGGTTATGCATTGATTGTACGAAAAACGCATTGGTAACTCGATGTTATAAAATCGCGCTCTTATGTGTAATTCAATGAGTAGTAGAACAAACATATGAGTCGAAGTTTATCTGTTCCTTCTTGGATTAGAATCTGATATCTGGGCCCCTCGATGATTTTGTTTTGACCTATGTACCGGGCCCGGTCAGAACTAAAATTGATGTATTCAATGAAGTTCTTTGTCAAACAAGTCGGAAATCGGGAAACAAATTGTTGGACAATAAGTAAGACATTGTTCCATGTATTTGTCCGACTGATATCTAGAACAGAGGATTATATGATCACTTATCTTAAATGGCGTACCATCATCTTCTCAGTTTCGAGAAACCTTGAAAAGAGCTACGATTGCCGATCGGTTCCTGAAGTCATACTTGCAGTAATAGTTATTAGACTTATCCAAGTGGGAGACTGTTGGATAAGGTGTCTAAGTCCATAACTATTTCTGGTATGTACTTGACTCGACCCGGCATGGTCCATTTGGGTTGCATGGCACCATGCAATTGGATAGACTAAATGAGAGAAATAACACTTGGAGATTATTAATATATTATAAGTTCTAATATATTAATAATATTATTTGATTAGTTTGATCAAGAATTAATTTAGAATTAATTAAGTGATCAAAAGATAACTAATTAAATATATAGGTTGATTATGTAAATTATCCATATCTTGTATAGTGGGCTAAAAGGCTCCATGGACTATCAAGTTGGGTTCCACCCATAGGATGCTCCATGGATGCTCCATGGGAGTTACAAACCCATGGGTCATGGAAATGAAGAGTCATGACACATTAGGGTTTAACCCTAGATGTGTCAACACTATATAAGTAACATGTTCTCCACCCAAAATCGGCTACACTAAGAATCAAGAGGGCTTGGCCGATTTTGAGAAGTGAGTATTCTCTCATAAGTTCTTCCAAGAGCACTTGGTGTTGTGTGAAGCATTTGAGGCATCACACTTGGGGTGCTAGGCTCACAAGGTTTCAAGGAACACAAGCAACAACAAGGTAAGTTATTCTATCTATACTTTATGTTAAAATTGTTCCCCATGTATACTAGATAGGAATATAACCTTGGAATTCAACTTTGCATGACAATTAGACAAACATAGATCCAAGGTTATTAGGGTTGCATGTACACTTAGGAAGTGTTAGAATGCTCAAAACCCATCAGTTTTGAATATTGATTCTTCCACTAGTATGGATAAATCATCCTTATGGCATTGCCGTCTTGGACATGTCAACAAGAAACGCATAGCCCAACTCCAAAAGGATGGAGTGTTGGAGTCATTCGACCTTAGGGAAGATGACACATGCGAGTCTTGTTTACTTGGAAAGATGACGAAGTCACCCTTCACGAGTACTTGTGAAAGGGGTGAGGGGCTATTGGACCTAATACATACCGATGTATGTGGACCCTTTAGATCAACCACGAAGGAGGGGAACCGCTTCTATGTGACTTTTACCGATGATTATAGTAGATATGGGTATATCTATTTAGTCAAGCAAAAGTCAGAAACCTTTGAAAAGTTCAAAGAGTTCAAGAATGAAGTGGAGAATCAATTGGGCGGGAAAATCAAGATGCTTCAATCCGATCGAGGAGGAGAGTACCTAAGTCTTGAATTCCACGATTATCTCAAGGAGTGTGGAATAGTTTCGCAATTGACGCCTCCTAGGACACCGCAGTTGAATGGTGTGACAGAAAGGCGTAATCGAACCCTATTGGATATGGTTCGCTCTATGATGAGTCGTGCTCCGCTACCTATCTTCTTTTGGGGGTATGCCTTAGAGACTGCCGCCCATATCCTTAACAGAGTCCCTACTAAGAAGGTTGCCAAAACACCTCATGAGATGTGGACGGGGAAAGCTCCCTCGTTGGCACATATCAAGGTTTGGGGTTGCGAGGCTTTCGTAAGACGAGATACTCACGACAAGCTTGAACCTCGAAGTGAGCGATGTATTTTCATCGGCTACCCGCAGACATCCTTTGGATATCTCTTCTATAGACCGAAAGACAATGTTGTTTTTGTTGCGAGGAGAGGAGTTTTCCGAGAGCGAGAACTCATAAGCCAAGGAGACAGTGGGAGGCAAATCGAACTTGAAGAGATTCAAGAGTCGATAGATGAAGGAACCACTACCGCTGGCATTTAACCCGAGGAGGAAACTCCGGTTGAACCGATTGACGAATCCTTACCTCTTAGACGTTCCGATAGAGTTAGAGTTCATCCCCAGTTTTATGGTTTTCATATTACTACCGAAGGGGACACGTATATTAGTAATGGTATACTAGTAAATCTTGATGAACCTAATAGCTATAAGGAAGCCATGGCAGGCCCGGAGTCTGCAAAATGGAAAGAGGCAATGGATAGCGAGATCCAATCCATGTACGATAACCAAGTTTGGAATTTGGTTGATTATGTGCCCGAACGTAAGACCGTTGGGTGCAAATGGATCTTCAAAAAGAAGACCGACGTGAATGGGAACGTACACACATATAAAGCGCGATTGGTCGCAAAGGGCTTTACTCAAACTCCCGGAGTTGACTATGATGAGACTGTGACATCCCCAAAATCACGGCCAGAAAAGACCAATTTTGTTTATGCTTTATAAAAATCAGAGTACTTCATTTTATAAAAAGGTTGCGGAATTTGTTCCCAGAAAAACACGATAAATACGTTATTAAAACATTTTCGAATAAACGTATTTTTATTCATCTTAAAACGTTTGGGATGTCATCGTTAATACAGAAACATAAGCATAAACAGAACTTACAATTATTTACACTAGTGATCTACATCTCTTTAAATCTCTCAGTGTAATGTCACTTCATATCGCCACCTGTGATGTAAATAAACTGAGTGGGTCAGGTTGGGAAACCTGGTGAGTACATAGGATTTTCAACCCACAATAATATAATTGTTATGTTCAATCATCAAACAATTAACCCAATTACCCATCCCCGTTATCTTCTTTACTCCTAAGAGTCATCTATTCTGCATTTGTTTATTCCAAAGTCCCTTACTTCCAGGGTTATAGGACTGGCACTAAATCCATAGCTGCCGATATTCGTTCGTAAAGCACTAATTCCATAGCTGCTATATCTTACTTATTGGGTACTAAATTCATAGCTACCAGTGCTCAACAGGTACTAAGTCCATAGCTACCAATTCCTACAGGTACTAAATCTATAGCTACCAGTGTCTAACTAATAGGTACTAAGTCCATAGCTACCAATTCCCAACAGGTACTAAATCCATAGCTACCAACGTCTAACAGGTACTAAGTCCATAGCTACCGGTGTTTGTCCCATAGGCACTAAGTCTATAGCTGCCAATGTATACTCACGTCATCTTCTATCTCTCATCATTCATCTACCCATCATCATACCCAACATATTCGTATATAAAATACTTTATACAGTTTACATCATTTAAAACATGTATAAAACGTTCATCCAGCATAGACAGCAAGTATTCAGATAATATGCACACATAGCACGTAGTTTATATAAAATACTTCATATCTATGTGTAAGATGAAAGGGACTATGCACTCACCTGATTAGGTGGTGATTCCGAACTCAGACAGCACTTCGTTATCTCAAAACAATTTTCCTCGACAAAACCTAGTATCAATACCACTAGGGTTTAGTTTTTAACGTTAACCACGACTAATTAATAGTCTAGCTATTATTACTATTATATAAGCGTTAAATAACACTCAATATAACTCATAATAATATCCCAAATAATTATTTTAAGGTCCTAATAATGTTACTATAATTAAATAAAATCTATATTAAATATAGTATAGGCGTAGCTCACTTACAGCGAGTTTTTATTAAAAACCGGGCTTCGTTGGAGCAGCGTTTCCAAGCCGAAAGCTTTTCTTCTCGGAGCCGTCGGGCGCTACGGGGCTTTCTTCTCGTGCTAGGGAGGTTCCGTAGACTTGGGAGGGATTTAGGGAGGCTAGAGAGAAGTTAGAGAGAGAAAGAGAGGCTTATGGTGTGAAGAAAATATGAGGAGTTCACCCTTGTATTTATAGGAGTTTTATAGTAAAGTAGTCTCTAAGCTTCGTCCGTAACTTTTGCATACGAGCTCCGTTTTTGTCTGTCTTTTTACTGTTGAGTTCCTATTAATGAGATCTTCAACTTTCATTTAGACCTCGTTGGCTAATTCTCATTCTATCTCGGATTTACAAAACTGTATCAAATTCGCCGCGCTCGAAAAGTAGGGACTAAGCTTCGTCCATAACTTTCGCATACGAGCCCCATTTTTGTGTGTATTTTTACCTTTGAGTTCCTATTAATGAGATCTTCAACTCTCATTTAGAGCTCGTTGGCTAATTCTCATTCTATCTCGGATTTACAAAACTGTATCGAATTCGCCGCGCTCGAAAAGTAGCGACTAAGCTTCGTCTATATCTATCTCATACTATCTCCGTTTTCGACGTTCTTTATATCCATGCGTAGGTAAAAATAATATCTACAACTTTCATTTTGGCTCCGTCAGCTAATTCTTGACCGATCATAAATGTAACAGTAGGAGGCGTTTAGACTGTTAAATGACCGCGAAGAATTCGTAACTCTTTCATACGAACTCCGTTTTCGTCCATATTTTTACTGTTGAGTTCCTATTAATGAGATCTTTAACTCTCATTTAGGTCGCGTAAGCCAAAAACCGCTCGAACTAAAATTCGAGTTTCGGGCTGTACACTACTAAGCTGAAACTTTGAAAAATCATAACTTCGTCATACGAAGTCAGATTTGGGCGTTCTTTTTACGGATTTTCTCATTTTAACATACTCTACGACTTTGGTTTAGATAACTAAGGCTAAAAAGTCTTCTATCATAAATTCACTTTTTACGCTTCCCGGTGCCGTGCCGGTTTTGCCATAAAACTTCGACGGGCCATAACTTCTTCGTTATAACTCAGATTTCGGTGTTCTTTGTATGTACGGAAACCTTGTGACATATAATATAAATTGATTAAAATTATTTATTCTAAATAATCTTTTGCCGAAAATTCGTTTTCGACCCATATTGCCTCTAAATTGACTAGCTCGGATCTACGGGCGTTACAATTATCTCCCCCTTAGGATGATTACGTCCCGGAATCATCAACGAAACAAGGATCGTATAATGACTCCATACGTCATCTCTTCATCCTAGGTAATAATTATAACTTCTTTATTCCTTCAAGTCTATCTCTTAGACTAATTGATTGTAAGCAATACTTGATCGTGCACCTGCTCTATACCTCAGATTAGACTCCAAATTATGGCCTATCATCATGTGATGCACATTTAGACTCAGATCTCTTAAATTCTAAAACAGACTAAGCCTTCCTTCATGTTCTAATGTGATATAATCATAATTTAACATCTAGCATTTCTAGCTACCAACGAGCGCGATACTTCTATTGATCGCTTTGATTTTAATCGTTTAGTTTAAGTCGGACGCTATGTCAAACTTGGTTCTCTGAACCACGTAACCTACTCATCGTAGTCGGACTCAATTTGATATGACCACTAAGGTCGAGATAACAACAATCTTCTTAGTCATTACCGAAACAATGGTAACGAAATACTTGAATAAAACGAAATCAATTACTGGCTTCTTTGTAACCTTGTGACTTTCCCTGATCCAAGTGTGAGTCCTGTGCTTCCGGTAGTATAGGCCTCTACTACCATTCACACCTACTCATACTCATCCCAAGTATTGTCTCGCAGTTTCCCAAGTCACCATGCAACAAATCACACAACAATTTCACACACCAGATAACAAAACGAAGATTTTATTATTTCTCGAAACTATTACATAGGTGTTCAAGTTCACCCTAGACTATGCCTCTACTAGGCTACATCATACGAAACTATGGCTACTGCATAATCCGATCTTCGGGTAAGAAGTCCTCATTCTTGATTCCTTGCATGGTTTTCTGCCTCGTTAAGGATCATGTGAAATGCCCCCGGCCTTGGTGGCGTTTCTGGTCTTGCTGCTTTATTTTTCCTTGGGCAGTCTCTGGACATGTGCCCCTTGCCTCCATAGCCGTAGCATACTTTGTCATTATGCGTGCAGTTTTTGGAATAGTGACCAGTCCTCCCACACTTGTAACAAGTCACTTCTTCGTTGCACTTTCCACCATGCTTCTTCTTGCATCTATCACACCATCTTGCTTCACCTCCATCTGCTCCTCCAAGCTTTGAGAATTTGCTTTCCTTGTTCGGCCTCGAAGATCCTTCAAACTTCCGCTTCTCTCCTACCTTATCTTTTTCTAGACCCTTTTCTCTTATCTGGGCCTCTACGTTCTTAGCTGCCCTAACAGCTGCTTTCAAAGTAGTTGCCATTTTGACCATTGGGCCAAAGTCAGTGGGCAGTCCGTTAGCAAACCTATCAATCTTGGAGAGTTCAGTAGGCACCAAGTAGGGGAATAGCTTCATCCTTTCGGTGAATGCGGTGGCATACTCATCAACACTCATCTTCCGTTTCTTCAGGTTCTGAAACTCGTTGTTTAGGTCTATCAGATCTATCTCCGAGCAGTATTGCATTTTCAACTGTTCCAAAAACTCTTCCCATGACATCCTTAAGGCTTCTCCTCGTGGCATCGTATCTGCCAATAGCTTCCACCAGCTCAAGACTCCAGTTTTCAGTTGTCTTACTGCGAAGACAGTCTTCTGTTTCTCGTTACAGCTGCATCTCTCAAACACCATCTCCATCTCAGAGATCCAATCCATAATCTCAATCGGCTTCGGGCTTCCTGAGAGGCTTGGTGGTTTCGCACCCAAGAAATTCTTGTACATCCGCCCATCCTTGTTGTTTCTCCCTTCTGGGCCATCCCTTTGCTCACCTTGATTCCCTACTCGATTCAATTGGCGGCTGTAGTTCCCTTCCTCAGATTGCTCGGCAACTGGCTCCGTCGGTTCAATATGTACGGTAGGTTCATCCCTATTCAACATCTGTCTCATTTCTTCCCTTTGTTCAGCTAACATAGCCCGAATCATGGCTTGAACTCCAGCCATGGTGACTGGCTCAGGCGCAACTTCTTCAACAACAGGTATTTGCTGAACCACTGGGAGTTGGTTCCTGTTCCCATTTGCGTTTACATTTCCGCTACGGGTCCTTACCATCTCGATCTATACACCGAATAAGGTGAATTTAGACCTTTACTTGACGTTTAAATCATCCTTATCGCTCCGAAATGTTTACATGCTAGTTCAAATACCGTAGTCGTACGTTTAGAATCCTAAACACATAAGGTTTCCAGATCCGGTCGGCAACAGACCATAGATCCGAACAATTAACAACATATCATGCACAAAGCATTTAGCACATAAAAGCAATTTAGGCATCATTCCTAAAATAAGCTAGTGCTCACACCTCACAATCATCTCTTAGCATTCTAAGTTTAAGTCTAGAAATAAATCCATATTCCTAGTTCGCTTAAACTAATGCTCTGATACCAACTGTGACATCCCCAAAATCACGGCCAGAAAAGACCAATTTTGTTTATGCTTTATAAAAATCAGAGTACTTCATTTTATAAAAAGGTTGCGGAATTTGTTCCCAGAAAAACACGATAAATACGTTATTAAAACATTTTCGAATAAACGTATTTTTATTCATCTTAAAACGTTTGGGATGTCATCGTTAATACAGAAACATAAGCATAAACAGAACTTACAATTATTTACACTAGTGATCTACATCTCTTTAAATCTCTCAGTGTAATGTCACTTCATATCGCCACCTGTGATGTAAATAAACTGAGTGGGTCAGGTTGGGAAACCTGGTGAGTACATAGGATTTTCAACCCACAATAATATAATTGTTATGTTCAATCATCAAACAATTAACCCAATTACCCATCCCCGTTATCTTCTTTACTCCTAAGAGTCATCTATTCTGCATTTGTTTATTCCAAAGTCCCTTACTTCCAGGGTTATAGGACTGGCACTAAATCCATAGCTGCCGATATTCGTTCGTAAAGCACTAATTCCATAGCTGCTATATCTTACTTATTGGGTACTAAATTCATAGCTACCAGTGCTCAACAGGTACTAAGTCCATAGCTACCAATTCCTACAGGTACTAAATCTATAGCTACCAGTGTCTAACTAATAGGTACTAAGTCCATAGCTACCAATTCCCAACAGGTACTAAATCCATAGCTACCAACGTCTAACAGGTACTAAGTCCATAGCTACCGGTGTTTGTCCCATAGGCACTAAGTCTATAGCTGCCAATGTATACTCACGTCATCTTCTATCTCTCATCATTCATCTACCCATCATCATACCCAACATATTCGTATATAAAATACTTTATACAGTTTACATCATTTAAAACATGTATAAAACGTTCATCCAGCATAGACAGCAAGTATTCAGATAATATGCACACATAGCACGTAGTTTATATAAAATACTTCATATCTATGTGTAAGATGAAAGGGACTATGCACTCACCTGATTAGGTGGTGATTCCGAACTCAGACAGCACTTCGTTATCTCAAAACAATTTTCCTCGACAAAACCTAGTATCAATACCACTAGGGTTTAGTTTTTAACGTTAACCACGACTAATTAATAGTCTAGCTATTATTACTATTATATAAGCGTTAAATAACACTCAATATAACTCATAATAATATCCCAAATAATTATTTTAAGGTCCTAATAATGTTACTATAATTAAATAAAATCTATATTAAATATAGTATAGGCGTAGCTCACTTACAGCGAGTTTTTATTAAAAACCGGGCTTCGTTGGAGCAGCGTTTCCAAGCCGAAAGCTTTTCTTCTCGGAGCCGTCGGGCGCTACGGGGCTTTCTTCTCGTGCTAGGGAGGTTCCGTAGACTTGGGAGGGGTTTAGGGAGGCTAGAGAGAAGTTAGAGAGAGAAAGAGAGGCTTATGGTGTGAAGAAAATATGAGGAGTTCACCCTTGTATTTATAGGAGTTTTATAGTAAAGTAGTCTCTAAGCTTCGTCCGTAACTTTTGCATACGAGCTCCGTTTTTGTCTGTCTTTTTACTGTTGAGTTCCTATTAATGAGATCTTCAACTTTCATTTAGACCTCGTTGGCTAATTCTCATTCTATCTCGGATTTACAAAACTGTATCAAATTCGCCGCGCTCGAAAAGTAGGGACTAAGCTTCGTCCATAACTTTCGCATACGAGCCCCATTTTTGTCTGTATTTTTACCGTTGAGTTCCTATTAATGAGATCTTCAACTCTCATTTAGAGCTCGTTGGCTAATTCTCATTCTATCTCGGATTTACAAAACTGTATCGAATTCGCCGCGCTCGAAAAGTAGCGACTAAGCTTCGTCTATATCTATCTCATACTATCTCCGTTTTCGACGTTCTTTATATCCATGCGTAGGTAAAAATAATATCTACAACTTTCATTTTGGCTCCGTCAGCTAATTCTTGACCGATCATAAATGTAACAGTAGGAGGCGTTTAGACTGTTAAATGACCGCGAAGAATTCGTAACTCTTTCATACGAACTCCGTTTTCGTCCATATTTTTACTGTTGAGTTCCTATTAATGAGATCTTTAACTCTCATTTAGGTCGCGTAAGCCAAAAACCGCTCGAACTAAAATTCGAGTTTCGGGCTGTACACTACTAAGCTGAAACTTTGAAAAATCATAACTTCGTCATACGAAGTCAGATTTGGGCGTTCTTTTTACGGATTTTCTCATTTTAACATACTCTACGACTTTGGTTTAGATAACTAAGGCTAAAAAGTCTTCTATCATAAATTCACTTTTTACGCTTCCCGGTGCCGTACCGGTTTTGCCATAAAACTTCGACGGGCCATAACTTCTTCGTTATAACTCAGATTTCGGTGTTCTTTGTATGTACGGAAACCTTGTGACATATAATATAAATTGGTTAAAATTATTTATTCTAAATAATCTTTTGCCGAAAATTCGTTTTCGACCCATATTGCCTCTAAATTGACTAGCTCGGATCTACGGGCGTTACAGAGACCTTCTCACCAGTTGCGAAGATTAAATCTATTAGAGTGATGCTAGCAATTACCGCATTTCATGATTATGAGATTTGGAAAATGGATGTCAACACCGCTTTCCTTAACGGAAAGTTGGCTGAGGATGTTTACATGGCTCAGCCAGAGGGGTTTGTGGATCTGAAGCATCCGAATAGAGTGTGTAAGCTTGAGAAGTCCATTTATGGACTTAAGAAAGCGTCTCGCAGATGGAATCTTTGCTTCGATGAGAAAGTCAAAGAGTTTGGATTTGTACGAAGCGAAGACGAATCTTGTGTATATGTCAAAGCCAGTGGGAGTATAGTAAGCTTCCTCGTTCTATATGTCGATGACATATTACTCATAGGAAACGACATCCCGACTCTGCAGGAGGTTAAGTCCTGGCTCGGGAAGTGCTTCGCTATGAAGGACCTCGGAGAGGCTTCTTACATTTTAGGAATAAGGATAGTAAGAGAAAGAAGTAAGAGACTAATTGGACTTAGTCAGAATACTTACTTAGAGAAGGTACTAAAACGTTTTAGTATGGAAAACTCAAAGAAGGGAGAACTACCGATACAAGGAAATGCCAAGTTGAGTAAGACTCAAAGTCCGAGTACCGAAGCTGAGATAGCAGAAATGAGCCGAGTACCATACGCTTCCGCAGTTGGCTCAATCATGTACGCTATGACTTGTACTCGCCCTGATGTAGCCTTCGCTTTGAGCATGGTTAGCAGATATCAAGGGAATCCTGGCAAAGCACATTGGATTGCGGTGAAAAACATCCTTAAGTACCTTCGGAGGACGAAGGAATGGTTCTTAGTCCTCGGAGGGAGTGATGACTTGAAGGTGCAAGGGTATAGTGACGCCAGCTTTCAGACCGACAGGGACAACTACCGTTCGCAGTCGGGCTGGGTCTTTACCCTAAATGGAGGAGCAGTGACATGGAAGAGTTCCAAGCAGGAAACCGTAGCTGATTCAACATGCGAATCAGAGTACATTGCAGCGAGCGAAGCGTCGAAAGAGGCAATATGGCTAATGAACTTCATTGGTGATCTTGGAGTTGTGCCGGCCATAAAGGAGCCCATGGAGATTTTCTGTGATAACGAAGGTGCGGTTGCCTTGACCAAGGAACCAAGGGATCATGGTAGATCTCGACATATCGATAGAAAATATCACTTCATTAGACATCGTGTAGAAGAAGGACAACTCGTAGTGAAGATGATATCATCAGAGGATAACCCAGCAGATCCGCTTACGAAGGGACTGAGTAGGGTTAAGCACTTGCAGCATGCTAGGAGTATTGGGCTGAAGGATGATATTAGTATAGATTAGATAGTATTAGAAACGTATAATAGATAAATGTAATTAACATTTGATGATTAAATAAAGGACTTTTATTTATAAGTAAAGTTACTGTCATATGTTAATTGTTTAACTATTGTTTCACTTTGCATGTTTTGACTTCCAGAATAATTAAGGTTATTAAGAATAATAGAAATTGTTCAAATGGTCCACAATCGTTCATATGTTGGGAGTAGATATGAATGAAGATTGTCATGAATTGGTGTGTAGAATGTCTAAATGGTGTTAGACATAGCAAGGGTTGCTGCAACGTTCATGAGTGCTTATGAACTGGTTTTGAGCATTGGAATAAACCCGCGCTTGCTGGAATCACCTTATGGAATACGATATACGATATAAAAGGTGATCACACGAGCATAAAGGTTGCTCCATTCGAAGCCCTCTATGGCCGAAAGTGCAGATCCCCTCTGTGTTGGGCTGAGGTGGGTGATACCCAGTTAGCTAAGGGATGCGTTCCTGAAAGCACTCTCACAGGTCCGGAAATCATACGGGAAACGGCGGAGAAGATCGTTCAGATCCGTGAACGATTGAAAGCCTCCAGAGACCGACAGAAAAGCTACACTGATAAACGTAGGAAACCGTTGGAATTCCAGGTGCGCGACCGCGTTCTATTGAAGGTCTCACCCTGGAAGGGCTTAATACGCTTCGAAAAGCATGGAAAGCTAAATCCAAGGTACATTGGGCCTTTTGAGATTCTCGCAAGAATCGGCCCAGTAGCTTACAAACTTAACTTGCCACGCGAACTCAGTAACGTACATCCTACCTTCCATGTCTCGAACTTGAAAAAGTGTTTGTCCGACGAGACTCTTGTTATTCCACTCGAAGAGATAGAGATCAACGAGGGCCTCAACTTCGTGGAAGAACTAGTAGAAATCATGGATCGAGAGGTCAAGCAAATAAAACAAAGTCGTATCCTGATAGTGAAGGTTCGTTGGAACGCAAACGAGGACCTGAATTCACTTGGGAATGAGAGGATCAGATGAAGCTAAAATATCCTCATCTTTTCGTTTAGTTATTTGTAACTTCTTATTTGCTTAAATTCTAATTTCGGGCCGAAATTCCTTCTAATGGGGGGATGATGTGACAACCCGAAATTTCCATTATGTATAAACTTTATCAGGTCAATAGAAGTTATAACAGCCATAGTAAATTTTCAGACTTTTCTGTATAAGTTTGAGTATTTCGGGATATACACCTAATGAGATATCAGGAGAGTGGGTGCACTAGGGTTTGGTGCAACACTATTATTCCAAAACTCTATTACATTAGAGTTCATTATGGGAATAAAATATTTTCTTCCAAAAATCTCAAGACTACATATAGAATTTTGAGCCATATTCATTCATTATTGACAATTCCAACTAGAGAAAAACCCATTTTCTCTCTCACGGATCTTCGGGTTTTCATCCCAAATCATGTGTACCCTTCTCTAGTTACATTATATGGCTTATAACATGTTTAATAACCTCGATTACATAGCAAAACTACAAGATTCGGGAGTTTACCGCCCAAGAACATCTTGGGGAGTAAACTCCTATACGAGGCTTATATGATGCCTAGTCCCTTCCACATGTTAAATGACGGTCTTAGGCTTGTATGTAAGTGTACTTAAGACAAGAAAACATCTAAGAAACACCCAAGATTAGGTGTTCACGTCCCAAGGAATTCTTGGACCGTGAACTCCACAAACAAGGACCAAAGGGTGTTTTTAACACTCCTAAAGCTTTGGATAATTACCTAGGTTTACTCCTACATAAATTAAGGACTTAAACACATCCAAAAACCCCACTTTTGAGAGTTTACGACCCTATGATTGTGCTTGGGCCGTGAACATCAAATTAAGGCACCAAAGTGTGCCTAAGGCCTTCATTTGCTTAGGGTAAAAGTCTAGCATAAAAAACACCCTTCCATAAGAGTTTATGGCAGTAAACTCAAATGGATTTGGCCTTTGGGCCGTAAACTCCTCAATGGAGTGTATCTATGCCCTAAACACTTCCAAGAATTAATCCATCAAGTTGGAATACTTCTAGGGATCATTTAGAACTTCAAAACACCAAATGTCACCAAGCTTGAGAGTTCACGGCCATAAACTCAAGGGTTTACAACCGTTAACTCCTTGTGTGATGGACATGGAAGAGTAAACTCAAGTATAGGGTCCTTTGGAACCCTAAACCCAAGTGCCTTATCCCACAATAGCTTAGATGCAATCCTTAGGGCTTATAACACTTATATAAAATGTTTATTATGTTCTAGGATGTCTTAACATTATCAATTAGTAGTTTAAGACTAATTGGATACATATATGTGGTATTATATGTTAACTAGGGTTATAAAGTGTGTTCAAGACTTCACTTGTCACCTAGCGTGTAACACCCCAAAGTTTGGAAAGCCAAGAAAAGAAAGAAAACCTCAAGTTTAGGGGAGACTCGGCGAGTCCGAGCGGGATCCGGGTTGTGGTGAAAGCGACCGACTCGGCGACTCGGTGAGTCTGTTCTTGGACTCGGCGAGTCAGATCGCGAAACCCTAAACCCTTCGAGTCGAGACCCGAATCAGTGAGTCGGGTGGTGACTCAGCGAGTTGGACAGGACAGGACTTGGACCTAGTTGGACTCGGCGAGTCATGGATTGACTCGGCGAGTCGAGTCGCGAACAAGAAAGACTCAGGGCATATGAACCCGGCGAGTCAGTAGATAGACTCGGCGAGTAGGGTTGACCCGGAAGGTTGACTTTGACCAGGATTTTGACCTTGACCAGATTTGACCTAGTAACCTTTGGAGGTCAGTTGGACTAAGTGTCATATTGATATTGGTAGCTTGAGGAGCTAGTGGAGCAGCAGTCGAAGTCAGAAGTCAGGTAGCAGTCAAGGATTAGCAGCAACATCAGGTGAGTTTCCTTCCAGTAGGGACGGGTCTAAGGCCACAATGCCGGCCCGTTCAGTTAGCAGTAGTTTCCGGACCTCGGTCCGATGCAGTAGTTAGTATGTTTGATGCTTTCGTGGCTCAGACAAAATTTATGTGCTATGGGTTATGTGTTATGTGTTCCGGGCTACGGCCCGATGTAGTATGCAGTATATGTGTTCATGCTAGTTGATATGTTATGCTATGCTATGATTCAGTCAGTTCCGGACTTCGGTCCGATGCAGTTAGTTCCGGACTTCGGTCCGATGCAGGGGACAGGGTCCCAGTCAGTTCCGGACTTCGGTCCGATGCAGTTAGTTCCGGACTTGGTCCGATGCAGGGGACAGGATCCCAGTCAGTTCCGGACTTCGGTCCGATGCAATTAGTTCCAGACATTGGCCCGATGCAGGGGACAAGGTCCCAGTCAGTTCCGGACTCCGGTCCGATGCAGTTTCCGGGCTTCGTCCCGATGCAGTGGGCAAGGCCCAATATGTGTTTATATGTTATTGTATGGTATGTGGTAGTTTGGGGAGCTCACTAAGCTTCGTGCTTACAGTTTCAGTTTTGGTTTCAGGTATTCAGTTTTCAAAAGAGGAGCTCGGGAAGATTGCAGTGCACACACCATTTGTTCAGCCTGGGATGTTTTTCTCTGATATATTTGACAGTTGTTATAATATTCTGAGATACATTGCTTATGATTTCTATATGAGGTTTATTGACTATGGTTTTATCATTAAATTAAACGAAATTTTCAGACTGTGTTTTTTTTGGGATGTTACAAGTTGGTATCAGAGCCCTGGTTTGAGGGATTCGGATACACTTCCGGGTGTATCTGAACTCAAACTAAGGGGAAATAAAAGATTTTTATTATTTAAAAATGCAAACGTCTTCTAAAAAGAATTTTGAAAGCACCTAGAAAGAAAGAAATTTTTAACGAGATAGAGGTGTGTGCATGCGATCAGCCGAGCTCAAGTAAGTACTCCCAATTTACCCATACAAGTTATGTTATGAATATCAGTATCAGTATCAGTATCAGTTCAGTTCGGTTTCAGTTTCAGCTTCAGTAGAACAGCATGCTAGAGTAGGACTAAGGATCTAGGATGATGCCTTATGTGTCTGCTTTATGTGTTTCAGCTTGATAAGAACTTCATGCTAGTAATGAGTAGACAGTAGTAGGATAGCCTGGGTAGGTTATGCCTGATAGTATGAGCTTAGCATTGTATGCTAGTGCAGTTTCTTGTTATGAGAATGGTTTTGCCTGAGTATGTTTCCCTTATCCGAATGTTGCTTGCTTCGTGCTTTGTAGAACTCTGAGTGATGAGAGTTAGCCATTAGGTGAATACGTCACATTACATGTGATCAGGGTTGAATAATCTCAGAGTGCTAGATTTGGCCCTACTGCACAGCTCTTGTTTGAGTCCAACCGTTTTAGGGACGAGAATTTTACTCGAAGGATTATCCGAGCCTCGTCACATGTGATGGTATTCAGGTGGTGGCTAATTGACATTACAAGGAGGCCTTTAGCAGCTGAGGACTGTTTGAGTAGAGTCAGAGGTTCCCTAGGGCAAGCCTAGGATGAGAGTAGCAGAGATCAGTAGAGGAGTAAAGGGGACTTGGTGGAGTTGAGGTAACTCTTGAGGAAAGTACGGATAGATGTGGAAGGTAGTAGGGGCCCATACTACTGAAAGCAGAGGATCCGTACTCGATTCAAGAGGGGCCGAGGCGAAACCAAGGAACTAGTAGAGTATGTCAGAGATCCCTCAGCAGTAGTATGTATTTGGTCAGGGATTGTTATATTTTCAGCATGGCGACGTTGCGCGAGATATCAGTTGGCAGTTCAGGTGCAGGGGAGGGGTCTGGCTCGGGCTTTAGAGCCGGACAGCTTGACGATCAGATGAGGGATTTCATTTCCGCAGAGATTATGCGCAACATCATCGATCAGACTCCAGTGATTTCTGGTTCAGTTAGAGAGGCTATTGTGGAGTTTATGGACAGTCATCTTGAGGCCTGTAGGGGCCGGGTTAGTTTCAGGACAGACTGGGGCTCGTCTAGGCCCCGAGTCTTATGGAGTTTTGGGATCCATCAGGGAGGGAGATCCCATTTCTAGTTCTGCTATTAGGAGGCAGGGGTGAGTGGGGCATTCTATCTCCAAGAGAAACCATTGTATGATTGGATAGTTGAGGAAGTTTCGCGAGCCATTCGCAAGGGTCTGCCAGTCATGGTCGTGAGGATCACTGATAGATTGATAGCGAGGCTTCAGGATCAGTCATCTGTTGTTCAGACCGCAGACATTTCCGTTGGGGTAACGCAGGAGCGAGAGTCGGGCAAGGAGTCGGAAGGGAAGAGGAAAATGGATGAGACACAGGTTGCCACAGGTTCGAGTAAGAGGCCAAGAGTTCAGATTTGAGGAAGAGGAACTATCAGAGCTGCAGTCGATGCGGGAAGTGCGGAAGGACGCACATGGGTGCGTGTAGGCGTAGAAGTGGTGGCGATGTTGGGTGTTTCAGGCGTAGCCAGATTGGTCATTTTAGCAGAGACTGTGTTGTTACCATCGCCCAGAGACTTGATCCGTTGTGTTTCCATTGCAGTCAAAGGGGCCACAAGAAGGCCCACTGTCCGAGTTGTATTCAACAGGGCGGGCGCCAGCTCCTGCCCTTGGAACTTCGAGTACCGTCAGTGGTTGTCAAGGCCAGGCAAGGGTGCCTACGGCTTGGAGCCGAGTTTCTCCGGTAGATTTCAGCAGGGATTCGAGCAGCACTGAGTAATGGAGGTATGAAACTTTGTTTTGTCAGCTTACGTTATGATATATTGCTATGGTTTCTGCATCAATCGTGGTACAAGTGTTGTGTTATGGAGTGGCTTGCCTGTGCTTATGTCATATGCCATTTGCATACCTCGGATGATTGGTTGGTAGTTAGGGGAGTACGGTAACTGTAGCATGGTAGGGAGAGATCTGGTTCGTTTCGCTAGCGGATAGTGGTTTGGATGGAATGGTCAAGTTCCTACCTGGCGGGCTTGGGCTCCCCAGTAGAAATTTTGGGATAGTAGTAAAGGTCAGGGTCTCTGTTGTATATGAAGCAGCAAGGGGTAAGCAGGATTGAAGTGGGGGAGGACCCTCCGGGTATACATGGATAAGAGTCACTCAGAATGATTGCGCGGCCTCTGAGAAGAAGTGGTAGTAGCACAGTGATGGATGGATTGAGAAGTTCAGAATTGGGAGTTCGAGAACTTTTCCCAGCAGTGGGTTCATGTAATGGAGATGGTTAGAAACTGGTTAGGAATCCAGGATTTGAGGACCACCTGTAAAGACTCAAGTGAGTGGAATGAGGAACCTGAGAGCGGGCAACAAGAGATGTTTTGTATTAGTAGCCAGTGTATGAGGCAGCATGCAGGTTGCGTAGATTCAGGAGTTGGGAGGTTGGAAACTTCCCAACAATAGCTTCTTGTATCCGGATTAGTAGACAGTTGGGTTGGGAACCAAGCCGGAGAATTCCTTGACGAAGCACTAAGTATATCAAGGATATAAGATGTCGAGGATGATGCAGAATTCAAAGACTGAGGGCTAGTTTGAGAAATCGGGATGAGGAATCACTAGCGGGACTAGGGATAGTCAGGATGTCCTCGGGATAGTAGTAGTGTTGTAAGCCTGCGGGGGTAGCTGTAGCATTCACTAGCAGTCAGATAGTAGTAGTAGTGTTGTAAGCCTGCGGGGGTAGCCGTAGCATTCACTAGCAGTCAGATAGTAGTAGTAGTGTTGTAAGCCTGCAGGGGTAGCCGTAGTATTCACTAGCAGTCAAATAGTAGTAGAGTGTTGTAAGCCTACGGGGGTAGCCGTAGCGTTCATTAGCAGCCAGATAGTATTTGAGACTTGTGAATCCGAGGGTGTAGCCGTGGCTTTTATCAGATTGGTAGCAGCATGAGCGCGTGGTTGAACGCGGGAATGTAGTAATTCCCACCCGTTCGGGTGCAGCGGTGGGAATATGGGAATCCACGGATTAGATTCGGATTTCCCAAATGGTTCAGTTATGGCTAAGTCAGCGAATATTGGCTATAGATCGTCACATCAGTTATGAGATCAGAGTAGCAGTGGATCGTTGAGGTTCGGGTATGTTAAGGGCTACCGTCAGTCTGGGAGCCATCATGTTATTAGTCATAGAATGGATGATGTCAGGATGTGATGTAAGGACCCGATCGGTTGGATCGGAAGGTTGTTAGAGCCACAGTGACAGGATAACTAGTGGAAACTAGTCCTTCAGGAAGATTTCATTCAGAAGTCGTGGAAGCGACTAAGTGAGGAGTCCCTTGACTCCACAGTTGGATTTGAGTTTAGTGTTTCAGGTAGCTCAGTGATTCAGCCCGATCAGCGTTTCGGGCAGTTTAGTGTTTTAGGCAGGTTCAATATTGTAGACAATTCAGTGTTTGAAAGGTTTCAGAGTTTTGGGTCAGTATTGTATTTGAGTTAGAATACAAGTGTTGACGGTATAGTTGGTTGATTTGGAAATGACAAGTCTCTCTCAGCAGGATCAGTTGAGCCTTCGGCCGAGTATAAGTGACATGTAAAGATAGCTAGGCTGGTAGCTTTTCTTCGGGATGAAAGACTCGAGTTAGTAGGAGTTGAGTAATCAGATGGGATGTAAGCAAGCTGATTCAGTATGGATGACAGAATAGATGGGACAGTTATGGACAGTCGGGGTATCTTACGGAGTCGCTAGGAGCGGATAGCAGATTGCGATGGAGTGTAGTGACCGGTGGGAGATGGTGACTCAGATATTGGCAGAATAGTTGAGCAAGGGTAGTCTCAGTGCATCCAGTAGGCAGTTGAGAGGCAACAGGATTTTCAGTCGGAGGAAGTATCGTTGAGGAAATTATGGAAGGGAGAAAGATTCAGTATGTACCAACAGTAGTGATCAGCATGGTGAGTGGCTGGAGTGATGGGCATAAGGGTGTTAGATTTTCCAGACCGGGAGTTGGAGGCAGCTCAAAGGCAGTTGATCGTAGCAAACTTCGAGGATGAAGTTTAGTTTAAGTGGGGGAGAGTTGTAACACCCCAAAGTTTGGAAAGCCAAGAAAAGAAAGAAAACCTCAAGTTTAGGGGAGACTCGGCGAGTCCATGGAGGGACTCGACGAGTCCGAGCGGGATCCGGGTTGTGGTGAAAGCGACCGACTCGGCGAGTCGGCCAGGGAGACTCGGCGAGTTGGGTCTGAACGGGGAAAACCCTAAACCCGGGAACTTGGAGCCTATTTAAGTGTCTCATCTTCCTTCCTAGGGTTCATTTATTGCCTCTCTACCCCAGAACATCAAACCCTAGCCGCCATTTCCGTTTTTGGAGCTAGATCTTGCCTTGTAGAATGCATTACGCTTGGAGGAGGAAGAAAGACCTTGGAGGTGCAAGAAGGGATTGTAGATCAGGATTGTGGAGTCATTTCAGACCAAGTGGAGGTAATAAGTTGTTGCTTGGACTCTCTTTTTCATCTAGATCTACTCTTATGTGTGGGTTTTGGCCATTGTTGGTATGATATGTAACCAATTCGAGTTGGAGGTTCAGATCTGAGGTTACTACCTCAGATCCATGTTGGTTTTGGTCTAGAATCCCCTAAAGTATCAGCCTTTGATATGTTGAAGAAGCATGTTTGCCATAAACCCGAATTTAGTGTGTTTTGAGCTTGGATCTCTCAATCTACACGTAAAGTTTGCCACTTTACGTGGGGAATAGGCCCTAGAAGTATGGATCTAGGAGTTGGAAGTTCAGTTTGGCTCGAAAATCCACTGCATGGATTGAGGAATGGATAGACTCGGCGAGTCCTTCGAGTGGACTCGGCGAGTAGCTTGAAGGTGAGGAGGAACTCGACGAGTAGGATGAACAACTCGTCGAGTCGGATGAAGATAGGCATGGCCTCGGCGAGTTGGATGAACAACTCGACGAGTTGGTTGAAGATTGTCTAGGACTCGGAGAGTCTGTTCTTGGACTCGGCGAGTCAGATCGCGAAACCCTAAACCCTTCGAGTCGAGACCCAAATCAGTGAGTCGGGTGGTGACTCAGCGAGTTGGACAGGACATGACTTGGACCTAGTTGGACTCGGCGAGTCATGGATTGACTCGGCGAGTCAAGTCGCAAACAAGAAAGACTCAGGGCATATGAACCCGGCGAGTCAGTAGATAGACTCGGCGAGTAGGGTTGACCCGGAAGGTTGACTTTGACCAGGATTTTGACCTTGACCAGATTTGACCTAGTAACCTTTGGAGGTCAGTTGGACTAAGTGTCATATTGATATTGGTAGCTTGAGGAGCTAGTGGAGCAGCAGTCGAAGTCAGAAGTCAGGTAGCAGTCAAGGATTAGCAGCAACATCAGGTGAGTTTCCTTCCAGTAGGGACGGGTCTAAGGCCACAATGCCGGCCCGTTCAGTTAGCAGTAGTTTCCGGACCTCGGTCCGATGCAGTAGTTAGTATGTTTGATGCTTTCGTGGCTCAGACAAAATTTATGTGCTATGGGTTATGTGTTATGTGTTCCGGGCTACGGCCCGATGTAGTATGCAGTATATGTGTTCATGCTAGTTGATATGTTATGCTATGCTATGATTCAGTCAGTTCCGGACTTCGGTCCGATGCAGTTAGTTCCGGACTTCGGTCCGATGCAGGGGACAGGGTCCCAGTCAGTTCCGGACTTCGGTCCGATGCAGTTAGTTCCGGACTTGGTCCGATGCAGGGGACAGGATCCCAGTCAGTTCCGGACTTCGGTCCGATGCAATTAGTTCCAGACATTGGCCCGATGCAGGGGACAAGGTCCCAGTCAGTTCCGGACTCCGGTCCGATGCAGTTTCCGGGCTTCGTCCCGATGCAGTGGGCAAGGCCCAATATGTGTTTATATGTTATTGTATGGTATGTGGTAGTTTGGGGAGCTCACTAAGCTTCGTGCTTACAGTTTCAGTTTTGGTTTCAGGTATTCAGTTTTCAAAAGAGGAGCTCGGGAAGATTGCAGTGCACACACCATTTGTTCAGCCTGGGATGTTTTTACTCTGATATATTTGACAGTTGTTATAATATTCTGAGATACATTGCTTATGATTTCTATATGAGGTTTATTGACTATGGTTTTATCATTAAATTAAACGAAATTTTCAGACTGTGTTTTTTTTTGGGATGTTACAAGTTGGTATCAGAGCCCTGGTTTGAGGGATTCGGATACACTTCCGGGTGTATCTGAACTCAAACTAAGGGGAAATAAAAGATTTTTATTATTTAAAAATGCAAACGTCTTCTAAAAGAATTTTGAAAGCACCTAGAAAGAAAGAAATTTTTAACGAGATAGAGGTGTGTGCATGCGATCAGCCGAGCTCAAGTAAGTACTCCCAATTTACCCATACAAGTTATGTTATGAATATCAGTATCAGTATCAGTATCAGTTCAGTTCGGTTTCAGTTTCAGCTTCAGTAGAACAGCATGCTAGAGTAGGACTAAGGATCTAGGATGATGCCTTATGTGTCTGCTTTATGTGTTTCAGCTTGATAAGAACTTCATGCTAGTAATGAGTAGACAGTAGTAGGATAGCCTGGGTAGGTTATGCCTGATAGTATGAGCTTAGCATTGTATGCTAGTGCAGTTTCTTGTTATGAGAATGGTTTTGCCTGAGTATGTTTCCCTTATCCGAATGTTGCTTGCTTCGTGCTTTGTAGAACTCTGAGTGATGAGAGTTAGCCATTAGGTGAATACGTCACATTACATGTGATCAGGGTTGAATAATCTCAGAGTGCTGGATTTGGCCCTACTGCGCAGCTCTTGTTTGAGTCCAACCGTTTTAGGGACGGGACTTTTACTCGAAGGATTATCCGAGCCTCGTCACATGTGATGGTATTCAGGTGGTGGCTAATTGACATTACAAGGAGGCCTTTAGCAGCTGAGGACTGTTTGAGTAGAGTCAGAGGTTCCCTAGGGCAAGCCTAGGATGAGAGTAGCAGAGATCAGTAGAGGAGTAAAGGGGACTTGGTGGAGTTGAGGTAACTCTTGAGGAAAGTACGGATAGATGTGGAAGGTAGTAGGGGCCCATACTACTGAAAGTAGAGGATCCGTACTCGATTCAAGAGGGGCCGAGGCGAAACCAAGGAACTAGTAGAGTATGTCAGAGATCCCTCAGCAGTAGTATGTATTTGGTCAGGGATTGTTATATTTTCAGCATGGCGACGTTGCGCGAGATATCAGTTGGCAGTTCAGGTGCAGGGGAGGGGTCTGGCTCGGGCTTTAGAGCCGGACAGCTTGACGATCAGATGAGGGATTTCATTTCCGCAGAGATTATGCGCAACATCATCGATCCGACTCCAGTGATTTCCGGTTCAGTTAGAGAGGCTATTGTGGAGTTTATGGACAGTCATCTTGAGGCCTGTAGGGGCCGGGTTAGTTTCAGGACAGACTGGGGCTCGTCTAGGCCCCGAGTCTTATGGAGTTCTGGGATCCATCAGGGGACAGGGTCTCGTCTAGGCCCCGAGTCTTATGGAGTCTTATGTGGTAGTTTGGGGGAGCTCACTAAGCTTCGTGCTTATAGTTTCAGTTTTGGTTTCAGGTATTCAGTTTTCAAAAGAGGAGCTCGGGAAGATTGCAGTGCACACACCATTTGTTCAGCCTGGGATGTTTTTACTCTGATATATTTGACAGTTGTTATAATATTCTGAGATACATTGCTTATGATTTCTATATGAGGTTTATTGACTATGGTTTTATCATTAAATTAAACAAAAATTTCAGACTATGTTTTTTTTGGGATGTTACATAGCGATCCTACATTTTCAGTTCATCCATACCACTCACTACAGGTGAGTTCATACCCCTTAACCAATGATTTAAATGTTTTTAAATGCTTTATGGGGGGATACAAGTTAAATACTTATAGTTATTACATCAATCACATGTGATTAATAACTACAAAACCAGTGATTTCTTACCGTTCAAACTGTTTATCAATCCGAATTGTTTCAAACTGTTTTACAAACTCTTTTACTTATCAAATACTTTTACTTCAATTCTTTAATACTTATTATCAATTGCATGTCTATGTATGTATACTTATATAATAAATGTTTAAAAGGCTTAGGAAGGCCTGCCTGCCCTATTTCCTTTTCGCGCGTGAGATGTGGTCTGGTGGCATATATCGTGTGTACATATGTAGTCATAAAGGTACTTCCAGTTCATTTAGTACCCTTGGGTAGCAAGGGTATACTTCCAGGTTCATACATACCAGTTACAAAATTAGTAAGTTACCATATGGGTAGCACAAGAGAATACTAATACTATAACTAGATCAAAGAAACATACAATGAGTTAGTTTCATTCATGCGTCAGTTCGAGTAGCACACACAGTACATTACTATACATGCTAGATAGAGAGAACATACATTACAGCTAGCACACGTAGAACATTTTAGTACACACAGGCTAGACAGAGAAATATTACACTTTCAGTTAGCACATTTGTTACATATACGTTTATGTAGTTATGTGAACCATTGAGCGGGTCATGGCACTTCCTGCCACGACCGTTCTTGTATCTCGAATGTCCTTAATTGGAGAGTGTATGAGTTTGTGTATAGATCTATACTGGATTAACTATCCTACACCTTGTTGCTCGCTACAGTGGGACTTGCAAGTCTACGGGTACCAAATGTCATTTCTTACGACGTCTTACATCGTCGTTTTACTAGATTCGGTAGCAGGATACAGGTCGATCACATGTTATTTGAAAACACCTTTTTGTATTAAGGTAGTTAGTACCACGGTAGTCACTTATTACAAATACTAAGGTACGATAATATTTTCCCATTACATTCACTTCGTGAATATTCACACGATGCACGGTAATGTAGTAACTATATTTTTGGTTAATGATATTAAGAATTTGGGAAACACACACTCTAACAAGAGACATATACACGAACACGAGATGCCTTGGTAGAAGGCTAAAGTTAGTAGAAAACATAGGGTTTTCTAGGAGAGTTCAAACATTATACAAAACATTGTACAAAACATTTTACAGAAACAACTTTCAAATGTTTTCATACAAACTCAGACATTAATATACTTATGATCTCACCAGCATTAAGCTGATACTCGCTTTCAAAATAACTTGTATTCTCAGGTCACCACTAGACAGGTACAGGTGTCAGGCTTTTGAGAAGATGGAGTTCGTTCAAGACTCATCTTTTATTTTGATATGTATATTTTTGGTGTCTATAACTTTGACAGAACACACATGTATGAAATTATAATATTAATGCAATGGATGATGTTGTTGCTTGTTTACTACTATTCATTGTTGTGATACTGTACATGATGTCCTCCGCCCCAGAATGTTTCCGCCATTCATGGTTTTTGGGTGTGACAGTTTACGACCACTTTGAGTGTATGGATGTACACTCATGTGTGCGGCCGTACACTCCTCTTGGAGTATTTGGCTCGAATGCAATACGAAGAACATAAGTTAACTCATCCCTAAACCCAAACCTTTAATGTATTAGGCTTAGAACACTCAAACAGACCCTAAACAATGATAAAAGATAGCAGAAACAAGTCTGCCCTTGATTGAATTGAATGGATGTACAAGATAGAAATTTCGGGTTGTCACATTTACCCAAAGTGTAGATTTATGGTTATGTATTAGAACCCAATTATTAATTGGGTGTCATTTTGATGATTGATAGTTCGGGAACCTGTCAACTAGCAACTAGAGTTTTACCTGTGGGACTTCAGCAGTGCCAGGTGAGTCTCCTCACCATACCAATGGGTCTAAGGCACCAAGGCCGACCCATTTATCTAGTTGTGATGATTATTACAGATGTCCTATTGATACATTATTTATTTATGTGAAGACTATGCGGGGGTTCCCATGGCAATTAGTTATATGTGGTATGTTAGTTGATTGTGTGGTATCTAGTATACTAGTTGTCTTTGTGATACTTGCATGGAAGACCCCAGGGGGTTCCCGAGGCAGTTGGATATAAGGACATGTAGGGGTTCCCATGGCATTTCATGCTAAGACCATGTGGGGGTTCCCATGGTAATGACCTACGACCATGCGGGGGTTCCCATGGCATCCGGTGTAAGACCATGGAGGGTTTCCATGGCACCTTTATATGTTGTATGTATGGCTTATAGGGTATGTATATGTGTAATGTTAATTTATTATGTGTTATGTTAATATGATATTTGGTATGGAAGACCCCAGGGGATTCCCGAGGCAGTTGGATATAAGACCATGTGGGGGTTCTCATGGCTTTTCGGGTTAAGACCATGTGGGGGTTCCCATGGCAGTGGGCTAAGACCATGTGGGGGTTCCAGTGCCACCCGATGTAAGACCTTGGAGGGTTTCTACGGCATCCTTATATGTTTGCATGTTTAGCTTATATGTTTGAATGTATGGTTTGATTGGTAGCTGGTGAAGACCATGTGGGGGTTCCCATGGCATTGGGCTAAGACCATGAGGGGGTTCCTATGGCACCCGGAGTAAGACCTTGGAGGGTTTCCATGGCTTTCCTATATGTTTATATGCATGACTTGTGTAGTTGATATGATTTATGTGATTATGTGTATAGGACCTTGGAGGGTTTCCATGGCATCTTTATATGTGTATATGCATGGTTATGCGATTGATATGGTTTATGTGATTATGTGGGGTATGCTCTAGGGGACTCACTAAGCTTCGTGCTTATAATTTTGATTATGATTTTAGGTATCATTGTTTTGGAAAGGAAGGGCTCGGCTTGATCGCAACACACACACACACCCATGTTTTCCGCATTATGTGATTTTGGGATGAACTCTGATAAATGTTTTGAAATAACAATGCTTTTGGAATGTTGGATTTAAATATATATGTGTTTTGACTATATTGAATAATGAAATTTTTACCCTTGATTTTTGGGTAGTTATAGGTATCATTGGTTTGGAAAGGAAGGGCCCGAGTTGATCACAAGGCACACACCCATGCTTTCCACATTATGTGATTTTGGGATGTAACTCTGATCAATGTTTTAATTAAGCAATGATTTTGAATGTTTGGATTAAGTAACATTTGTGTTTGACTATAATGAAAAAATGAAATTTTTACCATGGATTTTTGGGTCATTACACCTTAGATTTCTAGGGTTTTGGGTGTGAGCCATTAGAGGAATCATACTTTTGGTGCTTACTTTCCAAGGAACATCTTGAAGAAAAGTTGGTTGATATTTTTAAAAATAGAAAAGGTGTCTTTCTTGCTCTATGTAATTCAATTACACATAAGTTAGATTAGGTTTTTCCAAACATGTTGCTATTATAAGAAACATCATAGATCTATAGGTTACATGTGCACATAAATATTTTTATGTACATTATACTATGCAAATCATGTTGATTAAAATTTTTTAACGTAGAAAACCTATGAAATTTAGATTAGGTACTTAATTGTCACACCCCTTGTCGGCTGCGAAAGTGTCAGGCTGTGCGATGTTAAGATGTTGGGAATTCCGGCCAATATATGTGTTGAATAATACATAGGATGTACTAAACAACATAGCTATTTATTTATTAGATAAAAAGATGTTACATACTTGTTCAAGATAAAAGTAGGTTGCGAAAGCAAAGCACATAAGTTTTAGGCTGCATCACCGGGGTTATCTCCTCCTTTAGATAGGTTCATTATCCTACGAATACATGTGGTTTGAGAGGTCAACATGATGCTGGTCATGTTGATGAATCGTTTCTCATCATGTTCATTATCCTAAGTTTGAGAGGTTCATTATCCTTCAGACAGGTTCATTATCCTAAGTTTCGAGTGCTAGCTGAAAAAATATCACCATGTTGATGAAGCGTTTCTCATCTAACTCTTGTTGTGGGGGCCTCCCCTCGTCCATTGTGTTATTATTCGCATTGAGTTTATATGGTTTTACTTCTTATATATATTACTTATCTAATATATATATATATATATATATATACACACACACACACACACACATAAATATAATTAGTGTGTTTTGCATAGCTGATAATTTAGGTAGAGTAACACTAGGTACTAAGCTTATCCAAATGGTGACTATAATAACGAGTTTCAATGTTTCCTAGCAGCTAGCCAGCGTGACAACTAGGTATGATCTTATCTATCATTATGGTTTAGTATAACAACTAGGCATAATATTAGCTAAAGATTTTAGTGCGAGTATCTACCAGGCTGATGTGTGTTTTTATGTGTATAATTTAATTGCTCAAGTTTTAAATTATAAAACTGATTTCATTGCAACCAAACTATTAAACACACTAGGCGGTGAACCTAATTGTGCGATAGTATAGTTGTGGTAAGACCGGGTGACTAGCATCATGGCCACGCTACTAATCCTTTGATTTCAACTCAACTATTAATTCATTAATCAAGTGAACAAACAATCATGCAAATCAATATTTAGTTCGTATTAAGCAGGATTCGATCTTCTTTAACCCTAATGGTCATAGGAGTTAAATCATGCATAGAATGGTCATCTACCCAAGCACACACATTAAAGTTCACCACTTTATTTCCTAACCCTAGATTTTGGTCCAACTCTAGTCATAATCACTAATGGTCATGGAAAACTATGATTCAAATTAACACAATCAAAATGGTCATCTCAACTCTATTAATTTAGCAATAGGGAATAAAGTAACAATCTTTAACATATATGGATCTTCCAATTAAACTTGACAAAATAAATTAAATAACAATATAACAATCAAAATAGCAATTAAATCATAAACTCGAAGATTCATTCAATTATAAACACAAATTAAAAGGTTTTAACATCCAAATCAGAAAGTAGCACACAATGGAATCACATTGGAATGCTAGTCATGGTCAAAACAACAAACCACATGATCTCCGATATGAATCCGCTCCCTAATCCTTCAAATCTTTGCTCCTGTCAGCTTAATGGATCAACTAGGTACAAACCATCCCTAACTCTAAGATGGTGTAATAAATGCAAGATGATCTTCTAGATAAGGACCAAGTAGACCCTAATAGATTTTGAATTTCAGATAAAGACCTCAAAATTTTTCGAATCTTAACTACCTTTAACACTAAGGATTCCATACAAATGCATAACCAAAACACCGACTTACTATCCAAAACATACACCCCTTGTCTGCAATCCCAACCGTTAACCCGATACCTGACATCGCTATATCCAAAGAAAAACAGACCCTTGATCGCATCACTACGCATCCATAGCACATCAATCATCATGCACATTCCCACACCATCATAACATCATTAAACACCGCAACCAACTAGCCCCCATGTTGGGTTTACATACCAACTTTAAAAGTCACAAGCCTGCTCACTCCTTCTCGGAAAAATGTCAGGACATAATCATCGCCATAGATAGCGACATCCCGATCCTTCTGTCAACCACTCAGCTTCCAGTTGTAATCCCTAAACTGATCATAACAGTCGTTTCCTTCTTAAGTCCTGCAACTCAAATTCACGGCCTCGAGCAAGGCCTTCAGGACCTCATAACCAACAAACTCACCTAGGTCTGCACCATTCAAACCCAAACTGACATTGCCATTGAGGCCCAAAACACTTACCAGACCCATCCTCATGCTTGAACAACCATAACCAAAAGATCGACATATATGGAACCATTTCCATTAATCATGGTATCAAACCATGCTATCTTTCCTGACCAGTTCCTTAGAATCCCTAAAAATTTTCTCGATTTGAGTATGGATCATGTGCTTCCAGTAGTACGGGCCCAATACTACCTTCCACACTTATCCATACTTTCCTCAAGAATCATCTCGGGTCCTCTAAGTCGCATCCCATAATAATACTGCCAATACCTACTCAACAACGTAGTAACTATACTAAAATACTTCCTAGGATCTCCTAGGATTCCCCACCTCCCCTACCACCAACTGCTGAACGACCCAAATTGGTGCCAGATGCATGAATACAATCACATGTAACATAACTTAAATAATCCTAGATTAAAAGATTCAACCCTACAACGGTTGGAATCAGACAAGAGCTGCATAATAGGACCAAACCCTTCACTCTAAGATTCCCTATCCTACAATTAGCATTGTGTTCTACCATAAACAAAATAACATATAACAGTGTGGTAATTTGGGGTTTACTTATTGGCTCTAGTTGTTCATACACATCAAATCATTTCTTGATTATTTTTTAAAACAACTTAGAAAATCATTTTTAAAACCATTTCAATTCCTTAGTTCGATCATGGATTCACACTGATGTTTCTCCAATTCGCTAAAACCAATGCTCTGATACCAACTTGTAACGCCTCAAAAATCACGACCAATTTAAACTTTTCAAAACAACCCATTTAGTGTTAAAAGTGCTTACAGAACCATTGTTTCCAAAATATTGTTTAAAATAAGAGTTTCCCAAGATTAACAACATAAAATCAAGATGTGTACGGTTATGCCTTCGCCTTCCCATGATCCTCGGAAGTACCTAAAACCATAACCCTAAAACTGTAAGCCAACGCTTAGTGAGTTTCCCCCAAAGTACCACCACATAAACATAACAAAAAACAACATGCATAAATGAGCCTTTAGCATGACTGGATCGCCTTATAGGACCTTCAACCTATCTAGACCGCCCCAAGCCTTTTGCATGACTAGACTGCCTCACAGGGCCTACAACCTATCCAGACCGCTAGCTGGGCTTTCGGCCTAACTGGACCGCATCGCAGGGCCTACAGTCTATCTAAACCTCCTCATGTATCTTGGCCTTCAGTACAAAGAAAGACTGTCTCAACCCAATCATACATAACATGTCAACATATACATAACAAACAAACATATAACCAGTCAACAGACAAACATGCAGATCTACAAATCATTGTCACATGCTAACATCCTATATACCAAGATACAGATGTAACAGATCACTACAACATAACAACATCCTATATACCAGGATACAGATCTAACAGACTAGTACAACATAGCAACATAAGGTAAACCAGGATATAAATCCAAAGGGCCGACCTTGGTGCCTTCGACCTGTAAGTACAATAAGGGAAACTCACATCTCAATATGAATAATAGCTGATGAGGTCCCGACTTTGAATCTCAGCGCTAACCGTCACCTATCCATCCAAATGACCAATTCTCAAACACAATCCAAAATACCATAGGTCAAACTTGGTCAACCTTGGTCAAAGTTAAAGTCAACAATCAAGGTCCCAAAAGTCAATATCCATTCCCAGCGGAGTACGCCCTGCTTACTAAGAGAGTACGCCCAACGTACTCTAATGTTGACTAAAAAGTAGGGCGCTGACCGTGTACGCGTAACATACCTCCACGTATGCCCAACGTACGTAACCCAGTCCCAAAACTTCATTAAGAGCTTATTCCATTAAGCCCTTCCATCTAAAACTCATATCCAAGCCCAAAATGATATTCTACGTCATAAACTTTCCAACTTTATGACTTGGCACAACTATTAAGTGCTTAATGTCCAAAACCCTATGTTCTTAACCTAATAAGACCATCTAACACACGCATAGGTTACATACAACAATCAAGATCATGTTTTTATGGTTCATAATAGTTCCATAATGGATAAAGTTTCCAACTTTATCCATTAGAATGGTCCCAACAAACGAAATCTATTCTTTAAGTCTCAAAGAGACCCAAAAAGTGCATCTTTTCAACTTAATCCATTAAGTCCAAGTCTCTAACTTTCAGATCTGAATCAAAATGATGTTTAGATGGATATAGTTTCCAAATTTATCTATAACAAGGTCACAAACTTTCAAGATCTAAACTTTATGCCCTTAAAGTGACCAAAAACTCATAACACCCAAAACTAGCTAGACCTAACAATTTCATCATCAAGATTCAAACTTTATACCTCTAAAAGGAAGATTAAGGTGAATAAAGTCTGGATCTAGAAGCTCCAATGCAACCAACACTTCTTCAATGAGTTTCTTCTTCTCCAAGGTGCACCAAGAACATTCTAAAGCACTTTAAAACACCTTCTTTTTGCTCACAAGGCTCAATCTAGGGTTAGGGTTTCATGAGAGCGCGTTGGAGAGGTGGAGGCTGAGAATGGAATGAGTTTAGGGGGGGGGGGGGTGTTAAAGAGCTTAAATAGGGCTCAAACCACGAAAATAGGGTTTGGGCAATGATCGCGTACGCCTAACGTACTCAATTTACGCCTAGCGTACTAGGGATGGCCTAATACACCCAACGTACATGTTGAGTACGCCCAACGTATGCGACTCAACCCAAAACCTCCCTAACTTCAAATGACCATAACTTCTTTGTTCCAACTTCGTTTTCGACGTTTTTTATATCCACAAAAATATGTTGAAGAGATCTACACTATTATCTAAATATCTTGGACTAATAACTTCTCGAACAGAAATTCATATTTCACGCAAGAACCCGACCTATGAATTTTTCCTTTCTACCCTTCGGCCAAGAACACAATTCAAAGGTAAAATCTCTTAACTATCACTACCTCCTTCCGCAAGGACTAAAATTTGCCTCCTTAAGGCCCAAAACCTCACACAATCGACTTCCGGACCATTGTTCAGAAATGGCAAGAAACAGGATGTTACAGTGACCACTGTTGTTATATAAGATATGACCAATAGACATTCAAGCGTCATTCTTAAACTTACACTTTAGCTTACAAACCACCAATTGTGAAACTGACTTACAGTAAATCCCTAATATTATTTCTTATCGCATTTCAACCAAGATATTTACATCACCTATCTTAATCATATTACCAAACAAAGACTAACACTAGTTTACATAACTAAGGAAAATGTTCGAATGTTATAATCATACAATACTCAGAGTAGTCCTAACTAAATTAAATAGTACAAAAATGTTTGTAATAAGGTCACAACGTGCTTAAACTTATTGGGGGAGCACCTTGTCTTATTTAAAAGCAAACTTATTTCTGATTAGTCTAGCCCAATGCTACTATATACACATTTTTTCTATAGTAGGTAGTATGCTTGGTACCGTGCATTCTCTCGTTAAGTACACTCTTTATTTGGCAAAAATTAATGTTTGTATGTGGATTAGGGCTAAAGCTAAAGGGTGGATTAGTTGCATAGTTATTCTTTCCTTTCATTAGGCATTCTATTCTCTAGGATCCTTAATTGATTAGACATGTCATTGTGTTAAGAAGATCATGGCTTGAGCATGTCCATGCAACATCTTACTTACCTTTACCCCGTCACACCAAAATGTATTAGTACATGATTAGATCAATTCCGGAATGTGATCGTTAAACTATCTTACATCTAATAGTTTTATTTACAAAAGTAAAAAAAAAAAAACAATTCTATTTACTATAAACCCATTTTAAATAACATTACACACATTTGTGTTAACTTATATACAAGTCTATGCCTACCTAAACATTTACTCACGTGGTTTAAAAATACATGAGATATTTCTCTAAAACGTACATACACATGAAGGAAACATAAATAAATTTGAAATGCTATGAATTAAATCCGAACTTTTAGGGAATTTGTTGATAAACAAAGTTGGGGTTCATGAGAAAACCTTATCCTATTGGAGTAGAGCAGGAGAAGCATGAGAATGATAGCTTCTCTTGATGACCTTAAAGAGACCAAAGGCGAATTTCCTCCACCCAAAACCCAACGCACCCCTATCTCATAAGGAAAGGCCAATCACCATTTTGTTTGTTTTGTTTTTATTATAAATTATAAATAAATAACCCTTTCAACACCCACTCTACAACTTCCAGTTTTCTCTTTCCCCCACCACTTCCCGACTGCTTTTCCGGTATGTTTGCATCCCCTACATTGCTTCTTTTCTCTATTTTGATCGGAATCGGAGCTTTTCCTTTTTGTAACGGGAATCGAACTCCATTGCCCTTGGGGTAGCTTTGTATTTTTATGTCTTCCTTTTGTTCCTTGTTGATTTGTATACGTTTTTTTTACATTTGGCGATCATTTTCTCGATTTTGACTATCTGAATGCCAAGTGAACATCATCGATTGGTTTTTTTCCTTGTTGATTTGTATACATTTTATTTACATTTGGCGACGATTTTCTCGATTTTTACTATTTGACTGCCAAGTGAACATCCGATATTGGCCTTTATTTGTCTGCAAAAAGAAGACCAGACACTTGTAGATCTGTTTGCCATTAATCCGTTTTTGACATAAACAATTCTTTCTTTCTCGCCTATCTAGATCCCTCCACTGCTTCTCCATGTGCTGAGAAGCAAAAGACCAAACTACCCCTCGCTGGTCAACATTTCCTTTTCTTCGATAATCAATAATTGATCGTACATATATTATAAGCATGATTGCATCACCAAGCATCTTATTTATTTATTTATATACTGATTTTTCTGTTTTGAATCTGATACCCTTTACGAATAAAAGATTACAGAACGAAAAGGGCACAACTAGGTCATAATTCATATTCATATTTTTAAATAAATGAAAGACAAAGTCTTTTTGAGTAAACTAACCCCATTACAAGAATCGTGGATCATGCTTATTAGAAAGAAGAGGCTAAAAGTATGTCATAAACAAATGACAAATATAGTTTAAGGAAACCAATAAGTTTTTAATACTGGTGATTGGTGAGTGGCCCTTATTAAAAAGATTTGCTAAATCATATACATACAAACAATGACAGATCCAGAAAACGTTTTCACCTTTTTAACCTTTTTCACTTTTTACCTTTTTACTTTTTAACTTTTTACAGTATTAGAAAATTTTGACTGTAGATCAGTTAATGCATACAGTTTCCTTACAATGATGAAAAGAACTTACACTACATTGTTTACTTTGTGTTCTTGTTGACTTTTTATGTGTTCATTGACATTGTTTTTGTTGAATGGAATTGAAATGATTAGGTGAAAATGGCTCAGTGTTTGGCTCCTTCAGTGCAATGGCAAACAAGGTTAACAAAGAATGCAATGGAAACAAGCTCAATGACCTCAAAAATGTGGAACTCTGTGTCATTTAAGCAAAGCAAGAAAGGAGCATTTAAAAGCTCCACAAAATTTAGAATTTGTGCTTCATCAAGTGGAACTATTAACAGGGTTGAGGATTTACTAAACTTGGATGTTACTCCTTACACTGATAAGATCATTGCTGAATACATTTGGTACTTTCCTATTCCCTTTGTAAAACACAGTTATATAAAACCCAAAATGACTTGTTTATTTCATTTTTTGTAACAAAAAACATGACAGATTCAAATTTCATTTTTTTTTTTGATATTTTGAAACAGGATTGGAGGTTCAGGAACGGATGTGCGCAGCAAGTCAAGGGTATGTTGACTTTTTGATTCGTGTAATTATTTTGAAATAGTTAAAAAAATAAATTAATTAAAAAGGTTATATTTTTAAATTGTTTGTTTTTTAGACACTCTCGAAACCAGTGGAGCATCCTTCTGAGCTTCCAAAGTGGAATTATGATGGATCAAGTACTGGACAAGCACCAGGAGAAGACAGTGAGGTTATCTTATAGTAAGTCCAATTTAATTAATAAATTAATAAATTAATAAATTTCATTTTACTTGAATTAGTTATAATTATAATTTTATTTTTGTAGTCCTCAGGCGATCTTTAAGGACCCTTTCCGTGGTGGCAACAACATCTTGGTGAGTTTATTACAATATTATAATTTATACTTTCAAGTTTCTAATTTTTTTCTTAACATTTTGAAAAAAATGCTATTTTCTTAAAATTTATTTAACCTTGATTCTATTTTGAAAGGTAATCTGTGATACATACACTCCACAAGGAGTGCCTATCCCTACAAACAAACGTGCTAAGGCTGCTGAGATTTTCAGTGATCCTAAAGTTGTAGCACAAGTTCCCTGGTAGGTTTTTCGAGTGAAAATTTAATGAATTTTTTTTTTTTTTTTCATGAAAATGAAATATTAATTATGTTGGTTTTTAAGGTTTGGAATTGAGCAAGAGTACACTTTGCTTCAACAAGATGTGAAGTGGCCTTTGGGTTGGCCTGTTGGAGGGTACCCTGGTCCTCAGGTATAAATATAATATAATCATTATATTCTACTGGAATCCACCATTCCATTCCTTTTACCGATTCCGGTTAAACAGATTCCATGGAAATCACTTTTATATAATATATAATCTTTTTTTTCCAATTCATAGGGTCCATACTACTGTGGTGCGGGGGCAGATAAGTCATTTGGAAGGGACATATCTGATGCACATTACAAGGCCTGTTTATACGCCGGAATCAACATCAGTGGAACCAATGGTGAAGTCATGCCAGGACAGGTTTCTTTTTCTTCTACTCATTTTCTTTATTACTTAAAATATTTTTTATAAAATAAAAAATTTTACGTCACAAATTGTGTTTCACAGTGGGAGTTCCAAGTGGGTCCCAGCGTTGGAATCGAAGCCGGTGACCATATCTGGTGCGCCCGATACCTTCTTGAGGTAAAATAAAACATCTCCGTCCCATTTCCACCAACAAAAGGGCAATTCTGTCTTTTCATAATCTTTACGGTTTTAGAATCACTAAACCGATACTGTTTCTTGAATATTCTTTTTTTTTAAACAGAGAATTACTGAACAAGCTGGTGTTGTTTTGACACTTGACCCTAAGCCAATTGAGGTAATCTGTAATCGATTTTTTTTGTGTTGACTTTTTATCAGATATTTTAATTTACCTTTTTTTTTTTTTTAAATGTTGACAGGGAGACTGGAATGGAGCAGGATGCCACACTAACTACAGGTACTTGTGTGTGTGTGTGTTTTTTTTAAATTTCCATCATACCAAAAACTACCTAATAATGCAAGACTTATCACAATTTCTAACACTAAAATTGACTTGTGTGTTTTTCTTATAATTTTTCACAGCACATTAAGCATGAGAGAAGAAGGTGGATTTGAAGTAATCAAAAAGGCGATTCTGAACCTTTCCCTTCGCCACTCAGACCACATCAGTGCTTACGGTGAAGGAAACGAAAGAAGATTGACAGGAAAACACGAAACCGCCAGCATCAACACTTTTTCATGGGTATCTAAAAACATAAAAAAAATAAAAATAAAATATCTAATACCAAATTCAAAAAATATAAAACCAACAAAAATTCATGCTTTCAAATGCTATCTTCCAGGGTGTTGCGAACCGTGGTTGCTCAATCCGTGTCGGTCGTGACACTGAGAAGGCAGGCAAAGGTAAAAATAAAAATAATTTTACTCAATCTTCTTTATTAAGTTGTTCTTTTTGTATTAAGTCAATACTTAATGAATTTTTTTTTTTAATGGTTTGTTGTTGTGTGTAGGTTATTTGGAAGACAGGCGTCCAGCATCAAACATGGATCCATACACAGTGACTGGATTACTTGCAGAAACCACTATCCTGTGGGAGCCTACACTTGAGGCTGAAGCACTTGCTGCTCAGAAATTGGCACTGAATGTGTAAAACAATCAAATGGATCCATGTTCTTCTCAAGCTTGGATTTAGTTATTTGTTTCTAGTTGATTTTCTTCAAGAACTTGTGTAGATAAAGCTCCCAAAAATCACCATGCCTTCGTATGCAAATCTTTTTTTGACAAATTGGGTGTTTGGTTTTTCTGAATATTGTTGAATAGTTTATGCGCATTTTGATGTGTGCGTAAGTCCTTTTGGTCACGTTTCAGTAGGTTCTATGCTACTTTTGCTTTTTTTTTTTGACCGAAGAAGCACCTTTAGGTTTGAAGGTGTTTTCTTTTGGTCTCGTTATCTATGATAAATAATTAATAATGGAGTTGATACTCAGGGTAGTGTCTTTGTTACATTGTTTTTATCTCCTTTTTCTAAGTTAACTACACATCTAGCACTTCAGTATTTTTGAAACTTATTTTTTCATATCATACTTGATTTTAATAATGATTGGTACTTGGTAAAAGTAAATAAACTTTATAATTCAGGGTTTAAAATGTACTTAGATTTGGTATGGTTCAAAATATGTTAAGGCACGAGTGTTGTTTTTTAAGACAGCTTTTATTTTGGGAAATTGAGTGATCTAACTGTTTTTGTATTGTATTTTTTTTAAGAAACAATCCGTTTTAATTTTTTTTATTTAAAAAATGACCATTTAAACCTAAATACATACATTTTAGACCCAAATTATGAAACCGATAAGTGGGGTAAATGATTCGGTGTGATTAATAAAAGAGTAGTTCACCAATGCCACATGTCACCTTTTCAACGAATTCGCCATGTGTCATACTCTTAGCTTATATGCCCCATGTCCACTTCTACAAAATTTCATATACTCCATAAAATATGGTATTAGCTCCTTATTTAACGAGATCTAGGTACTTATTTGAAGTCGATTTCAACATTGCAATCCCTATAATTCTGCCATTAATTGAGGATATTATTTAAGTCAAACACAAAAAATACGTAGTAATTGTTATTATACCCTGTTAATCGGCAAACATGATTGTTTCTTTATTCAAAAGATTTCATATTTTCAAATTATAGTCAAATATTACCAGAAAAATATTAATATCAATAATCAATAAATCTGGAAATTAATATTATCCCAAAATTAAATTAGAAATCATACCATTTTTTTCCTCGATTTATATACCGCTTCCTGTAAAATTTTCATCACGAAAAAAAGTGGAGGCAACTCAGTTTCTCATTACCCTTCATTGAATTCAAAATTTAGGTTAGTAATTCTTTTGGGTTTTGAAGATTTTGATTATTCATTATTCAGATACAATTATAATTCATTTATTGTTAATGTTGAATCATTTTCTTTGTATATATCTGTCTGTACGTATGTATCTGACTTTGTTTGATTTAGTCGTGTCAATGATTTCATATCCCGATAAAAGGTCGTTTTGATTTATTTAACAAAGTGTTTTTTTAATCTTTTTATATTAGTCTTGGTGTTTTTGTTTAAAGTAGATAAAATTATTTACACTTATAGCGATGTAATTTGAAATTAATCCCATTTACAACATATTACTTTCAAAACTAATACATTATGTGTCAATTGTTTTTTAGGTGTTACTTTTTGTTTTTTTAATGTCGTGTGTGTTAATGTATGTGTATGTGACATTTTCGTTTACCTTTTTTTTTTGCTCATTTATTTAATAACAACATGACCATTCCTTTAAAACATATAGCAATGTTCATTGAAATAGGGACACTTTCTGTAAAAATTTAAAAAACAGGTCCCAATTTGGTCATTTATCAAAGTATAATTCTATAATTAGAAATTCAAAATTTGCCATTGTATAACACGACTAGTTGCTGTTTTTTAATGAAATCATATTTTAATGGTAGTTTATTTTATTGACATCTTACTTTCATAATTCGTCATTGACTCATTGGTCATTTAATGGCTTTTACTTTCATTTCTGTTAACCGCAAAAAGTAGGGATTATTTCTTTTAACTTTTAACTATATGGAGACGATTTATGAGATTTAAATTGTTAAAACATGTAGCGTTTCTAAGTTATTAATAAAACAGTGTACATTTCTGTTAAATTTGAACTACGTGGGAACATTTTTGTAATTTTTTAAACATATGAACCATTTATGTAAAATTTGACAAACTGGAACTATATAGGGACCGTTTCTATTAACTGTTGCATATCATTTCTGTAACCTTTGACAAACAGGGACCATTTATGTAAACTCAGAAAAACAAGGACATTTTCTGTAACTTTAATGGACCGGTGTTTGTTTATTTTTATGTGTGTATGTGTGTTTTGGTAAATATCATGCAGGTAATATAAAAAAAATTATAGTATTAAAGTAATATGAAAGAAATACACCTTTTTAAACAAGTTTTCATCTTTTTGGAAAGTAAATCAATTAAAATAAATATCTATTTTACTTATATTAAACAAATTAAAATTTGCATAAAAATTAGCCTAATATTTAGCGTTTGCAACTATCAAAATTAAAGAGTACTCACTGAAAACTTGCAGAGCTAATCAATATTTTCTTCCACTCTTAAAACATTGTAAGTTTTTTTATTTCGACCTCTTGCTATCGACTTCAAAATCAAAATTGCTGAAAATTAAACATGTAAGTTTCTATATATACACATTTATTTTCTGTTAAAATAACCAACATTCAGGAAAAATTGGCGTCATATTCCCACAGTCAATCAATGATTATATACCCCCTTCTAACCTTTGTAATGTTTTCTCCAAATAACATTGCAAAGATTGATGTATCTGCTTCTTATAATTGATCGACAGACGTGAACTTAATGATTGCTGTGAGAAAATGTATACTGAGCAAGGGTGGTCGTTGGTGCCATAAATTCGTATACCTCAGATAGGATTACAATAAAAATTTAGGATGATTAATGTGTATATTTAGAATGCTATCTTAAATGGCATAGATAAAGTATTAAAGTAGGTCGTGGGTATTTAGGAAATAAAGTTTTTATCATTTTTTAATTACATAATTTAATAATATGGAAAATTAATAGAGATTTTATAGTAATTAGTTTTTTTGTATTTGCAGTTTATGTAAATTTAATTGTATTCTAAGTTATTGTTAATATTATTACAATAAGTAACGTAATTAATTAAAAAAATATTGTTATAATTATAATGTAAGTATAAAAAAATTGTAATTCCTTCTATATAAGATTAATAATAAAAATATTAATAACTTAATTTCTAATTTGGCATATAACAATTGCATTTACACTTTGAATATAATTGATTAATGATTATGATTTTGAATTATCAATATTTGTTTAATTTGTTAAGCGTGGTTTCCACGGACTATAACCTAGTGTGTGTGTGTGTATATATATATATATATATATATATATATATATATATATATATATATATATATATATATATATATATATATATATATGAGTCGAATTAAATGAGAACACCAAAAAAGTTGAGAACGCGAGAACAAAGTATATTCATTTGTAATTCCATGCATTCATTTTTGGAGAAATGATAAATTTTTACGTCTTTAATTTCAACATAGTGTAACCGACTCCAACTATTTTTGGCCAATTCCTAATTAGGCGCCTCATGACATGTTCGAGTCCGAGTATTCGACCGCTTACGTAAAGTTTGGCAATATTGATGTAACAACCCGTCATTCTCAATTCAATAAAAGTCAAAAACTACAGAGTAAATTACACGAATGGTCCCTATGGTTTAGGGTAATTTACGTGTTTGGTCCCTAACTTATTTTTTTTAACTCAAAAGGTCCCTACTGTTTGTTTTTGTTACGCGCTTGGTCCCTATCTGACCTAAAAAGACTATTATGCTCTTGATTTTTTTAATTTATTTAAATGAACACTCCCCTAATCTCATCCCCTCACCTTACCTCACCTACCGCATTATTTTTTTCTCTTTAAATAATAGTCTTTTTAGATAAGATAGGGACCAACAACGTAACAAAAATAAACAGTAGGGATCAAACGCGTAACAAAAACAAACCATAGGGACCTTCCGAGTTAAAAAAATAAGTTAGGGACCAAACACGCAAATTATCCCAAACCATAGGGACCATTCGTGTAATTTACTCAAAACTACATTTTGATCCTTATGTGTGTGTCTCTCTCTCTTTCTCTCTCTCTCTCTCTCTCTCTATATATATATATATATATATATATATATATATATATATATACCCTCTATCATCTCAAGTGCATAATTATAAGCTAAAATCTAAATATAGCTTGAGTCTTAAGTGAACTATGATATTATAACATTAACATAAGTTAAATGTCTAAGGTTTAAACCATAAATAAACACTCTATATATGTGTTCACGGCCTAGGATTTAAATATCAAGGGGTTTACGCCCAAACAAACAAGTTCAAAGGAGGTTCACGATTGGAATTAGAAATCAAATGGAGTTCACGTTCCAAAAATAAAAGAAACATGTAGTTTACGGTCCAAATAAACACATCCAAGAGGAGTTCACGGTTTAGAGTAAGGATCATTAGAGTTCACGACCAAGAGATGACCGTGAAGACCATCGTAAGGCCCATTTGGGGAGAAAACTCAAATTGTAACGCCCCGATTCTCGGGTATTGTTAATATGAGTTTTTGGATTAGGCCCTACTCGACGAGTTGGTTTACCTACTCGTCGAGTAGCAGTGAGAAGGATCGCGGGTTAAGTGACCTACTCGACGAGTCTATATTGGGACTCGGCGAGTAGGAGCTGGCAAGTGAAACCCTAATTCCCGGGGTTTGCACCCCTATTTAAAAGGACCTTAGCCTCCCTTGGACCTCCTTACAGTTCCAAAGAACCCTTGAGAGCCTTATTCGTGTGTGTGTGTGCCTTGTGTGTGTATTTGAAGCTTGAAAGAGAGTTCTTGGAGGGAGAAGACTTGGAGGAGAAGGAGATTGAAGCAATTGGAGTGTGGGAATCAACACTCATCTCATATATCAACTTCAAAAGGTACCCAATCCGTCATTCTCTCTGTAGATCTCCCTTATTGGGTGAGTTTTAGGGTTTTCATGGAATATGAAGTTGGTATGATGTGCTACGGACTAGATCTGAAGTTGTAACTTCAGATGTAGACTCTCTTTGGATTCTAGAAGCATAAAGTTGCAGCTTTAGTCGTGATTAAGGTCCCCTTTGTGCATAAAGACCCTTCAATAGATTAGATTTGCCATTTTGAGACTTTAAATCCATGCATGCACGTAAAGTTTGCAACTTTATGTGATAAGCATGTTGGATAAGGTGTCTAAGTCCATAACTTATTTGGTATATACTTGACCCGACCCGGCATGGTCCATTTGGGTTGCATTTCATCCAAACTATTTATGGATAATTTTATGAGAGTTATACACATATGATTATTAATATATTATAAGTTATAATATATTAATATGAAGTCATGTTATTTAATTGGTCTTAATCTTAAATTAATTATGAATTAATTTAGAGATTAAAAGGAAGACTAATTAGATTGTGGGCTATTGGTTTTATATGGTGTGGGCTAACACCCATTTGTTAATGGGCTAGGCTTGTATGGAAGTCCATGGAAGTCCATGGATGATCCATGGACCTTTTAACCCATGGATCCTTGGAAAGGAAAGGTCATGGGTTATTAGGGTTTCACCCTAATCATGTACACTATATAAACATGCTTATGTTGCATGAAATAGCCACTAGTGTGTGTGTTTGTGTGTGGCCAAAAATTGTAGTGTGTATACACTCTCTCAAAGTTTTCCAAGAGTTTGTGGTGATTTGTGATTCCATTTGAGGCATTCACATTATTGGTGCTTGGCCCTCAAACTCCTTAAGAATCAAAGTCATCAAAAAGGTATGTAATCTCATCTAATTCTTTTATGTTTAAAAGTACCCCATGCCATGTATGATAGGTTATGAACCTTGGAAAATTATTATTTTGCATTTATTAGGGTTGCATGCACACTTAGGAAGTGTTAGATTGCTCAAAACCCAACAGTGGTATCAGAGCCTAGGCTTGCTTGTTTGATACTTGATGCAAAATAGTGAAAAAAGTCAAAAATTTTGCGGTCTGCATGATGGACTCGCCGAGTCCAAGGCAAAATTCATCCTACTCGCCGAGTAGGTTTGTGCACTCGGCGAGTAGAAGGTTCAGAATGCAGATTTTCGACTGTTGCTGCTGGAAATGGACTAGAAACTTTACCTCAAACTGTTTTGATGTTTTAAAACTTATTTTAGTTGGTGTAATGGTTGTTCTAATCCATTTACAATAGCATATATCAAAATTTCATGTTTTGTATGTGTTCATATAATTATTGAAACTTTGATAATCATGTTCATGTTCTTATGAATTTAGAAGATGATAGGAATTATTTGCTGAATTGTTTAGGATTAATTCTTGATCATTTATGTGTTTTAATGGAGTCCATAATTTTTCCTCAAGTTATGGATATCCAAAGGTCACTTTTCTTTAACACACATTAAAAACACATAAGTTACATAAAATGAAGAGTCTTCATTTTATGAACCTTTAATTCATAAGTTGTGAAATGAAAAGTTTTGAAGAGTTACAAAACTTGTCCTCAAGTTTTGGAATTTGGAAAAGTTTCACACACTTTAATAAACTTTAATTCCAACACTTAGAATTTTAAAAGTTAAAATTCAACACTTATACTATTTATAACATTAAAGGTTAATTATATATATATATATATATATATATATATATATATATATATATATATATATATATATATATATATATATATATATATATATATATGTATAAGAACAAGTCGTTTTACCGTTAGTAGGCCTCATTCACGAAGCCAGTCTATAAGGTGGGTATAAGGTTATTGCCTATAAAATGGCGACTTAATGGGTGTATACTCTCACCCACCGCTTGCTTGACTGGTGGAGGGTCGTTAGCCGAACGGGTAAGATAAAGACTTATAAATTCTCATTAAGTATGATGAATATTATAAAGTAACTAAATCTTTTATTTAATTCCCAATCTTAGTTACTTTAGGAAAAATGTGAACATGGTGCTAATCCATGGAATTCACACTTTTTACCTTACCAAGTCGTTGGTGGAGCGTGTGTGGTTAACCGGCACACTAACTTGGACTAGTAAGGATCACGAAGGGTGACTTAATGTTTGTCATAGATCAATAGAGCGTGTGTGGTTAACCGGCACATTGATTAGGTGATAATATTAAGGGTACCAAGTGAATTGGCATGGTTATTCACACCTTGTTTTGTGATCCTCGGCATCCCAGTCATAAAACTTGAAGGGCACTATCAAGATTGAAACATGCCATTGAAAAGTTCAATGAATCTCAAAAGAATCTAGGAATTTCAAATCCAATTAAAACCTAATAAATCATTTCGTTTTCGTGGTGGAAATTGGTGAATCGTCATTCACCTACCTTTCAAATATATTATTACTTAGATTACGGCATCTCTCTTCGAAGTATAATATATTGTGATTGAATCCTAGCCTTAATATTACATTTGGGTGTCTTATTAAGGACTCTATATATTTAATCTAAACTTGCTTTCTTCTTTCAGATGTCTTCCAACACTAATGCTTCGGGCTCTAACCCAACTGGTTCTTTCTCTCTCATGAATCTCTGTGGGAGAGTCATCTTTGATGGTTCCAACTTCATGGATTGGATCAGGAACATCAGGATGGTAACTCGTTATGAGGACAAGGAATATGTCCTCGATAAGGAGTTAAAAGAGCTTGATGAGTCCACTGCTACTCCTGAGGAGATCGCTAAATTCAGGACACATGAGAGAGATGCTACTAAGGTGGCATGCATCATGATGGCCACGATGACAGCCGAGCTCCAAAATTCCTATGAGGACTTCTACCCTTTTGAGATGCACCAAGACCTGATGGAAAGGTACCATCAGAGTGCTCGTCAGGAGCGGTATGAAATAATCTCCTCCATAATAACAACCCGCATGAAGGACGGTGAATCCGTCACGAGCCACATGCAAAAGATGCAAAGGTATGTGGACCGTTTGCTGAAGCTGAATGTGAACTTCCCTGAGGAGTTGGCAATTGACATCATTTTGCACTCCTTACCTTCTTGTTATGACCATTTTCTTATGACATATCATATGAACAAGGAGGAAGTTACCCTTAGCAAACTTCAAGGACTCTTGAAGACCGCTGAAACCGGTCTTAAGGGCAAGGCGGTTGTTACCTCTACTACTCCTACTCCAACATCTACCCCTATTTTGGCTATCGGGCAAGGCAAAGGGAAAAAGAGGAAGCACTTCGAAGGGTACCAAGGGAAAGTATCTTGAAGGCTACTCATCAAGGACCAAGAGCGGTTCTGTCACTCCTTCTGCCATTCCCAAGGATGCTGATTGCTACTATTGCCAGGACAAGGGGCACTGGAAGCGAAACTGCCCTAAATACTTGCAGGATTTGAAAGATGGGAAAGTGAAACCCACCCACGCAGGTATTTAAACAATATTGTCTAATAAATCACCATACACTAACTCTTGGGTGCTTGATACAGGATGTGGTATTCACATATGTTCTGATTTGCAGGGCCTAAGAAGAATTGAGGATGTGGAGCACGGGAAGATAAACTTGATCATGGGGAATAGGAAGGCTTCACTTGTTTCCAAGATTGGAGTTTATACTTTGTTGCTAAATAATGGGTTAAAATTAGATTTGAATAAATGTGTGTACTCATCTGAAATGGCGAGGAATATTATTTCCTTTCATGCTTTGTACAAACAAGGTTTTACCTTTTCGTTTGATAATGAATGTGGTGGTATTAATGCTTTCTTTAATAACGTGTTTTAGTTTAAAGCATTACATTGTGATGGTGTGTATGAAACTGTGTCGATTGTAGACAACTTAGGAAATAATGTGTTGTATATTGATTCTTCTACTAGCCTAGATAAAGCATCATTGTGGCATTGTCATCTTGGACATGTAAACAAGAAACGTATAGGCCAACCCCAAAAGAGTGGAGTCTTGGAGTCATTCAACCTTAAATCGGATGATAGTTGTGAGTCTTGTCTACTTGGAAAGATGACAAATCACCCTTCACTGGAACTTGTGAAAGGGGTGAGGGTTTGTTGGACCTAATACATACTGATGTATGTGGACCATTCAAAACTGCCACAAGGGATGCTAATCGATATTACGTGACTTTTATTGATGATTTTAGTAGATATGGGTATGTCTACTTAATCAAACATAAGTCAAAAACCTTTGAAAGGTTTAAGGAATTCAAACAAGAAGTAGAAAATCAATTAGGCAGGAACATTAAGATGTTTCGATCCGATCGAGGTGGTGAGTATCTTAGTACTGAGTTCCTTGACTATCTTAAGGAGTGTGGGATTGTCTCACAATTGACTCCTCCCAGGACACCACACCTAAATGGTGTAGCTGAGAGGCGTAATCGAACCTTATTAGACATGGTTCGCTCTATGATGAGTTGAGATTCGCTACCAATCTCTTTTTGGGGGTATGCCTTAGAGACTGCTGCCCATATCCTTAATCTAGTCCCTACAAAGAAGGTTACCAAAACACCTCATGAGATGTGGACTGGGAAGGTTCCCAATTTGGACCACATCAAAATTTGGGGTTGCGAAGCTTTCGTGAGGCATGAAACTCATGATAAGCTTGAACCCCAAAGTGAAAGGTGTATTTTCATCGGCTACCCACAGAAATCCTTCGGTTACCTCTTCTACAGACCCAGTGAGAATGTGGTCTTTGTAGCAAGAAGAGGGGTCTTTCGTGAGAGAGAATTTATAAGCCAAGGAGACAGTGGGAGGAAAATTGATCTTGAGGAAAGCCAAGAATCAATTGGTGAAGGAAGCAATCAACCTGAGGAGGAAACTCCTGTTGAGCCAGCTGACGAGTCTGTACCTCCGAGGCGTTCCACACGGGTTAGGAACACACCTGCGTTTTATTATGGCTTTCATATTACTACGGAAGGTGATACATTTATCAGTGATAGTACACTGGTAAATTTGGATGAACCTAGTAGTGTTAAGGAAGCCATGGCAGGCCCGGAGTCTGCTAAATGGAAGGAGGCTATGGACAGCGAGATACAGTCCATGTATGACAATCAAGTTTGGAACTTGGTTGACAATGTATCATGCCGTAAAACAGTCGGGTGCAAATGGATCTTCAAGAAGAAGACCGACATGGAAGGAAAAGTGCATACTTATAAGGCTCGACTGGTTGCGAAGGGTTTTACTCAGACTCAGGGTATTGATTATGATGAAACCTTCTCGCCGGTAGCAAAGATTAAGTCTATTAGGGCTATGCTAGCCATTGCTGCATTTCATGATTATGAAATATGGAAAATAGATGTCAAAACTGCTTTTCTTAATGGAAAATTGGCTGAGGATGTGTACATGAATCGTCCAGAGGGTTTTGTCAGTGCAGAGTACCCTGATAGAGTATGCAAGCTTGAGAAATCCATTTATGGATTAAAACAAGCATCTCGTAGCTGGAATCTTTGTTTCGATGAGAAGGTCAAAGATTTTGGCTTCTCGAGAAGTGAAGATGAGTCTTGCGTGTATGTCAGAGCTAGTGGGAGTATAGTTAGCTTCTTGGTACTGTATGTGGATGACATACTACTTATAGGAAATGACATCCCAACCTTGCAGGAGGTTAAGTCCTGGCTTGGGAAGTGCTTTGCTATGAAGGACCTAGGGGAAGCTGCCTATATCCTAGGGATAAGGATATTAAGAGAAAGGAGTAAAAGACTAATTGGACTTAGTTAGAGTACCTACTTGGATAAGGTGTTGAAAAGGTTCAACATGCAGAATTCCAAGAAAGGATATTTACCGATCCAAAGCAATACCAAGCTGAGTAAGACTCAGAGTCCGAGTATAGAGGCAGAGATAGCTGAGATGAGACAATTACCGTATGCTTCCATTGTTGGCTCGATCATGTATGCTATGACTTGTACCCGCCTTGATGTGGCCTTTTCTTTGAGCATGGTCAGCAGGTATCAGGGGAACCCTAGCAAGGCTCATTGGACTGCGGTAAAGAACATTCTCAAGTACCTGCGGAGGACTAAGGATTGGATCCTTACCCTTGGTGGGAGTGATGACTTGAGAGTATTAGGGTATAGTGATGCTAGTTTTCAGACTGATAGGGATAACTTTCGCTCTCAGTCAGGCTGGGTCTTTACCTTAAATGGAGGGGTAATCTCTTGGAAGAGTTCCAAGCAGGAGACAGTGGCTGATTCGACTTGTGAATCAGAGTATATAGCAGCAAGTGAAGCAACGAAGGAGGAGATTTGGCTGAAGAACTTCATCGGAGACCTTGGAGTTGTGCTAGCTATTAAGGGGCCTATGGAAATTTTCTGTGACAACCATAGTGCGGTTGCTTTAGCTAAAGAATCGAGAGATCATGGAAGATCCCGACACATTGACAGAAAATATCACTTCATAAGACACAAAATAGAAGAAGGACTCCTCGTGGAAAAGAGGATATCGTCAGATGAGAACCTTGCGGATCCCCTTACAAAGGGACTGACGAGGGCTAAGCATTTTCAGCATGCGAGGCGCATCGGGCTGAGGGACGATATTAGTTTTACAGATTAGATAGATTCTCTGAAACTTGTAAAATGTAATCGACATTTGATGATGAATAAAATTGTGATTTATTTATGAGTAAGGTGTTGCTATCATTGTCAATTATTTACAATTGTTTCAACTTTGCATGTTTTGACTTCCAGAATAATTAATTTATTCAAACCTCCGCAATCGGTCATACGTCGGAAGTAGGTATGAATCAAGATTGTCATGAATTGGGTTTGTAGATGGATAAAAGTGCTTAGACATGTCAATGGTTGCTGCAACGTTCATGAGTACTCATAAGTTATGAGTATTGGAATAAACCCACGCTCACTTGTATCACTTCATGGAATTTATCTCGAGTGATCGTGAGACGGTAATATCATATAAGTCTTCAAACCTAGAGATATGAGTTGTTACCTATGAGTTGGTTGTGCATTGATTGCACGTAAACGCATCAGTAACTTGATGTTATAAAACGTGCCTTTGTGTACAACTCAACAAGTAGTAGAACAAGTATATTAGTCGAAGTTTATCTGTTCCTTCTAGAAATAGAAGCGATATCTGGGCCCCTCGATGATTTTGTGTTGACCCATGTACCGGGCCCGGTCAGAACTAAATTGATGTGTTCAGTTGAGTTCTTCGTCAAACAAATCGGAAATCGAGAAACAACTGCCAGACAATAAGCAAGACATAGTTCGATGTGTTTGTCCGACTGATATCATGAGAACAGAGGATTGTATGATCACTTATCTTAAAATGGCGCTTCATAGTTCAACAGAGTTTTCGAGAGATACAATTGCTGGTTGGTTCCTAAAGTAATAGGCAAATACAGTTATTAGACTTATCCAAGTGGGAGTCTGTTGGATAAGGTGTCTAAGTCCATAACTTATTTGGTATATACTTGACCCAACCCGGCATGGTCCATTTGGGTTGCATTTCATCCAAACTATTTATGGATAATTTTATGAGAGTTATACACATATGATTATTAATATATTATAAGTTATAATATATTAATATGAAGTCATGTTATTTAATTGGTCTTAGTCTTAAATTAATTATGAATTAATTTAGAGATTAAAAGGAAGACTAATTAGATTGTGGGCTATTGGTTTTATATGGTGTGGGCTAACACCCATTTGTTAATGGGCTAGGCTTGTATGGAAGTCCATGGATGATCCATGGAGCTTTTAACCCATGGATCCTTGGAAAAGGAAAGGTCATGGGTTATTAGGGTTTCACCCTACTCATGTACACTATATAAGCATGCTTATGTTGCATGAAATAGCCACTAGTGTCTGTGTTTGTGTGTGGCTGAAAATTGTAGTGTGTATACACTCTCTCAAAGTTTTCCAAGAGTTTGTGGTGATTTGTGATTCTATTTCAAACTCTTTAAGAATCAAATTCATCAAAAAGGTATGTAATCTCATGTAATTCTTTTATGTTTAAAAGTACCCCATGCCATGTTAGATAGGTTATGAACCTTGGAAAATTATTATTTTGCATGTATTTAGACAAACATAGATCCAAGGTTTATTAGGGTTGCATGCACACTTAGGAAGTGTTAGATTGCTCAAAACCCAACAAAGCATGCCCTAGAAGCTTGGATCTGTGATTTGGAGCCGCTGCATGGCTCAAAATGGATCTGTATGGAAAGAGGACTAAATGGACTCGGTGAGTCGCATGGTCGACTCGGCGAGTCGCATGAAGATGTCCATTGAACTCAACGAGTTGGTTGAACAACTCGGCGATTCCGATGAAGATTGTCATGAGACTCGATAAGTTGAAGAACAACTTGGCGAGTTGGATGAGTTTTAACCAAGAATATGTTCGCGAGTATATCCGTCGAGTCGCAGGGAGGGAACTCGACGGGTGGCCTTAAGGTCTGATCGGGATTCGAAGGAACTCAACGAGTCACCTCGATGACTCGGCGAATTGGATTGTGCTTCAAGCGACTCGGCGAGTAGCTGGGTGTACTCGGCGAGTTGAGGTCAACATGGACTGTTGACCTTGACTGAGGACTTTGACCTTGATCAGGGGTTGACTATTGGGTTATGGAGTACCTTATAAGGTTAAAGACTTATGCGTATATTGAACTATGGTTATAGGTGGTGGGGCCTGTATCGAGTGATCCGAGAGTTGGGGTTTACCTTCCGAGTCGACCTCTGCGAGGTGAGTTATCCTCACTATATGGATAGGGTCTACGACACCAAGGCCGACCCTTTAGTTGTTATTGTTATGGTATGCTATATGTGGTTATGATCTGTTAGATTGGAATCGGGGTAGACAGTATGTTATGCTCTTATGATCCATAGGGATTGGTATGTTAGTGACCTGCTAGGTCAGTACTCTAGTTAGAGGAGAATTCTATGATTTATGATCAGTGTGACAGATATGTTTGATGTTTATATATGCCTGTATATGATAGTATGCACACATGGTTATTCGCTTGTGGTTGGGTTGAGGCGGTCCTTCTATGTGCTGAAGGCCAACATACCCTATGAGCGGTCTAGGGAGACTATAGGCGCACATGGCGGACCAGTCATGCCGAAAGATCGAGATAGATTCAGACAGACTGTAGGCCCGGTAGGGCGGTCCAGTCAGGCCGATGGCCCAGTATGCATGTTGATTGATTGATTGTTACTGCTATGGTATTGTTAGTGTGGTGTTGGTATTTTGGGGGTAGCTCACTAAGCCCTCGGGCTTACAGTTTTCAGTTTATTGTTTCAGGTACTTCAGGGGATCGTAGAAAGGTGAAGGCGTGACCGTAGCACTCCTCATCCTTATGTTATGATTTTGGGACACTCTGATGGATTTGGATTTGAAAACATTTTGTAAACAAACTTTGTTTGGTTTTATTTATGATTGAAAAAGTTAAATTTGGCCTAAAATTTATGGTTGTTACACAAATGGTACAACCGTAAACACAAAAGGCCTTGGCCCATTATGACGGCAAACACCATATATATATATATATATATATATATATATATATATATATATATATATATATATATATATATATATATATATGTGTGTGTGTGTGTGTGTGTGTGTGTGTTTTGGCGAAAACACTTTCATTTCACACATTTCCCATTCGTAAACACCCTACAAAATCCTCTCAACTAACATTCGTAAACCTTCAAAATTTCATAGATTGTTCCAAGAATCTTCAAATCTTCAACCAATTCCTCAAGAACATTTATAATATCTTCAAATCTTCAAACATTCACTCAAGAACATCAAGATCCAGCCGTAAACTCATAGATCCAACTGTAAACCCATTTTGCCAACCGAAAACACTTTGCAACATTTCCAAATAATTCCAAATAAATTGTAAGTATTCCTTACATAATTTAATTATTATTTCCAATATTATTTAATCCATTATTTAAATTAATATTTTATTAATTTAAATACAACATCGAATATAATTATTTTTATGATAACGTTATTCGCGCGTACGCTAGTCCGATGATCGTTTCTACGGCTCGATATTCAAACTCAAACGCACATACGATGTGAGTTCATACCCTTACATTTTCATTGTTTTTAATGTTTTTAATTGGGGTGGGGTGGGGGGGGGGGGAGGGGGGAATACAAGTAAAACACAATGACTTTTTTGTTTATAAAAACATTTTAAATAGTTTTAAAACCTTTGTAATTATTTCAACTCGAGTATTCGCTACATCTGCTAAAAATATTTAATATATTTTCAACCCTTTTGTAATATGTCAAACATAAGGGTATTTTTCTTTTATACAATTAAATTGCAAATGGTTTCATTTCATTACCGAACATTGCAGTTAAACTATAATTGGGATAGTTTGAGATTTACTACACTATTTTGCTAAGTACAATACACAAAACAAGAGCATACAATCAAAACTATAATACGTATAGTTTGGGAAACACTACTCAAATACACTGATACAAGTATACATTATTAAGATAATTATTTAAGTATAACTATTTTACATTACAAAGTACATTAATACAAGACAATACATAGAGTTTCCAATACAAGAGAACACTACAACACTACAACACTACACGTAAACTAGTTAATACAGGGTTGTGAGACACTACTTCAATTGTATCCAATAGGGTACGACACTAAATCCTATATACTATAACCAAAGTCTCCTGGAGGGAGAGCGTGAGATTCGTGTATAGATCTATACGAGACTGATAATCCCACACCTGAATTGCTAGTTACAGTTAGGCTGACAAGCCTGGGGTGACAAATGTCATAACTTTTAGACGCCTAAAGAACGTCGTAGAGGTCACTAGGTCATATCAAGCATGGTTATATGAAAATCACAACAGTATAAAGTAACACTTATGTTTATAGGATTAACACTACTTTAGTAGTTTTATTTTATTTAATAAAACTACAATACTCTATGATACACTGCTTTACACTACAGTCGGTGGTATCCATGCATTCATACAAGGGTTTTCATACAAATACAGATACAATACACTATTTTCTAGTACTAAGTACACTACTACAATATACATTTTCAAGGAACATACATGATTACATTACATTCACTACAGAAAATATTGGATTTTCTGGAGAAACATACTAGCATTTTCAAAGTACAAAGACAAGTTTTACATTCACTAAAACATGCTTATGAACTCACCAACTTAAATGTTGACACACTTTCAAAATCACTTGTATTCTCAGGGAACCGGTAAGACAGGTACACCCATAAAATTTTGAGAAGACGGAGCTATTAGAGTCGCGTCTTTTATACGTTTGTTACACATTTTTTATTTCATACAAACTAGGTATTGAACAGATGTAAATACTTTACCTTATCAATGTAATGGTTGTGTTTGCTTTGATTCCTATTATACAATTGTTGTGATACTGTACATGACGTCCTCCGCCCCCGAACGTTCCCGCCGTTCCGGTTTGGGGGTGTGACAATTGATAAAAACAATATTCATGATTTCCCATTTTTTGTTTTTCCAACACCAAATGTTGTTGCTAGGATTTAGCTATTATCATTCATGCCTACTGCTAGGAACACCATTCCCAAGTATTTCCCTTTTATGTGGGCTCTATCAATGATATTAATAGGGCACTAATAATAATAGAATAGTCATTAAATTGAATACATGTATAACAAGTACGTATATATATATATATATATATATATATATATATATATATATATATATATATATTATCGCACAATCGATAGTCATGAAAAAGTATTTAAATTTGTGGTCATTATCTGTCTTTATATGTCTAATGGTCCTTGGATTTTTTCTCTATAAGTTGTAACAATATAAAAAGAAATCTTTGAAAGCTTTCATTAGGGGTTATTTTTAACACATTTAGAGCATATAATTTGTAACAGCATGGTTGTTTATACAAAAGGATACACTAAGATAATAATTTAAAGTTCGTTGGATCTGTTTTCCCTACAACATATTCCATTGTGATGATGTGATTTTTAACTTTATTTCTGTAATTTAAAAACATCCTTTAATAGATTATAGCAATGGAAGTTGTGATTTATTCATTAGAAAACATCACCAATGCTACTTAATTTAAATCTTTCAAAATCAAGTCATCAAAATTAAATACTTTTTCATGAGCTTGTTTGAGACCATACGACGATTTTTGAAGACAACAAACATCACTTGGCTGGTGAGCAATAATCGGTGGAGGAGACATGTATACTTCCAGATGTAGATCACCATTCAAGAATGCATCAATCTGATAAATTTTACATTGTTGAACAAAAGAAACAACACTGAGAGTGCAAACAGTCGTCATTTTTTCAATCAGAGAAAAATTCTCATAATCCATACCATAATTTTACGAATATCCTTTTGTAATACGTATGGCTTTATAACGTTTATTGTACCCATTAGACCTGGTTTTGATCCTGTATACCTAGCAACAACCAATCGTATGCTTTCCAGGATGGAGTAGAACCAAATACAATGTATGTGTTTGATAAAGAGTTGTAAGTTCCTCAACCATAGCGTTCTGACAAAAGGGATCAAAGACTGGTTTAGAGAGATTATGTACATCCATAATAAAGGAGGAAAATGTTGGCAAGTAAGAGGAAAATACAAAATTTGGAAGTTTAGTGGAATTTTAATTAGAAGTAGGCCTTATGGGTAGGGGATCCTAAGTAGCAGATGGTGAGGGATTTTGAGTAGAAAGCGATGGGGGTTTCTAAATTACAGTAGGCATCTGATCTAAAGATGGAGGGGTTTTTGAAGTTGAAAAAGTATCAGAAGAAACATCATCAATGTCAATGTTATATGGATCAAAAGATCAAAGTTCCGATTAAGTTACATCATATGGGTGAATATGAATGCTATAGAAAGGGATGTGCTCCAAAAAGTGACATGTCGAGAAACATATAATTTTTGACTTGTCGGGTCATAACATCGATATCCTTTTTGACCAATACCGTACCCGAAAAATACACATAGAGCAGATTTTAGAGACAACTTGGTATGCTCTGTGTGAAGTCGTAAAATAAAGCATGTACACCCAAATACCGTCAGTGAAGAATAATCAAGAACTTTTCCATACAATTTTTCATATGGATACATTCAAAAATTTTGTGCAGTGGGAATGCGATTAATAACATATATAGCTGTAAGAACAACCACTCCCTTAAAGTACGAGGGGCATGAGAGGAAAATATCAATGATCTTGTAGATTCAACAGGTGGCGTTGTTTTCTTTCTGCAATACCATTTTTTTGAGGATTATCTGTACATGATGATTGGTGCATAGTGCCATCGAATGCAAGTAATCAAGTAAAATCATTTGAAGTATATTCCCTCTCCAAATCACAATGAAAGAATTTTATAACAATGGAGTGGTAAGTCTTGACTAGGGTGCTAAATTCGCTATATATAGTGAAAACATTAAACATGCTCTTCATAAGATAAACCCACATATAACGAGTGTAATTGTCTATTAAGGAAACATAGTAAGTGGATCCTCATTTATAGGAAACTAGTGAGGGACCCAATACATCAAAATGCACAAGATTAAACGGAGCAATTGCATGAGTTACACTTTTATTAAACAATAGAGCATAAAATTTTCCCAGTTTACAATCACAACAATCAAAAATATCATGATTGTTCAAACGACATAAAACATTAGTAGAGGATAAAATATTTAAACGAGAAGTTGAAACATGTCCTAAACATGAATGCCAAACATAAAAGTCAGAAGATGAATCAAATGAAAAGAAGACAAATCAACACTACCGGAAGAGATATCAAAAACTCTGAGTTGATCAAAGACATATATTTCTCCTAACTTACGACTGGTCCTAATCACCTTCCGAGAGTGAAAATCAAGAACACAACAAAGAGAATAAAAAATAAACCAATAACCAGATTGACACAATTGACTAATTGAATCAAGATTTAAAGAAACTATGATAATATAATAGACATCGATAAGAGATATATGAGGAATGGAAATAGAACCAACACCCTCTATTGGCATAGGTGTAACACCACCAGACATAACTAAAACAAATGATCCATAAGACAAAGAAACAAAGAATGACAAGTAAGGTGACATATGATGAGATGCACCAAAATCCAAGATCCATAAAGATGAGTGAATATGTAACGCCAATGTTCAAAGTATTTTCATATTTAGTTTGTTTCATTAAACGTTTGCAAAGTTGATCCCTACATTGGGCGTATGTGATAGGTACGGCAAGCATAGGTCATTAAAAAACGATCATGGTTTCCTCATGTATGTTAGTCGTACGCATGCATACATGGGGTGTATTTATGTAGGGTAAATTTTTTTTTTTAGGTTTGGACCCTATTTAAGCACCTTAATACCTCAAGGCCTTCCTCATTACCAGCCTCCATTGTCCCCAAAGCATTATCTCGAAACCCTAGCCTATTTTAAGAGAATATTGAGCCTTTTGAGTGATTTGGTGTGCCTTTGGTACATTTTGAAGAAGGATGAACTCTTTGGAGAAGAATTGGTTGGTTTGAAGCTTGTAGATCGAGACCTTGTTCATCCGTCTGAAGGTATAAAGTCTCAGCCTTGTTGATTCATCTCTTAGATCTAGTTAGCTTAGGGTTTTTGGTATGTATTGGTACCTTGGGTTGATACATGTGGATAAAAGTTACTCTAATACCATTTAGACAATCTAGACACCAATTCATGACAATATTCATTCATATCTACTTCCAACATATGAACGACTATGGACAATTTGAATAATTCGATTATTCTTAATAAACTTAATTATTCTGGAAGTCAAAACATGCAAAGTGAAATAATAGTTAAATAATTAACATAAGACAGTAACATTACTCATAAATAATACTCTTTTATTTAATTATCAAATGTTAATTACATTTATCTATTATACGTTTCTAATACTATCTAATCTATACTAATATCATCCTTCAGCCCAATACTCCTAGCATGCTGCAAGTGCTTAACCCTACTTAGTCCCTTCGTAAGCGGATCTGTTGGGTTATCTTCTGATGATATCCTCTTCACCACGAGTTGTCCTTCTTCTACACAATGTCTTATAAAGTGATATTTTCTATCGATATGTCGAGATCTACCATGATCCCTCGGTTCCGTGGTCAAGGCAACCACTCCTTCATTATCACATAAAATCTCTATGGGCTCCTTTATGGTAGGTACAACTTCAAGATCACCGATGAAGTTCTTTAACCATATTGCATCCTTTGACGCTTCGCTCGCTGCGATGTACTCTAATTCGCACGTTGAATCAGCTACGGTTTCCTGCTTGAAACTTTTCCAAGTTACTACTCCTCCATTCAGGGTAAAGACCCAGCCCGACTGTGAACGGTAGTTGCCCCTATCGGTCTGAAAGTTGGCGTCACTATACCCTAGCACCTTCAAGTCATCACTCCCTCCGAGGACTAAAAACCATTCCTTGGTCCTCCGAAGGTACTTAAGGATATTCTTGACCGCAATCCAATGGGCTCTGCCAGGGTTCCCTTGATATCTACTTGTTGGATTAATGGCTAAGTCCATAACTATAATTGGTAAGACTTGACCCGACCCGGCATGGTCCATTTGGATAAGACTATAATGAGAGAAATAAGACACTTATGGTTATTAATATATTATAAGTTCTAGTATATTAATAATAAGAATAATAAGATTATTTAATTAGTATTGATCAAGAATTAATCTAGGATTAATTAATTGATCAAAAGAAGACTAATTAAATATATAAGTTGATTGTGTAAATCATCCATACTTGTATAGTGGGCTAATGCTCCATGGATTATCTAGTTGGGCCAAAACCCATATGATGCTCCATGGATTCTCCATGGTGTATTTGAACCCATGGATCCAAGGAAATGGAAAGTCATGACAATTAGGGTTTACCCTAATTGTAACACTATATAAAGATCTTATTCTTGACAAAATCGCCCACTAGAGAGAGTAAGAAAGGGCTAGCCGATTTTCATGAAGTGTAGATTTCTCTCAAGTTAATCCAAGTGTATTTAGTGTTGTGTGAACCATTTGAGGTGTCAACTTGGGGCACTAGGCACTCAAGCTTCATGAAGACATTCTACATCAAAGAGGTATGTATTCTATCTTGTTATATTGATAGTTTTGTATGCTAGATTAGGATAATACCTTGGATGTTCATATGTGCATGTATAATAGAGAAAACATAGATCCAAGGTATTTAGGGTTGCATGTACACTTAGGAGTGTTAGAATGCTCATAACCCAACAGTGGTATCAGAGCCTCGACTTGTTTTCTTGTTATACTTGTAAATGGAGCTGAAAAATCGAGTTTTGATGCTGTCTGCCCAGCAGACTCGCCAAGTCCATGAATGGACTCGCCGAGTCCAAGGCAAAAAGCATCGAACTCGCCGATTTGGTTCGTGCACTCGACGAGTTGGACCCCCAGACAGCATAAATTCGACTTTTTTGGCTGGAATTGGACTAGGAACATTACCGTAAGATGTTTTTGAACTTATAAACTTGTTTTTGATGTGGTAATGTTCATTCTAATCCAAGTTCAAAGATAATTGTCAATAGATTCATGTTTTGTATTAGTTTAAGGTTTAGACTAATTACATGAAAAAGTTTGATTTGAATTATCTTGTTCTTATGAGTTGCTTAGATTAATAGAAAAGTTGAGTGAAATAATTGTTTTCAATCCAAATTAATCTAAGAGTTGATTCTAAAATGTGTTTTTGTAACTTGTCCTCAAGTTATATGAAAAGTCACATTTAAGTTTCATAAAACTCATAAAAGTTGGCAAAGGTTACAAAATGAAGAGTCTAGTTCTAATTAATTGGTGTTATGACTCCATAATTTGTCCTCACGTTATGGAGGACCAAGAGTCTCTTCATTAAATAATAAAAAAAATGTAACCTTAATTAATTCCATAAGTTATAAAATAAAGAAAAGTTAATTCTTTTATTAGTTTAAAGTCTTCCATAACTTGTCCTCAAGTTATGGAACTTGAAGAGTTTTTGGATTAAAACTACTTTAAACACATAAGTTATGGAATTAATTAGTTTTGAATAGTTTCAAAACTTGCCCTCATGTTTTGGAATTTGTAAAGTTTTCTCTTATGAATACTTTAATTCCAAGTTAGCCCTTAGAATTTTAAAAGTTAAAATTCAACCCTTATACTTTATAATATTATAAGTTAATAATATATATATATATATATATATATATATATATATATATATATATATATATATAAGGTTGTTGCCTATAAAATGGCAACTTAATGGGTGTCCACTCTCACCCACCGCTTGCTTGACTGGTGGAGGGTCGTTAGCCGAACGGGTTTGACAGGACTAGAGTTCTCCCTTCATTAAAAGTATTAATGATAAATACTAAGTAACTAAACTCTTATAAATACCCAATCTTAGTTACTTAGGAAAATGTGAATAAGGTGCTAATCCATGAAATTACACTTTGCACTTTGTTTAAAGTCGGTTAGTGGAGCATGTGTGGTCAACCGGCACACTAACTCATATTTAACAAGGTAGACAAAGGGTAACTTAATGTTTATCATAGTATCGATGGAGCGTGTGTGGTTAACCGGCTCATCGATTGAGGGGTAAACACTTAAGGGTACCAAGTAATTTGCATGGTTACTTCACACCTTGTTTTGTGATCCTCGGCATCCCAGTCACAAAACCTGAAGGGCACACTCGAGATTGAAACATGCCATTGAACAGTTCAATGAATCTCAAAGATCTAGGAGTTTCAAATCCAATTAAAACCTAATAATACATTTCGTTTATCTTGGTGGAAATTGGTGAATCATCATTCACCTACCTTCAAATATTTTATAGCTTGGATTACGACATCCCTCTTCTAAGTTATAAAATAGTTTGTTGGGTCCTAGCCTTAATATTTCATATTGGGTGTCATATTAAGGACTTAAGATCAACTATCTTGAATATCTCCCAAAACATGTCTGGTTTAGACATTTATGATCTTCCCAAATCTCTTGAAACAAGATTTCCTAAATGAAGATGATGTCCCATGGAAATGATACTTCTTTCACCTCCTCCAATTATTCTCCCTAACCTACAAGTTTTTGAAAAGTTTAAGGTCACTCGAGCTCTATTGGCAAGTAAAGGTCTAGGTGTGGTCACATCTTGGAGATGTAGTCACATATTGACAAGCCGGGAGAGTTGGGTGTCAAAGTCTTAAGAAAGTTGGTGGTTCAATCACTTTCTAAGTCACATAGTGAGTTCTTTTGGAACACCTATGAAACAGACTATGACAAGACCCTTAATGATCTTATCTATTTGTTAAGATCAACTTCCTCAAAACTTGATGGACATTGACAATAGTGACACATGAAATCCAGAAAAGCATTCTCTTCCCAATGGAAAGGGATCGGCCATAGTTAATTAGGTTGACCAAATGGTAAAGAGAAAAGCTAAGTATGTGATAGTCCTGTGTATCATTATCAAAGGGTCCATATGTTTATATTGACAAAGGAAGGGGCATTGGTTGCGAAGCTGCCAAATTTACCTAAGGAGGTTAAAGTCAATAAGTTTGACTCTACTTCAGGTAAAGTCCACTATCTAACTCTATTAAGTTTCTATTCTGAGATTCCTTATACATGATGTGACTGGGTCACATGGTAATGTTTTAAGAATCAAAGAAAAGTGAAGAAATTTAAAGAAAGAATATGATGAATTTGATCGCATAGATGGATTTCTATCGTGTAGTTTGAAGACCGGATTCTTGAGCTACTTCTTAGGAGTTATGAGCTATTAATAGATAACAACAAGTTTTCATATGGATTGTAAGGATAAGTTTTTACGCAAAGTTTTAAAATAAAAGAAAATTTTTTGATTTTATTTATTTTAAAATGTCCTTACAATGGCATTTGAGGGAAAATTGTTGCTTATATGATTCCATTAATAGCAAGAGTGGAAATATGAAATTGATTCATTCATTTGTGGTAATGTCTAAATTTACCAAATAAGGAAAGATTCTCATCACCCAAGTTACAATTGGACCAGAACTTGGAATCATGCAAGTTGTATAACATGATGAATGAGAACTTTCAAGTATTGGAAAATTAAGACTAACTACTTATTCACATGGATGTGTGAGTCAAGTAATGGACTAAGGGATCGAGTACATAGTCATGTGCACTGATTAAGTCCACCACAAAAGATTGATAAGACTATTCGTCATAGTTTACTAAAGCTCAGTAAATATGATTATACTTACAAGCTTAAGTGTAACTCTGAGATATTGGAAAAGGTTCCAATATATGGTAGAGCGAATAAGAAGAATAAAATTAGGCAGAAGGATAAAAGTTTCTCAAATCTAAAAAGATGGGAGAGTACTTTAGTATCAGTTTTGTGATCATCTTAATGATTAAGAAACCATATCAAAATTAGTTCTCTAAGGAAAGAAGAGGAACTTGAATTGTTGAAGTGGTTAAATCAAGAAGATGAGTCATACTTCGTTCCAATACAAGTCATAGAGTCATACTCCAAGATTGTAACTTGAGTGACATTTCTCAAAGAAGGTTTAAAACACTTGTCAAATGTAAGAGTAAAATTTTTCTACTCTTGTACATTTGAAATTGGTAAGTTGTGATGTTTTGGATAAAACAAAGACCAACTTAGGCCAATTGTGTGAAGTGTTTGTCTTGGTTAGAGGACAGTGGGAGTCTTAAAGGTCAAGAGGACAGTGGGAGTCTTAAAGGTCTTGAAAGTCTCAAGAACTAATCAAGAATAGAACCTGAAGTTCTTCACTAGCACACGACTTGAGGTTTATAACCTATCGTGTTGACATATTCTGTGCCGATTCCAGTTAAAGTTGGCTTTGCATATGAGTTCTTAGAGTTCTCAATTGGTTGCACAACAACTTGGAAGCAATGGCAGGCCCTTGAGTTGCCAGGTGGCAAGAAATTAAGATTGAGTTCAAGCCATATGAGTTTGGATTTGTCATTATCCTTCTCTTGTGACTATGGTTTTGATAATTCACATGGATAAGAACACATACACCATTAAATCTAAGTGTCATAAGGTTTCTCTCCTATTCATGAAAATGATGGTTAGGAAACACTTTCACTAAGTAGATTTTAGCTAGATAGCAATTGTGATATTTGCATTCTCAAAGTCGTTAGTGGAGCGTGTGTGGTTTACCGGCACACTAACCTGGACTTGTGAGAAGTGGCAAAAGGTCTAACCATTATGATTACGGCATACCTCTTTATAATTGTGTAGACACACAAGTGTGCTATCTAAGGGAAGGTGTATGATTTTGATAAAGTTTTATCAAAACAATCTGGTATCAGAAATCTAAACTTTGGTAAGAAAGCTAGTTGATTTCTGAGAACATGTCAGAGCTAGTGGGAGCATAAGTGTTATGCTAATAATCATCATGTTATTGGGAGCATGATAATTATGATAAAGGTTGCAAGTTAGCAATGTTAATTATAGAAAACAAAAGGTTTCAATTGGGAAAGTGTTGTTTTGCTATAATTAAGGGAGAGGAAATTATACTTCATCTCAAATCTATAAGCTTAGATCGTGAGGTTTTAATCATTTAGTCGAGGATATATATATATATATATATATATATATATATATATATATATATATATATATATATATGAATTTCAAGTTGGAATGGCTCAACATAAGGAAATTCTGTATACGGGTCCATTATTTGCGTTCTAAAATTCGATTATGATTACGACATCCCTTTTCATAATCTGAATTATGAGAACTTGGCAAATAGAAGTGGAAATATTATAGAAAAAGACTGGTTTAGTCTTTATGTGAGACATCATGAATCGTGTCCCATATGCTTCGGATATAGGATCGATTACATGTGCTATATTCATCCTTTCTAAAATTTTCCAAATGCCTGGGGCATTAAGAAGGGAAAAGGTTTAAAACTGGATATGACTAAAAGGATTAAACAATTGTCGAGGACAATCTAAGGTTTACCAAAGATTGGTTGCTCAAGGACAGTTGGAAGTATAGTGATAATTCTGGAAGGACCATATTGACATAATCTGTAAGGAGGCAACTCTTGTTCAGAAGTGATAAGTCAAAATGGAATCTGGAAAGGTTTCAAAGTTAGAATTTTCAATCTGTGTAAGATTAAGGAAACTTAATGCAAGAAGGATGTTTCCAAGGAGTTGATCTCCTTTGGAATGCTCTGTAATGTTTGTTGTCAAGTCTTTATGACTTTTTGCATAATCATTACAAGAGGATCAATGCATATAAGTTTAGAATCTAACAGATTTCAACAAACGGCATGAATTTGGAATTCTTGTATTTGCAGTAAGGATTTGGGACTGTGAAAAGAGGATCATTGGAGTTATGTTCAATTGATCTAGTTCACAAAGTGAAGATCATTGACAAACATAGTATGCATACTTGGTGTATGGCATGACTAGTGTTTAGAAAACATAGTGTACATGCTTGGAGCATGGGACAACTATTGTTTTAAATTCAAGAATAAAGTTGATAGCTGAAACAGTATACAATGAATAATGTGTAATCATATGGTGATAAATAAAAGGTGTTTTATATATGTTCATAGGTTTTGATACCATATTGTTAGATTCAATTATTATTGTGTTTCACTTTGCATGTTTTGACTTCCCGAATAAACTAGGTTATGCTTCCGGAATGACTAAGTTATCCAAACCATCCACAGTCGGCCATATGTTGGAAGGAGATATGAATTAAGACTGTCATGGGTTGGCTTGTAGAGGTATAAGGTGTTGGACAAAGGGCTACAACACTCATGAGTGCTCATAAGTTATGAGTATTGGATTCAACCCGCGCTCATTGGAATCACTTCATAAATTTTATCACGAGTGATCATGAGATGATAATATCTTATATTCATCAAACCTAGAGATATGAGTTGTTACTATGAATTGGTTGTACATTGATTGCACGAAAACGCATTCGGTAACTCGGTGCTATAAAACGTGCCTTTGTGTATGATTCAATAAGTAGTAGAACAAGCCATATGAGTCGAAGTTTATCCATTCCTTTTACCTTCGGGATAAAAGTGATATCTGTGGGCCCCTCAATGATTTCATGATGACAAATGGAAGTGCTCAGCCGAGCCAGGACTGATTTGATCTGTTCAATTAGTCAGTCATCATATCAGAAATCGGGAAACAACAAATGGACAGAGAGAATGATTATAATCCATGTCTCAGTCCATATGATATCTAGAATGGAGGAATATATGATCCCTTATCTAATGGACAAGTCATTGACAAAGGTCAGAGTTCACCTACAAGGTCAAGAGTTCGACAGAAGCTTTTGAGAGCTATGATTGCCAGTCGGTTCCTGAAGTCATACGCAATATTAGTTTTAGACTTATCCAAGTGGGAGACTGTTGGATTAATGTCTAAGTCCATAACTATAATTGGTAAGACTTGACCCGACCCGGCATGGTCCATTTGGGTTGCATGGCATCATGCATTTGGATAAGACTATAATGAGAGAAATAAGACACTTATGGTTATTAATATATTATAAGTTCTAGTATATTAATAATAAGAATAATAAGATTATTTAATTAGTATTGATCAAGAATTAATCTAGGATTAATTAAGTGATCAAAAGAAGACTAATTAAATATATGGGTTGATTGTGTAAATCATCCATACTTGTATAGTGGGCTAATGCTCCATGGATTATCTAGTTGGGCCAAAACCCAAATGATGCTCCATGGATGCTCCATGGTGTATTTGAACCCATGGATCCAAGGAAATGGAAAGTCATGAAAATTAGGGTTTACCCTAATTGTAACACTATATAAAGATCTTATTCTTGACAAAATCGGCCACTAGAGAGAGTAAGAAAGGGCTAGCCGATTTTCATGAAGTGTAGATTTCTCTCAAGTTAATCCAAGTGTATTTGGTGTTGTGTGAACCATTTGAGGTGTCACACTTGGGGCACTAGGCACTCAAGCTTCATGAAGACATTCTACATCAAAGAGGTAGGTATTCTATCTTGTTATATTGATAGTTTTGTATGCTAGATTAGGATAATACCTTGGATGTTCATATTTGCATGTATAATAGAGAAAACATAGATCCAAGGTATTTAGGGTTGCATGTACACTTAGGAGTGTTAGAATGCTCATAACCCAACACTACTAACCATGCTCAAAGCAAAGGCTACATCCGGGCGAGTACAAGTCATAGCATACATGATTGAGCCAACTGCGGAAGCATATGGTACTTAACTCATTTATGTTATTTCGGCTTTGGTACTCGGACTTTGAGTCTTACTCAACTTGGCATTATATTGTATCGGTAATTCTCCCTTCTTCGAGTTTTCCATACTAAAACGTTTTAGTACTTTATCTAAGTAAGTGTTCTGACTAAGTCTTATTAGTCTCTTACTTCGTTCTCTCACTATCCTTATTCCTAGAATATAAGAAGCCTCTCCGAGGTCCTTCATAGCGAAGCACTTCCCGAGCCAGGACTTAATCTCCTGCAGTGTCGGGATGTCGTTTCCTATGAGTAGTATGTCATCGACATACAAAACGAGAAAGCTAACTATACTCCCACTGGCTTTGACATATATACATGATTCATCTTCACTTCGTAGAAATCCAAACTCTTTGACTTTCTCATCGAAGCAACTATTCCATCTGCAAGACGCTTGCTTAAGTCCATAAATGGATTTCTCAAGCTTACACACTCTATTTGGATGCTTCAGATTAACAAAAACCTCTAGCTGAGCCATGTAAACATCCTCAGCCAACTTCCCATTAAGGAAAGCGGTTTTGACATCCATTTGCCAAATCTCGTAATCATGAAATGCGACAATCTCTAGCATCACTCTAATAGATTTTATCTTCGCAACTGGTGAGAAGGTCTCATCATAGTCAACTCCGGGAGTTTAAGTAAAACCCTTTGCAACCAATCGCGCCTTATATGTGTGTATGTTTCCATCCACGTCGGTCTTCTTCTTGAAGATCCATTTGCACCCAACGGTCTTACGCCCGGGCACATTATCAACCAAATTCCAAACTTGGTTGTCACACATGGACTGGATCTCGCTGTCCATTGCCTCTTTCCATTTTACAGACTCCGGGCCTGCCATGGCTTCCTTATAGCTATTAGGTTCATCAAGATTTATTAGTGTACCATGACTAATATACGTGTCCCCTTCGGTAGTAATATGAAAGCCATAAAACTGGGGTTGAACTCTAACTCTTTCGGAATGTCTAAGAGGTAAGGATTCGTCAATCGGTTCAACTGGAGTTTCCTCCTCGGGTTGAGGGCCAGCGGTAGAGGTTCCTTCATCTATCGATTCTTGAATCTCTTCAAGTTCGATTTGCCTCCTACTGTCGCCTTGGCTTATGAGTTCTCGCTCTCGGAAAACTCCTCTCCTTGCAATGAGAACAACATTGTCCTTCGTTCTATAGAAGAGATATCCAAAGGATTTTTGCGGGTAGCCGATGAAAATACATCGCTCACTACGAGGCTTAAGCTTGTCGTGAGTATCTCATCTTACGAAAACCTCGCAAACCCAAACCTTGATGTGTGCTAACGAGGGAGCTTTCCCTGTCCACATCTCGTGAGGTGTTTTGGAAACCTTCTTAGTAGGGACTCGATTAAGGATATGGGCGGCAGTCTCTAAGGCATACCCCCAAAATGAGATAGGTAGTGAAGCACGACTCATCATAGAGCGGACCATGTCTAACATGGTTCGATTACGCCTTTCTGCCACGCCATTCAATTGTGGTGTCCTAGGTGGCGTCAATTGTGAAACTATTCCACACTCTTTTAGATAGTCGTGGAATTCAAGACTTAGGTACTCTCTCTCCTCGATCGGATCGAAGCATCTTGATTTTCCTGCCCAATTGATTCTCCACTTCATCTTGAAGTCTTTGAATTTTTCAAACGTTTCTGACTTTTGCTTGATTAAGTAGATATAACCATATCTACTATAGTCATTGGTAAAAGTCACATAGAAGCGGCTCCCATCCTTTGTGGTTGATCTAAACAGTCCACATACATCGGTATGTATTAGGTCCAATAAACCCTCACCCCTTTCACATGTGCTAGTAAAGGGTGACTTGGTCATCTTTCCAAGTAAACAAGATTCGCATGTGTCATCTTCCCTAAGGTCGAATGACTCCAACACTCCATCCTTTTGGAGTTGGGCTATGCGCTTCTTGTTGACATGTCCAAGATGACAATGCCACAAGGATGCTCTATCCATACTATTGGAAGAATCCATGTATAAAACATCATTTCCTAGGTTATCTACAATCATAACAGTTTCATAAATTCCATTACATGGTATTGCTTCAAAATATAAGACACCATTTAGATAAGCACAAATAGAACCATTCTCATTATTAAAAGAAAATCTAAATCCTTGTCTAAACAAACCATGAAATGAAATGATGTTTCTTGCCTTTTCTGGCGAATAGCAACAATTGTTCAAATATAAACATAAACCATTCCTAAGCACTAGAGAATACACTCCAATCTTGGTCACAGGCGATGATCTTCTGTTCCCCATGATTAGATCTATTCTTCCATGCTCCACATCCCTATTTCTTCTTAGTCCCTGCAACTCAGAACAAATGTGGTAACCACATTCAGTATCGAGGACCCAAGAAATAGCATGAGATGAATCATTAGATTTAATTGTATAAATACCTACGAAAGACGGCACGATATTTCCTTCCTTGATAGCTTGCAGGTACTCTGGGCAGCTTCTCTTCCAATTCCCTATTTTGTGGCAATGGTGACACTCTGCCTCCTTTGGGTTAGGGTTAGGCTTAGCGGGATAAACTTTGGTCCCACTAGAGGAGGAACCATCTCGGGACTTTCCCTTGCAGTGGCTCTTAGACGGAGCCTTCCTCTTCTTGCCTCTTCCTTGCCTAATAGCCAAAACAGGAGCAGCGGGTGGATTGGGAGTGGGTGCAACAAACTTGTCCTTGAGGTTGCTCTCAGCAACCCTAAGGAGACCTTGGAGCTTACTTAGGGTTACCTCTTCTTTGTTCATGTGGTAGGTCATCCTAAATTGGTTGTAACACGGAGGCAAGGAGTGAAGCACCATGTCGATCGCCAAGTCTTCCCCAAAGTCAACATTCAACTTGCAAAGACGATCGACATACTTTTGCATCTTTTGCAGGTGCACGGTTAGAGATTCACCATGACCCATTTTGGCGGAGATCATGTTAGTGAAGATCTCATAATGTTCCTGCCTCACATTTTGGCGGTATCTCTCCAACAAGTCTTGGTGCATTTCGTATGGATACATGTCCTCGTAGGACTTTTGGAATTCGGAGTTCATAGTGGCTATCATGATGCAATGTACCTTCGTTGCATCACGCTCATGAGTTTCAAAAGCGGTGATTTCAGCCGGAGTAGCGATTTCTGGATTGATCTTCTCGAGCTTCTCATCGAGGACATACTCCTTCTCCTCGTAGCGAGCAATCGTGCGAATGTATCTTATCCATTCGCTAAAGTTCGTCCCATTGAAAGTCACCTTTTGGCAAAGGCTCATCAATGTGAACGAGCTAGCAGCAACGTTGTTTGCGTTCGACATCTACAAATAGAAAGGACAAAGATATATTAGATTTTGAATCCCTAATTATTACCCAAGAAAATTTAGGGCTAGGATCCAACAACAATATTTACATATTAGAAAAGGGATGCGTAATCTAACATGCAAACAATTTGAAGGTAAGTGAATGACGATTCGCTAATTCTCCACCATAAAACATAACTTTAACTCTAAGTGTATTGAGAATTACTAGGTTTAGATGAGATTCATTGAAACTTTTCAATGGCATGTTTAAATCTCGATATGCACCTCTCGTTTGTGACTGGGATACCGAGGATCACAAAGTGGGTGTGAATTACCATGCAAATTCATATGGTGCCTTCATTGTAATAATCACTTATTCGATGTGCCGGTAAACCACACACGCTCCATCGAACCATGATAAGCAATGAATCAACCTTTTCCACCTTTTCTTAGAACCAATTAGTGTGCCGGTAAACCACACACGCTCCACTAACTTCTTAGCAATGGTGCAAAGTGTAATTTCATGGGATTGCATCAATTCACTTTTCCTAAAGTAACTAGGATTGCGAATTTTGAAAAACATGTAGTTGCTTTGTATTTCATATTATACTTTTAATGAGGAGATGAGGTTGCCCTATCCTACCCGTTCGGCTAACGACCCTCCGCCGATCAAGCAAGCGGTGGGTGTGATTGTACACCCATTAAGTGTCATTTTATAGGCAACAACCTTATACCCACCTTATAGACCGGCTTCGTGAATGAGGCCTACTAAAAGTAAGACTAGCATTTTAATTATACATATATACATATTAATTTTGTAATATTATATTAGTATAGGGTTGAATTTTAAACTTGTAAAATTCTAGGGTTTGGAATTTAAATTGTCTAAATTAAACTTTTTAATCACAAAACATAAATTTCAAAACTTGAGGGCAGGTTTTAAACTTTTCAAAACATAGGGGATCAAATAACAAATAATCTAAATTAGCATTTAATCACATAATCATCCATATTTGATTTATTTAATTATTTCTTGCAAAACAATTCACCAATTTAATTAAAATAATTAATCAATTATCACATAAGGAAACTAATATTTAATTAATTGATAAATATCTTGAATTAGGTCAAGAATATATTCAAATATATTTTAAAATCGGAATTATATTGACCTAACATGATTAAGGTAAGTATCTAAAGGATAAACAACAAGAAATCCCGAAATTAGCTCTTTTTGACGCTCGAACTCGCCGAGTACCACAATGGACTCGCCAAGTTGAGGCCTACTTGCCGAGTCCACTATGGAACTCGCCGAGTTCATAAGGCAGGGTGACAAAATTCGAATTTTGCAAGCATCAAACAAGCAACCAATGCATCAATTCAATAGAAACCAATCTAGGCTTTGATACCACTGATGGGTTTTGGCCATATGAACATTCCTATGTGTACATACAAACCCTAATGCTCGGATCTAGGTTTCTCTAATTGAACATGCATTGAGTCCAAGACTTTTGAACTATAGATCTAGGTAATAACATAAGAAAACAGATCTAGAAGATTACCTTAAGTTTCTTGCTTGAATCTTCTTGTCCTTGGAGCTTAGAGTCACAATTGTCACTCCTCTAATGGCTTACAAACACCAACTAGCAAGAGGATGATTATAGAGAGAGGAGAGAGGAGGAAGAAATCGGCCAGGGTTCCTTTAGTGACAAGGGTGTCGATTTTCCATGACCCCTAGGGTCTATTTATACTTGTAAGGCTCCTAGGGTTTCACCCTTAAATCCTAATTGGATAACTTAGGCTCTAAGCAATCCAATACCCTAATGATAAGCCTTGGACGATTTCAAGGTCTATCCAAAGCCCCAAAACCGTCCACCCCTTATCCATAAGGGATTATAGCCCTAAGTACAACTATCATACACTTGATAGTTTATGCCCTTCTATTTAATTAATCTCTTTAAGTCACTAAATTAATTCCTAATTAATTTATGACTTATATTAATCAAATAACAATATTATTATTCCTTATAATATTTCTTCTCTCATTGTAAATCATCCTGTCAAGTTGCTATGGTGAAGGCAACCCAAAAGGACCATGCTTAATCGGGTCAAGTACTTACCAAATATAGTTGCAGCCTTAGACAATATTCGAAACAAAAGGATGTACGTCATATCTAGCATTCGTAATCGATGCTAAGAAGGAGAAAAAGGAGATGCAGAGCATTCCTGTCGTGTGTGATTATCCGGAAGTATTTCCCGAAGATCTTCCCGGATTACCGCCTGATAGACAAGTGGAGTTTAGAATAGACTTGTTACTAGGGACGACACCAATAGCAAAGGCACCTTACCGATTAGCACCGACGGAGATGAAGGAGTTGATGATTCAACTTCAGGAGTTATTGGACAAAGGTTTCATTAGACCTAGTTCATCATCATGGGGAGCTCCGATGTTATTCGTAAAGAAGAAAGATAGAAGTATAAGAATGTGATCGATTACAGAGAGTTGAACAAGGAAATAATAAAGAATAGATGTCCGTTGCTGAGGATTGATGACCTGTTCGATCAACTACAAGGTCCGAGCTATTTCTCTAAGATTTATCTTAGGTCAGAATATCATCAGTTGAAAGTGAGAGAGCAGGATATAGAGAAGACTGCATTCAGAACACGATATGGACACTACAAGTTTTGGTTATGTCGTTTGGACTAACCAATGCTCCAGCAGCATTCATGGATTTAATGAACAGGGTTTGTAAGCTATTCCTAGATAAATCTGTGATAGTGTTCATAGATTACATTTTGATTTATTCGAAAAGCCAAGAGGAGCATGGCAGACACTTGCGAGAAGTGTTAGAAATCTTGAAGAAGGAGAAGATGTATGCTAAGTTCTCCAAATGTGATTTTTGGATTCGAGAAGTCCAATTCTTGGGTCATGTTGTCAACCAAGAAGGGATAATGGTTGATCCAACAACGATTGAAGTTGTAATGAAGTGGGAACAACTGAAAAATCCCACAGAGATCCGAAGCTTTTTGGGATTAGCCGGATATTACCAAAAGTTTATCCAATGCTTTTCTTTGATCACTACTCCATTAACATCTTTGACCCACAAAGGAGCTACTTATGCCTGGAGTGATAAGCATAAAGAAGCATTCGAGAAGCTAAAGAAGAAACTATGCGAGGCACCGATACTTTCTCTACCCGATGGAGTTGAATACTTTGTTGTTTATAGTGATGCGTTAGGTGTTAGGTTGGGTTGTGTTTTCACCCAAAGGGAAAAGGTGATCGCATATGCGTCTCAACAGTTGACAGAGCATGAAAAGAACTACCCGACTCATGATTTGGAGTTGGCGGTGGTAGTTTTCACTCTAAAGATATGGACGCATTACCTCTATGGCACGAAGTGAAAACTTTTCACTGATCATAAGAGTCTCCAATATCTCTTTAATCAGAAGGAACTGAATATGAGGCAACGACGCTGGCTAGAGATACTTAAGGACTACGACTATGAGATACTTTATGTGACATCCCCAAAATCTCGGCCAGAAAAGACCGATTTTCATATATGCTTTTAAAATAAATTCAGAGTAAATCCTTTTAATTTGAAAGAGTTGCGGAATTGTTCCCAAAAACAAAACATGATAAAACAATGTTTACCAAAGCATTTCATAAAAGAAATGTATTTTTCATTATATAATCAAAATTCAGGGTGTCATGTTCCGATATAGACCAATAAGCATAAACGATAACATTACAAGTCATTCAACAAATATATACATATACAGACTTGTAAACAAAACAACTTGATGGTTCATCCATCTTACGCCCTTGCGCCACTTCCTGTAATACAAATAAAACTGAGTGGGTCAGGCTTGGGAGCCTGGTGAGCATATAGGGTTTTCAACCCACAATAAATAATTAAATTAATTATTATCAACCAACAATAACCCAGTTACCCATTCCCGTTATTCTCACTTTATGTCCCTAAAATAACTAACACAAGGGACCTGCTCTAAGAATATTTTCATCGGGGTGACAACACATGCTGCGGGGGTTCCTCAGCAATATAAGTCAAATAAGGCAACCATGAGGGGGATGGAATACAACGAATGAACACCCAAGTTCATTAACACCTACAGGTTATGAGCCTGCTAGCGTTCCACTGGACTGTCTAGAAAAGTCCGTGGTCATCATCTAAATTCCGCTAGATGAATGGATCAAAACAACAATGAGGCCTCTCATCTGTTTATTACACACCAACTATCTACCCATGTTCTACCCAACATTTTAGTAGATAAAAACATACATTTTTATACATATTTTCAAAACCTGTATAGCATGCTTGATCAATACATTTTCCATATAACAGATGAGGCACACACACATAACACGTATTTCATATAGAAATAATCAGATTTGTAAGACAGAAGAAAGTGAATATACATTCACACACATAACAACAAAATATACACATAACACGTGTCTCGTATAGAATACTTCATAATTATACGTTAGGAGAAAGTAACAACGCACTCACACGTATAAACAACAATATACTTAATACACTCAAACCATACTTGTATTATTATTGCGTTTATGAAAGGTATTATACACTCACTTGATCAGAAGATGATCGGACAGCACTACGACTTGCAAAAGTAGTAATCCTCAGCAGATCTGGAAGATCTCTACAAAAATCGAACTTCTCGCGGGCAGAGCTTCGGCTCGGAAACCACACTTCTCGGGATCTTCGGGATCTCGGGACTTGCTTCGGGAATCGGGAATATTACCGGGGCTTCGGGGTACTTCTGGCATGCAAATCGAGGTAAAACGGGAGAAGAGAGAAAATAGCAACCCTAAACGGCTGGCCCTTCAAATCTATTTATAGGGCAAATTTGGCCCTTCCCACGTCGTGGCAACCTTTTTCCACGTCGTGGGCTTGGTCGTCACTGCATGCGTCATCCCAAGTTGCATCTGGGGGCCTCCCGGAGGTGTCAAGTCACTTGCCACGTCATGGCACTGCTTGCCACATCGTGGTCTCTGACAGTTTTGGGGTTTTGCGCCCCGAACTTCAGAAATTCATAACTATCGCATACAAACTCTGTTTTCGACGTTCTTTATATCGCCGCGAAGGTGGGATTATGCTCTACAACTCTCGTTTAGACTCCATTGGCTAATTTTGACTTTATTTTTAATATATTATAAGTATATTACTTATATATTATTTTTAGTAGGCCGGGACAGGAAAACTCCGTTCGAAATTCATAACTCCTTCATCTCAACTCCGATTCCGTCCGTCTTTCCGTCGTTGCACTACTATCGATGAGATATTAAATTCTCATTTAGATCACTAAGGATAGATATCTATCTACCTTAAATTCACTATTTACATTGCGCAGGGTCGCGCTGGGTCGTGCCGGTTCTGTCGCGAAACTTCGACAGGTCATAACTTATTCGTTATAACTCGGATTTCGGCATTGTTTATATATTCGGAAACCTCGTTTCAACTAATACAACATTATCCATAAATATAGGCTTTATCTAACATTTCATTTTGACGCTTATTTTTATTCTTAATTAAATTAAACCACATAATTAAGCAATTAAGCACAAAACACATAATACTCAAATAATACACTTCCATTATTTCAAAACGGGTTACAAAGGTTAACCTAGACTATCACATTGCTAAAAATGGCAAGCCCAGAAACACAGGCGTTACAATTCTCCCCACCTTAGGATGATTCCGTCCCCGAAATCACACCTCAACAAACAAATGCGGATAGCGACCCATCATGTCACTCTCCGTCTCTCAGGTGAGATTCGGCCCATTTGTGTGTTTCCATCGGACAAGCACTAACTCGACCATCTTGCATCACAACTTCTTAGTCTTTCGGTCAACAATTGCCTCTGTTTCTTCAATCAACCTTTTGTTCGCATCGATTCTCAACTCCGAAAGTGGAATCATGTCGGGAACTTCCCCCGTGAACTTTCGTAAATAACACACATGAAAAGTGTTATGAATTCCATTCAGTTATTCTGGTAGTTCGAGCTTGTAAGCTTGGTTCCCAATCTTCTGAAGAACTTTAAACGGTCCAATAAACCTTGGACTCAACTTTCCCCTTTTACCAAATCTTATAAGTCCCTTCCACGGCGAGACTTTAAGCAAAACTGAATCCCCAACTTCAAAAGTCATCGGTCTTCGCTTTTTGTCAACATAGCTCTTCTGACGATCATGAGCTGCTAACATTCTTTCCCTAATTATTTTCAACTTTTCAGCAGTTTGATGAACCAACTCCGGTCCCATAAACTGCTTTTCCCCAGCCTCAAGCCAACAAGACGGCGTACGACACTTTTGGGTGCCATCTTAATGCTCGAGTGAAAACTATTGTTATAGGAAAATTCTACCAGTGGTAAATATTCATCCCAATTACCTAGGAATTCCAAGGTACATGCTCTCAGCATATCTTCAAGTGTTTGTATCGTTCTTTCACTCTGACCATCAGTCTGTGGATGGTAAGCTGTACTTAAACATAACTTGGTACCCATTTCCTCTTGTAGACTTTTCCAAAACCTTGAGGTGAAACGGCTATCACGATCCGACACAATCGTTAGCGGAACACCGTGAAGTCTCACAATTTCCTTCACATAAGAATTCGCAAGCTTTTCCATAGACCATTTCTCCCTGGCTGCTATGAAATGCGCACTCTTAGTGAATCGATCGACAACCACCCAAATCATGTCGTGACCATTCTTTGTTCTGGGCAGTTTAGTGACAAAATCCATAGCAATGTTTTCCCACTTACCCATAGGCACAGGTAAAGGTTCTAAACTCCCATACGGTTTCTAATGTTGTGTCTTGACTCTCGCACAAGTCACACACTCGGCCACATACTTTGCAACATCAAGCTTCATCGTCGGCCACCAGTAGTAGGGTTTCAGGTCCCTATACATTTTAGTGCTACCGGGATGAATCGAGTACATGGTCTTTTAAGCTTCTTCCATCAGAAGATCTCTGACTCCTCCTATCTTAGGTATCCAAATCCGATCTTGGAACACCTTCAATCCATGACCGTTTGTACCAAACACCAACGTTTTGCCCAAACGTTCCTCCTTCCGGTCATTCTTCTCAGAAGCTTCGCTTTGAGCTTTCTTTATACTTTCTAAAATGGTCGAGACAACTTCAATTCTCAATGCTCTTGGCCTTTTCCTTTCAAGATTGACTTTCCGACTGAGAGCATCAGCAACAACATTAGCTTTACCGGGATGGTAAAGTATCTCACAGTCATAGTCCTTGAGTAATTCCAGCCAGCGTCGTTACCTCATATTCAATTCCTTCTGATTAAAGAGATATTGGAGACTCTTATGATCAGTGAAAAGTTTGCACTTTGTGCCATAGAGGTAATGCCTCCATATTTTCAGAGCGAAAACTACTGCTGCCAACTCCAAAATCATGAGTCGGGTAGTTCTTTTCATGCTCTTTCAGTTGTCGGGACGCATATGCTATCACCTTTTCTCTTTGGGTCAAAACACAACCCAATCCAACCCCAGACGCATCGCTATAAACAGCGAAGTCTTCAACTCCATCGGGTAGAGAAAGTATCGATGCCTCGCATAGTTTCTTCTTTAGCTTCTCGAATGCTTCTTTATGCATCTCACTCCAAGCATAAGTAGCTCCTTTGTGGGTCAAAGCTGTCAATGGAGTAGCAATCGAAGAAAAGCCTTGGATAAACCTTCGGTAATATCCGGCTAATCCTAAAAAGCTTCGGATCTCCGTGGGACTTTTCGGTTGTTCCCACTTCATTACAGCTTCAATCTTTGCTGGATCAACCATGATCCCTTCTTGGTTGACCACGTGACCCAAGAATTGGACTTCTCGAATCCAAAAATCACATTTGGAGAACTTTGCATACAGCTTCTCCTTCTTCAAGACTTCTAACACTTCTCGCAAGTGTCTGCCATGCTCCTCTTGGCTTTTTGAGTAAATCAGAATGTCGTCTACGAACACTATCATGGATTTATCAACGAACGGATTACAAACCCTATTCGTTAAATCCATGAATGCTGCCGGAGCATTGGTTAGTCCAAACGACATAACCAAGAACTCGTAGTGTCCATATCTAGTTCTGAATGCAGTCTTCTCTATATCCTGCTCTCTTACTTTCAGCTGATGATATCCTGACCTAAGATCGATCTTCGAGAAATAGCTCGAACCTTGCAATTGATCAAATAGGTCATCAATCCTCGGCAACGGATATGTATTCTTTATTGTTGCCTTGTTCAGCTCTCTGTAATCAATGCACATTCTCAAACTTCCATCTTTCTTCTTCACGAATAACACCGGAGCTCCCCAGGGTGATGAACTAGGTCTAATGAAACCTTTGTCCAATAACTCCTGAAGTTGCATCATCAGCTCCTTCATCTCCGTCGGTGCTAATCGATAAGGTGCTTTTCCTATTGGCATGGTTCCTGGTAACAAGTCAATTCTGAACTCCACTTGTCTATCAGGCGGTAATCCAGGAAGATCTTCGGGAAATACTTCCGGATAATCACACACCACTGGAATACTCTGCATCACCTTCTTTTCCTTCTTAGCATCAATCACGAATGCTAAATATGATGTACATCCCTTGGTCAAACACTTTCTGGGTTTCATTAGGGAAATGATTCCAGAATTCACTCGACGTTTGTCCCCATACACCATAAATGAATCTTTTCCACTTGGGTTCACTTTAACTATCTTCTTCTTGCATAAAATTTCGGCATCATTGGCGCTGAGCCAATCCATTCCCAACACGATGTCGAAACCATTAAGTTCGATAGGAAATAATTCCTCGCGGAACTTATTCCCATTCAAGTCAATTAAGATGTTTTTCATACGATGGCTAACAGGTACAAACTTGCCACTAGCAACTTCGACTAATAAAGCATCATCTAGTCTATCAACAGGCAAAGCAAGTTTTCTACCAAATTCATGCGATAGAAAGGAGTAGTTGGCACCAGAATCAAATAAAATTTGGGCAGGCAATGTGTTTACGAGAAAGGTACCTGAAGCGACATCAGCTTCATCCTTAGCAGCTTCCAGTGTCATCTGGAATGCTCTCGCCTTCGGCTTTGGTGGAATGTTGGGCTTAGCTGCCTCCTTCTTCTTTGGATAGTCTTTCAAAATGTGCCTCTCTTCATTACAACCAAAACACATCCTTTTGTTGTTCGGACATTCATTGGCAAAATTTCCAACCTTTCCACACTTGTAGCAAGTTACATCCTCGCTACATTTCCCAAAGTGCTTTTTCTTACACTTTTCACACCACTTCGCTTCGCCTCCTTTTCCCCCACCAAACCTTTTCGAATCAGATTTCGAAAATTTGTTTTCTTACCGGAACCAGATGTTCCCTCAAGCTTCCTCTTCTCACCAACCTCAACCTTGTTGGTGGTTCTCCCCTTTATCATGTTCTCAACAGACTTGGCAGCCCAGATAGCTGCCTCTAAAGTATGTGCCTGACGTACTGGCACCTCGTACTCCCATGGGAGTCCCTTCGCATATCGGTCCACATTTGTCAGCTCGTCTGGAATGATACGCAAGGCAAACTCCATCTTATCGGTGAAGTTATTGGTGTATTCATCGACTGACATGCTGCCTTTCGTTAGTGTCAGAAACTTGTTCTCTAGCTCCAATAGATTTTGAGCCGAGCAGAACTTGCGCTTGAACTGCACCAAGAACTCTGCCCATTTCAATTGCAGTGCCTCATTTGGGCTTAAAGTCTTCCCTAGAGTATTCCACCAACGAACGGCTCCTCCTCGGAACTGACGTAGTGCATAGATAGTCTGCAACTTGCCTCTGCAGCCACAATGCATGAAGGCTAACTCCATTTCAGAGATCCAATCCATCACTCCTATCGGATCCTCTTTTCCATTGAAGGTCGATGGTTTGCAAGTTAGAAAGTCCTTGTACTTGCATCCTATTCAATCATTCCTTCCATCATGGTTGTCTCGTCTAACTATCGGTGGGTTGGCTTGACCAACCGATCCACTGAAGTTTCCACCTTCCGAGTGCCCTTCATTTAATTCAGGCTCTTTCACACGAATTGACAGTTCTTCACGATTCTGTTGAAGCAACCATCTAGTTTCATCCATCTGATGATCCAACATCGTTTGAATCATCATTTGCACACCAGTCATCGTTATTGGCTTAGGTGCTGCTGCTACGACAGGTGAAATTAGATCCTCATTCACGACAGATATTCAAATCATCCTTATCACTCCGAAACGTTTACATGCTAGTTCTAATATCGTAGACGTACGCTTAGAATCCTACACACATAAAGTTTCTAGATCCGGTCGGCAACAGACCATAGATCTGAACAAATAATATCATATATGGCAACATATAACATTTAGCACATAAAACATTTTAGGCGACTTTCCTCAAAATAAACTAGTGCTCGTGTCTAAAATGTAACAGACACACATCTCAAAATTTCACTTAGCATTCTAAGTTTAAGTCTAGAAATCCTAAAAATTCCTAGTTCGCTTAAACTAATGCTCTGATACCAACTGTGACATCCCCAAAATCTCGGCCAGAAAAGACCGATTTTCATTTATGCTTTTAAAATAAATTCAGAGTAAATCCTTTTGATTTGAAAGAGTTGCGGAATTTGTTCCCAAAAACAAAACATGATAAAACAATGTTTTCCAAAGCATTTCATAAAAGAAATGTGTTCTTCATTATATAATCAAAATTCGGGGTGTCATTTTCCGATATAGATCAATAAGCATAAACGATAACATTACAAGTCATTCAACAAATATATACATATACAGACTTGTAAACAAAACAACTTGATAGTTCATCCATCTTACGCCCTTGCGCCACTTCCTGTAATACAAATAAAACTGAGTGGGTCAGGCTTGGGAGCCTGGTGAGCATATAGGGTTTTCAACCCAAAATAAATAATTAAATTAATGATTATCAACCAACAATAACCCAGTTACCCATTCCCGTTATTCTCACTTTATGTCCCTAAAATAACTAACACAAGGGACCTGATCTAAGAATATTTTCATTGGGGTGACAAAACATGTTGCGGGGGTTCCTCAGCAATATAAGTCAAATAAGGCAACCATGAGGGGGATGAAATACAGTGAATGAACACCCAAGTTCATTAACACCTACAGGTTATGAGCCTGCTAGCGTTCCACTGGACTGTCTAGAAAAGTCCGTGGTCATCATCTAAATTCCGCTAGATGACTGGATCAAAACAACAACGAGGCCTCTCATCTGTTTATTACACACCAACTATCTACCCATGTTCTACCCAACATTTTAGTAGATAAAAACATACATTTTTATACATATTTTCAAAACTTGTATAGCATACTTGATCAATACATTTTCCATATAACAGATGAGGCACACACACATAACACATATTTCATATAGAAATAATCAGATCTGTAAGATAGAAGAAAGTGAATATACATTCACACACATAACAACAAAATATACACATAACACGTGTCTCGTATAGAATACTTCATAATTATACGTTAGGAGAAAGTAACAACGCACTCACACGCATAGACAACAATATACTTAATACACTCAAACCATACTTGTATTATTATTGCGTTTATGAAAGGTAGTATACACTCACTTGATCAGAAGATGATCGGACAGCACTACGACTTGCAAAAGTAGTAATCCTCAGCAGATCTGGAAGATCTCTACAAAAATCGAACTTCTCACGGGCAGAGCTTCGGCTCGGAAACCGCACTTCTCGGGATCTTCGGGATCTCGGGACTTGCTTCGGGACTCGGGAATATTACCGGGGCTTCGGGGTACTTCTGGCATGCAAATCGAGGTAAAACGGGAGAGAGAAGAGAGAAAATAGCAAACCTAAACGGCTGGCCCTTCAAATCTATTTATAGGGCAAATTTAGCCCTTGCCACGTCGTGGCAACCTTTTTCCACGTCGTGTGCTTGGTCGTCACTGCATGCGTCATCCCAAGTTGCATCTGGGGGCCTCCCGGAGGTGTCAGGACACTTGCCACGTCGTGGCACTGCTTGCCACGTTGTGGTCTCTGACAGTTTTGGGGTTTCGCGCCCCGAACTTCAGAAATTCATAACATTCGCATACGAACTCTGTTTTCGACGTTCTTTATATCACCGCGAAGGTGAGATTATGCTCTATAACTCTCGTTTAGACTCCATTGGCTAATTTTGACTTTATTTTTAATATATTATAAGTATATTACTTATATATTATTTTTAGTAGGCCGGGACAGGAAAACTCCGTTCGAAATTCATAACTCCTTCATCTCAACTCCGATTCCGTCCGTCTTTCCGTCGTTGCACTACTATCGATGAGATATTAAATTCTCATTTAGATCACTAAGGATAGATATCTATCTACCTTAAATTCACTATTTACATTGCGCAGGGTCGCGCTGGGTCGTGCCGGTTCTGTCGCGAAATCGAGGTAAAACGGGAGAGAGAAGAGAGAAAATAGCAACCCTAAACGGCTGGCCCTTCAAATCTATTTATAGGGCAAATTTGGCCCTTCCCACGTCGTGGCAACCTTTTTCCACGTCGTGGGCTTGGTCGTCACTGCATGCGTCATCCCAAGTTGCATCTGGGGGCCTCCCGGAGGTGTCAAGTCACTTGCCACGTCATGGCACTGCTTGCCACATCGTGGTCTCTGACAGTTTTGGGGTTTTGCGCCCCGAACTTCAGAAATTCATAACTATCGCATACAAACTCTGTTTTCGACGTTCTTTATATCGCCGCGAAGGTGGGATTATGCTCTACAACTCTCGTTTAGACTCCATTGGCTAATTTTGACTTTATTTTTAATATATTATAAGTATATTACTTATATATTATTTTTAGTAGGCCGGGACAGGAAAACTCCGTTCGAAATTCATAACTCCTTCATCTGAACTCCGATTCCGTCCGTCTTTCCGTCGTTGCACTACTATCGATGAGATCTTCAATTCTCATTTAGATCACTAAGGATAGATATCTATCTACCTTAAATTCACTATTTACATCGTGCTGGGTCGCGCTGGGTCGTGCCGGTTCTGTCGTGAAACTTCGACATGTCATAACTTCTTCGTTATAACTCGGATTTCGGCATTCATTATATATTCGGAAACCTCGTTTCAACTACTACAACATTATCCATAAATATAGGATTTATCTAACATTTCATTTTGATGCTTATTTTTATTCTTAATTAAATTAAACCACATAATTAAGCAATTAAGCACAAAACACATAATACTCAAATAATACACTTCCATTATTTCAAAACGGGTTACAAAGGTTAACCTAGACTATCACATTGCTAAAAATGGCAAGCCCAGAAACACAGGCGTTACACTTTAGCACCCCGATAAAGCAAATGTTGTTGCTGATGCTCTCAGTCGCAAAGTCAATCTTGAAAGGAAGAGGGCAAGAGCGTTGAGAATTGAAGTTGTCTCGATAATAGTGTAAACTATAAAGAAAGCTCAAGAGGAATCTTATGAGAAGAATGACCAAAAGGAAGAACGTTTGGGCAAAACGTTGGTGTTCGGTATAAACAGTCATGGACTGAAGGTGTTCCAAGATCAGATTTGGATACCTAAGATAGGAGGAGTCAGAGATCTTCTGATGGAAGAAGGTCACAAAACCATGTACTCGATTCATCCCGGTAGCACTAAAATGTATAGGGACCTGAAACCCGATTACCGGTGGCCGACGATGAAGCTTGATATTTCAAAGTATGTGGCCGAGTGCGTGAATTGTGCGAGAGTCAAGACACAACATCAGAAACCATACTGGAGTTTAGAACCTTTACCTGTGCCCATAGGTACATGGGAAGACATTGCTACGGATTTTGTCACTAAACTACCCAGAACAAAGAATGGTCACAACATGATTTGTGTGGCCGTTGATCAATTCACTAAGAGTGCATATTTCATAGCATCCAAGGAGAAATGCTCTATGGATAAGCTTATGAATTCTTACGTGAAGTAAATTGTGACACTTCATGGTGTTCCGTTAACGATTGTGTCAGATCGTGACAGTCGTTTCACCTCACGATTTTGGAAAAGCCTACAAGAGGAATTAGGTACCAAGTTGTGTCAGAGCAAACACTTGAAGATATGATGAGAGCATGTACCCTGGAATTCCAAGGTAATTGGGATGAACATTTACCTTTGGTAGAATTTTCCTACAATAATAGTTTCCACTCGAGCATTAAGATGACACCTTATCAAGCTTAGTACGGACAGAAGTGTCGTACATCTTCTTGTTGGCTTGAGGCTGGGGAAAAGCAGTTTATGGGACCAGAGATAGTCCATTAAACAGCTTAAAAGTTGAAAATAATTAGGGAGAGAATGTTAGCAGTTTAGGATCGTCAAAAGAGCTATGCTGACAATAAGTGAAGACCGGTGACTTTTGAAGTTGGAGATTCGGTTTTACTTAAAGTCTCAGCATGGAAGGGACTTATAAGATTCGGTAAAAGCGGAAAATTAAGTCCGAGGTTTATTGGACTGTTTAAAGTTCTTCAAAGGATTGGGAACCAAGATTACAAGCTCGAATTACCCAAAGAAGTGAATGGAATTCATAACACTTTTCATGTGTGTTACTTGAGGAAATTCATGGGAGAAGTTCCCGACATGATTCCATCGGAGTTGAGAATCGATGAGAACAAAAGGTTGGTTGAAGAACCAGAGGCAATTGTTGACCGAAAGACTAAGAAGTTGCGACGGAAGATGTTCAAGTTAGTGCTTGTCCGATGGAAACACACGAATGGGCCAAATCTCACCTGGGAGACGGAGAGTGACATGATGAGTCGCTACCCGCATTTGTTTGTTGATGTGTGATTCCGGGGATGGAATCATTCTAAGGTGGAGAGAATGGTAACGCCTGTGTTTCTGGGCTTTTCATTAATGTTGATACAATATTCTAAGTTAACCTTTGTAACCCGTTTTGAAATAATAGAAGTGTATTATTTGAGTATTATGTGTTTTGTGCTTAACTGTGTGACTTAAATAAATTAAGAATAAAAATAAGCATCAAAATGAAATGTTAGATAAATCCTATTCTATGGATAATGTTGTAGTAGTTGAAACGAGGTTTCCGAATATATAAAGAATGCCGAAATCCGAGTTATAACGAAGAAATTATGACCTGTCGAAGTTTCACGACAGAACCGGCACGACACGGAATGACGTAAAATATGAATTTAAGATAGAGCGATATATAGCCTTAGTAATCTAAACAAAAGTCGTAGGATACGTTAAACCGAGAGCGTCCATAAAAAGAACGCCCAAATCTGACTTCGTATGAGGAAGTTATGATTTTTCTGAAGTTTCGACTTAGTAGTATGCAACCTGAATCCTCGATTTGAGATCGAGTGATTTTTAGCCGAAACAATCTAAATGAAAATTGAAGATCTCATTAATAGTAGTGAAACGATAAAAAGATAGGCGAAAACGGACGTCAGATGAAGAAGTTATGAATTTATAACGGAGTTTTTCTATCCCGGCCTACTAAAAATAATATAAAAGTAATATACTTATAATATATTAAAATTAAAGTCCAAATTAGCCAATGAAGTCTTAATGAGAGTTGTAGATCGCATTCTTACCTACGCGTCGATATAAAGAATGTCGAAAATGGAGCTCGTATGCAAATGTTATGAATTTCTGAAGTTCGGGGCGCGAAACCCCAAAACTGTCAGCCACCACGACGTGGTAAAAGTGCCACGACGTGGCAGGAGCTCTGGAGTCTGTCAGACCCACTTGCAATGACGCATGCAATGACAACCCAGCCACCACAACGTGGTAAACCGTACCACGACGTGGCTACAACAAAATTTTCCCTATAAATAGATTTAAAGGACCAGCCGAGTTTGGTTGCTCAATTTTCTCCTCTCACTCATATTACCTCGATTTACGTGCAAAGAAGTACCCCTAAAGCCCAGATATCATCCCGAGACCTGGAGCTCGAAGATCCCGCGAAGAAAAAAGTTTCCGAGCTAGAGCTCTACCCGTAAGAAGCCCGATGACTGAAGTGAATCCAGTTTCACAGAAGAATACTACTCTTAGAGTCGTAGTGTTGTTCGATCATCTTCTGATCAGGTGAGTGTGTAGTTACTTTCTTCTAATGCATAATTATGAAGTATTTAATGCAAAATACGTGTTATGTGTATATTTTGTTGTTGTAGGTGTGAATGTATATTCACTTTCTTCTATCTCATAAACATGATTTATTCTCTATGAAATACGTGTTATGTGTATGTGTCTCATCTGTTGATTGGAATATGTATTGAATGAGAATGCTATACAGGTTTTAAGCGATGTATAAAAATATATTTTTATCTACTAATATGTTGGGTAGAACATGGGTAGATAGTTGTTGTGTGATAAACAAATGAGAGGTCTCGATGTTGTTGTTGATCTAGTTATTCAGTGGAGTATGGATAACGACCACAGACTCTTTCTAGACAGTCCTGTGGAACGCTAGCAGGTTCATAACCTGTAGGTGTTGTGAACGATGTGTTCACCGATGTACTCTATCCCCCTCATGGTTGCCTTTAAGACATCTACTATTGAGGAAACCCCTTTGCAGTAATGTCCGTCCCAATGAAAATCCTAGATTAGGTCCCTTGAGATAGATATTGTGTTAGGGACGTAAAGTGAGGATAACGGGATGGGTAATCAGGTTATTGTTGGTTTGTGAAATTAAATATAATTATTTATTGCGGGTTGAAAACCCTATATGCTCACCAGGCTCCCAAGCCTGACCCACTTAGTTTATTTGTATTACAGGTAGTGGCACGAGGGCATAAAATGGATGACTTGTCAAGTTATTTTTGGATTATAGTCCTGTTGTTTAATATAACTATTATAAGGTCTGTAATGTAATGTTTATGATTTTGGTATGTTTATCAGAACATGACATCCCGAGTTTTGTTATACAATGAAAATACATTTCTTTAAGAAGTGCTTTGGTAAATCTTTTTTTTATCATATTTCATTTTGGGAACAAATTCCGCAAGTCCTTTAATCAAAGGATTACTCTGATATTGTTTTAAAATCATAAATTAAACCAATCTTATCTAGCCGTGATTTTGGGGATGTCACAATGGGTCGGAAAGGGCTCAGGGAGTCGGAAGTGACTCAGAGAGTCGAAAAGGACTCAAGGGTAAAATAGACATGTACATGTTTTAGTATGATATGTATGTATGATGTTTGCTATGTGGTATTTGGAGGACTCACTAAGCTTTATGCTTATGGCTTAAGTTTATGTTTTAGGTACTTCTTGTTCGAAATGGAAGGTCCCTTCCTGATCGCAACGCTTCCTCCCATGTCCAACATTTTCTTTATGATTTTGGGATTGTACTCTGACAACTATTTTCACATTGACATACTTTTATTGGTTGATGTGAATATTGGACAGTTTTGGTTGACTAAAAAACAAAAAAAAAATCTACTTATCATTTTTGGGTTGTTACAAGCTGGTATCAGAGCCTTGGTTTGAGGGATTCGAACTCAATCTTGGGTGTGTCTAAACTGAAACTGTGGAGTTGGTAAGTTTTTCATAAATGACATGATTTTCTACAAATATTTCTACTAGAAAGAATGGGCGTGATGTACGCAATCGACCAAACTCAAGTAAGTGTTCCTAAAAACACCCATAGATGTTTGTTTGATTCAGTATGTGAATAATATGCTAGATTAAGACCGAGCGTTTGATCAAAATTGTATGTTAGGAGAAATGACCTTTTGTGCTTACCGTATGACTTCTAGATATGTATCCTAGTTTGGACTGCATATGATGTTAGGATGGCATGTTAGGCAGTGCTCTGGTTAGAACTTAATGCTTGAATGTTGCTTGCTTTGTTCTTCTAGGAATGTAACATCCCAAGTCCAGGTATACCTTGAAACACCTGATCTTTTGAGTACTTTTCCATTTTAGCCTTTTATTGCGAAAAGGGTGGTAAATGAGTACACAGGGCGTACACAAGTGTACACTCAGCGTACTCATATGTATGCATTTGATGTGGAAGCCACTTAGTACGTTGGGCGTACTAGGCCTAGAGTGAAAACCCTAGTTTAGGGTGAGTCCCCTATATAACGGATATGATGTACTTATTCCTAGCCACCATTCTCAGTCAGCAAACCCTCTTGTGCCCTAAACCTTCATTCTTGAGCTTGTGAGTGCATTTGAGATCCTTTGAGAGTCTTTGTGTGTTCTTGAAGTGAAGGAGAAGCTTTGGAGAAGAAGGAGTGAGAGTCTAGGCCCTTGGATCTAAGAATATATGTGTTGGGAGCTTCACATAGAGGTATAAAGCTTCAAGATTTCTTACTCTTTTGATTTGTGCATCATAATAGAGTATTTTAGGGTTTTTGTTCCAAAAGTTGGAGACTTTATGAGATATTGAGCTCCATAGTGTAACGACGAAAAATTTCAACCAATTTTTAAATTTTCAAAAACATCCCATTTTAATAATGTTATTACAAAAAGGTTTTCAATACATTTATTATCAGATTATTTCCCAGAACCATATCATGAAACACAAACACGAGGAGCAGTACGATCACGACTTCGCCTTGCCACAGTCTCCTGAAGAACCTGAAAAACATTAAACCACAACTGTAAGCTCGAAAGCTTAGTGAGATACCCCCAAAATACCAACCACATATACCATACACATAACATGCTATATCACAACAAATCGCATAATAGCCATGCATTTCGGGTTTACTGTGTGACTGGTCCGCCGTGACGGGCCTTCAGTCCACCTGGTCCACCCTCCGAGTCTAGTCATGTCCCTCGAGTCTAAATTATGGTTGGTCTGCCCGCATCAGGCCTTCAACCCAGCTGGTCGACTCTTTGAGTCTACAGTATGACTGGTCCACCCGCATCAGGCCTACAGTCGGCCTGGTCCACTCTCCGAGCCTCGGCCCGTCTGGTCCTCCCTCGTGGGGCCTACAGCCTATCCGAACCGCTCGCTGGGCCTTCGGAATAACCGGTCTGCCCTGGGTATGTTGGCCTACAGCACAAAGCAGGTCCCGCCTCAACCCAACCCCAGTCAAACAACCATGTACACATAAACATACAATCATATAACCATTTACATTCAATCAAACCGATCTAGCAGATCACGTAACACAACATACTCTAAGCAGGATACCGACCTAACCGGTCACTAGCATCGCATCACCCTATATACCAGGATACCGACCTTAACCAGGTCTAATGAATACCATCCTAACTACCAGGATGCAAACATAGTAAAACAGCAACACAACAACAATACCCGGATTAAAATCCGATAAAGGGCCGGCCTTGGTGCCTTAGACCTTGTTGATATAGTGAGGATAACTCACCTCGCAACTGCTAACTGGAAAGATAAGACCGAGATGCTTCGACCACTAACACGATCTCCACCACTGTCTAGCACCAACACTAAACTCAAAACAAAAGCCAATAATTACCAAAATGCCCTTAGAAGTCAACTGGTCAACTCTTAGTCAAAGTCAAATTCAAAGTCAAAGTCAACCTTCTAGCTGACTCTACTCGCCTAGTCAGCCCGCTGACTCGCCGAGTCCCCCCCAACACTAAAAACTCCTACTCAACTCACTGATTCATCCCTTGACTCACCGATTCATAGCTTAACCAGGAAAGGCTAAGACCTCAAGATCAGACTCGTCGAGTCCAAGGCTATCTTCAACTAACTTGCCGAGTTGTTCTTCAAACTCATCGAGTTCTTGCCCGCCTTCAAGGAACTCGCCGAGTACACCCTTGTGACTCGCCGAGTACCACTAGCTCTTAACCCATACAGAAGTCTTTCAGGCCATGTAGTTGATCTAAAACGTAGATCTACCCTTCTACAACCCTTCCATCATGTAAAGTGGCAAACTTTACGTGAATCTAAAGAGATCTAGGCATTTTACACTCTAGGGCTAGGGTTTGGGACAAGATGGCTTCACCAAACACTCCATAACAACGACTTTAATGCACTCTAGACCTTCCCCATTCCAGATCTGAGGTTGCAACCTCAGATCTAACCTTCAAACTTTAAATACCACAAGCTAAACTTCCCACACATCCCAAAAAAGATGAATCTAGATTAATAGCAGCACAAAACAAGATAATACCTCAAAAGGAAGCCCCCCAACAGCAAAGAAATCTGAATCTAAGCAAAGCCCCTTGCTCCAAGCCTCCTAACTCTCCAAGATCTTCCTCCAAATCTCCTCTCCAAGGCTCAAATTCACTCAAATCCTTCACAATCACGCTTCTAGGGTTTTCTAGACTTCAAGGGAAGGTAAGGAGGCTGGGGAGAGGGTATAATGTCCTTTATATAGGGCTCATCCCCCGAAATTAGGGTTTTCTTCACTCAGCGCCTACTCGCCAAGTTCAGCCTTGGACTCGCCGAGTTGGCCACTTAACACGCGACCTGAGTCGCGACCCTACTCGCCGAGTCAGCCCATGGACTCGCCGAGTTGCCCTTTAAATTTACACTTTGAACCCCAAACTTGCACTCCTAGACTCGGGATGTTGCACATAGACTTTGATCAACCCCTTTGAGTGTATTTAGTTGTGTAATGTCATAAAAATCCAATCTTGGACGTTGGAATCAAGCCATGCATGAGTTATGAGCTTTTTGAGAAAAGTGAGTGAGTGTTTTGTGTGTTTGTGACCATATCAGCCAGACAAAGGCTTAAAGTCACTAACTTTATTGAGTAAGAGCTATTAGGAAGTCCAAATCTGTGATATGAGCCAAGGTCTTAACTAATTAAGACTAAATGAGTGAGAAGGGTGAAAATGTGACGTCCGCTGGGCATAATCCCAATCCGCGCAACGTCGGGTTCGAGCATCCGCGATGTTTGCATGGTAGCCGAGTATGCCTAGCGTAGAGAGTTGGTATGCGCAGCGTACTCCCTGTCATTGACTTTTAGGGTTTGGTCAATTTATAGACTATTAAGCCCATTGGGAGGGGGGTTAAAATGGTCTTTTACCCTTCTGTGAGTTATAGAAGGGTTAGCCTAGCTTCATGAGAGCCATTATTAATTAGGGATAATTATCGTATGTGTTAGGTGGAGGCTAGACCGGTGATTCGAGTTTGAGTTTATTCGAGTTCTCTCAAGGTGAGTCTTCTCACTATACTTTACCTGGAGTAGTAATCTATGTGTGACCGGAGGGTCTTATGTGCTTATTGAGTTATATGATATTATGAATTTTGCATGTGTGATATATATGTTATATTTTGTGCTTACTGAGATCATACCAGAGGATCCAACCCGAGTTGTAGGACCGGAGGGTTCCCACCAAGGCAGGACCGGAGGGTCCAAACCGAGCTATGAGATCGGAGGGTCTCACTGAGACACATTAACCGGAGGGTCTTGCCGAGTTATAGCCTTGGGTGGCTAAAGAGTTGTGTATGGTATTTTGGGGAACTCACTAAGCTTCGTGCTTACCGTGTAATGTGTTATGTGTTTCAGGTACTTCCAAGGATCGCGGGAAGGCACCGACTTGATTGTACACACACCTGAGCTTGAGATATATTTTTAGAGGATCTTGGATTTCTGATAAACAATTTTTGAAATATGTGTTGATATTTGATACTTGAGATTTTAAAGAAAATGTGACAAGTGTTTTATTGTGTTTGAAAATAAAAAAATTGGTTTGAAAATTTACGGTGTTACAAGTTGATATCTCCAGAGGCTGTGGGAACAGATCTTTACGGACTTTATCAGCAAGTTACTGAGGACTACACATGGAGTTGATGCGATTTGGGCGATTGTGGATCGGTTGAGGAAGAGTGCTCACTTCCTTTTTATTAGTGAGATCTCTTCTATAGAGAGAGAGAGATTGGAAGAGATCTATGTGAGAGAGGTGGTAGCACGACATGGGGTGCTGACCTCGATAGTGTCAGATCGAGATACGTGTTTTACTTCCAAGTTTTGGAAGAAATTTCATGAGGAGTTGGGCATGCGTTTGCATTTTAGTACTGCATACCACCCGCAAATGGGTGGGCAAAGCAAGCGGACGATTCAGACACTTGAGGACATGTTGTGTGCATGTGTTATGGACTTCAGAGGAAGTTGGGACATTTATTTACCCATAATTGAGTTTTCTTACAACAACATCCATCATGCGAGTATTGGTATGCCTCCCTTTGAGCTTCTATACGGGAGGAGATGTCGGACTCTCATTTGTTGTGGATAAGTGGGGTAGAGAGTGATCGGTGGCACTGAGATAGTGCTGAAGACAATTTAGCAGATTCATAAGGTCAGACAGAGATTACTAACGACCCAGAGTCACCTGAAGAGTTATGCAGACAAGTAACGATCTGAGCTAAAGTTCTAGGTCAGAGATTTTTTCCTCCTGAAGGTATCCCCAAGGAAAGGGGTGATCCGATTTAGGAAACGGGACAATTTGTGGCCCCGATACACAGGTCCTTTTAGAGTAACCTCCATAGTGGGTAGGGTAGCGTACCAGTTGGAGCTACTTGTAGAGTTGAGTCAGATTCATAACACCTTCGATGTGTCCCAGTTAAGAGTGGTACCCCTAGAAGGCATTCAGGTGGATGCGAGCCTGAGCTATATTGAGAGGTTGATCGCGATTTTAGATCAAAAGGTTAAGGTTATAAGGAACAAATAGGAGCCCCTGGTTCAGGTCCAGTGGCAACATCGGAGAGGGTCTGAGTTGACTAGGAGCCGGAGTCTGAGATCCAAGAGGAGCTTCTTGATCTTTTGAGTACTTGTCCATTTTAGCCCTTTATTGAGAAAAGGGTGGTAAATGAATATGTGGGGCGTACGCGAGTGTATGCTCAACATACTCATATGCGTGCATTTGACGTGGAAGCCACCTAGTACGCTAGGCGTACCAGAGGTTACGTTGGTCGTACTAGGCCTAGAGTGAAAACCCTAATTTAGGATGAGTCCCCTATATAAAGGATATGATGGCCTCATTTCTGGCCACCATTCTTAGACAACAAACCATCTTGTGCCCTAAACCTTTGTTCTTGAGCTTGTGGGTGCATTTTAGAGCCTTTGAGAGTCTTTGTGTGTTCTTGAAGTGAAGGGGAAGCTTTGGAGAAGAAGGAGTGAGAGCCTAGGCCCTTGGTCTGAGCATATCTATGTTGGGAGCTTCACATAGAGGTATAAAGCTTCAAGCTTTCTTACTCTTTTGATTTGTGCATCAAAATAGAGTTTTTTAGGGTTTTTATCCCAAAAGTTGGAGACTTGATGAGATATTGAGCTCCATAGACTTTGATCAATCCCTTTGAGTGTATTTAGTGGTGTAATGTCATAAAAATCCAATCTTGGACATTGAAATCAAGCGATGCATGAGTTATAAGCCTTTTGAGAAAATAGAGTGAATGTTCTGTGTGTTTGTGACCATATCAGTTATGCAAAGGCTTAAAGTCACTGACTTTATGGACTAAGAGCTATTAGGAAGTCATGATCAATGATATGAGCCAATGTCTTAACTGATGAAGACCAAATGAGTGAGAAGAAAGAAATCGGGATGTACATTGGGCGTAATCCCAATACGTGCAGCGTAGGGGTCGAGCATCCCCAATGCCTGCATGGCAGCCGAGTACACCCAACGTAGAGAGCTAGTACGCGCAACATACTCCCTGCCATTGACTTTTTGGTTGACTTTTAGGGTTTGGTCAATTTGTGGACTATTAAGCCCATGGGGGGGAGGGGGGGTAAAATGGTCTTTTACCCTTCTGTGAGTTATAAAAGGGTTACTCTAGCTTCATGTTAGTTGTTATTAATTAGGGATAATTATCGTATGTGTTAGGTGAAGGCTACACAGGCGATTCGATTTCGAGTTTATCCGAGTTCTTATGAGGTGAGTCTTCTCACTATACTTTACCTGGAGTGGTAATCTTTGTGTGACCGGAGGGTCTTATGTGCTTATTGTATTGAGTTATGTGATATTTTGCATTTTGCCCGTGATATATATATATATATATATATATATATATATATATGTATGTATATATATATATATATATATATATATATATATATATATATATTATATTTTGTGTTTATTGAGATCGGACCGGAGGTCCAACCCGAGTTGTGGGATCGGAGGGTTCCTACTGAGACAGGATCGGAGGGTCCAACCTGAGTTGTGGGATCGGAGGGTTCCCACCGAGACAGGACCGGAGGGTCCAAACTGAGCTATGAGACCAGAGGGTCTCACTGAGACACATTAACCGGAGGGTCTTACCGAGTTATAGCCTTGATTGGCTATTGAGTTGTGTGTGGTATTTAGGGGAACTCACTAAGCTTCGTGTTTACCGTGTTATGTGTTATGTGTTTCAGGTACTTCCGAGGATTGCGGGAAAGCATCAGCTTGATTGTACACAAACCTGAGCTGGCGATATATTTTTAGAGGATCCTGGATTTGTGATAAACAATTTTTGAAATATTTTTGATATTTGATACTTGAGATTTTGCAGAAAATGTGACAAGTGTTTTATTGTGTTTGAAAATGAAAATTTTGGTTTGAAAATTTACGGTGTTACAAGGAACTACTACTAATATTAGTTAACTATCAAGCGAATATGTTAGGTTACATGTTGTAGAAATTAGATAATTTTAGAAGCTTAGGTTTAACTCTATTGCACAGCTCTTCTTTGAGTCCAACCGTTGTAGTGTGACACCTTGCAATCGAAGAATTATCTAGTATTTGTTGCATGTAATTATGTTGTTTAGTTAGTTAGCGGGTCTTTGGGGGCGGGGGGGGGGGGGGGGGGGTTCTTCTGTAGCTGATGATGGAGAGTCGTGGGAAGCGAATCCTAAGAGAAGCTAGGAAGCTTGCTAGATTAGCGTATGCATTACGTTTGGTATGATAGTTACTTAAGGGAATCGGAACGACTCTTCAGGAAAGTACAAATAGGTATGAAAGGTAGTATTGGGCCCGTACTACTGAAAGCACATGATCCATACTTGAGTCAAGGGAGTCACGAGGATACTAATGAACTCGCTAGGTATGAGATTTCTTCAGTGTTTTCTGATGGTTTACATAGTTTATTTTCAGTATGGCTGTTCAAGGTGGTTCAAGTCATGGCGAGGGATCGTGTTCAGGCTTTGGAGTCGAATCCTTGGATGATCAAATGTGACAATTCGTTTCATCTGAAATTACCCACAACATTTTTTAGCAGACTCCTGTGATCTTTGGTTCGATCAAGGTGAGCATTATGGAGTAGATGGAAGAGCATCTGGGCACATTCCGTACTGATATGGTCGCTATGGTGCATGCATACTCTTTGACTTTTTGAGAGTTTCGTGCATGTGGAGCTCCTAGTTTCTTCAGGAAAAAGGACTTTCTTGGAGTGCATCTGGAGAGGTAGGTGAAGTTCCTTATTGATCTAGTTCTAGGAGCGGCTCCAATAGCCAAGGCACACCATCAATTAGCACCGTTGGAGATATAGGAGTTGTCCACCATTTCGCAGGAGCTGTTAGACAATGACTTTATCAGACCAAGTAGTTTAACCTAGGGATATCCAATTCTATTCGTGAAGAAGAAAGATGGCTCCCATAAGATGTACATTCATTATGGGGAGTTGAAAAAGTTCACTGTGAAGAACCATTATCCGCTTCCGAGGACTGATGATTTGTTCGACCAGTTGCATGGTGAGTCTTGGTTCTCCATGATTGATTTACATTCAAGTTATCACCAAATGAAGGTTCGAGATGAGAATGTTCAGAAGACGGGCTTTAGGACTCATTATGGCCATTATGAGATTTTGGTGATGCCTTTTGGGCTCACCAATGTACCAGCTGTTACACCCCCAAACCAGAACGGCGGAAACGTTCGGGGGCGGAGGACGTCATATTCAGTATCATAACAGCTCATAGTAAGGAAACTACACACCACCATACATATAAAGGTTTCAAAATGTTTACATAATTGTATTTGTTACATGTTCAAAAGATAAATACATAAACATCTTTAAAAAGAAGTAATTGACGTCAGAGCGTTAATCCCCAAAAGTTGGTTTCTGAACCTGCTTAGCGGTTCCTGAGAATACAAGTTATTTCAAAGAAAAGTGTCAACAATTAAGTTGGTGAGTTCATAAGCGGTGTTGAGAAAATGTATGCCATTCCAAAGTTCGTGCATTTTCCAAGAAAATCCCTTATTTCCTTATAAAAGTATGAAATGCATATGAATGTTCGTGTTATGATTTGTAAATAGCTGTACTAGGAAAATACCTTATTTTCTTATTAGTTAATTGTTTTGGATACAGGAAAATCCCTTATTTTCCTAAAGTAACAGACAGTCTCTAATGTCCAAGACCGAAAATCGCAAGCAACTGACATGCTTAAAAGGTTGAGGCATAGTTTTATATAATAAAGCTATAAGAAGATCTCACTCGTTAGATGAAGAATAGTTTTAATAGATACTCGTTCATAAAAGAAGAATACCATAATAATTGTCTATCTGGTGAGTTTTATAACCATACTAAACATAATGTGCATGTGGCGATGGTCTTCAGGCGTCGAAACGTTCTGACAAACTGTCACCCAAAGGACTGTAGCTAATAGTCAGGGCGCGGGATCATGACTTCTCATATAGATCTATACACATTTGACACGCTCTCCAAACGGGAGACTCTGGTTATAATAAATAGGACTTTAGGTAGTACCTTTTAACGAAAAGGTAGCATGGAAGATGTAATCGTCTCACGGATTCTCAACTAAGTCTGTATTAAAATAATAGTTTTGTATGCAATGATTATCCTCTTTCACAATGTTTGACAAAGCATAAATCATTAGTTCTTTGAATGCATAAATGGTTTAACAAGGATGGCTACCCTGGATACTATGCATTTTGTATAAATCTAATGCATGCAAAGTATAACAAGAGTTTTCACGTTTTCACTTGGGATCAACCGTGTGTTTACTTGTATTCTCCCTCGAAATGTATTAAAAGTACATTATAAAGTATTTGAAGGTGTATAAAAGGGGGTATGAACTCACTTGATTGAAGTGGTAGCTTGAAGTAGTTGAGAGAAGAATCGAGCAGAACTTCGACTAGTGAGAATTAAATTCTCGGGAATCTCAGGAGTGTAGAACTTCCTTCGGATCTTGAGTATGAAAATCGGGGTTTCAGGATGGCTTCGAGTGGAAAAACGCAGAGTAAAAGCGTGGGAAAAGAAAAGAACTGAACAAGAAAGTCGGAACCCTAGCCTCCCTTTTATAGGAGGCTGAACCGCCTCTGTACGTTGGGCGTATGCTCTTACACGAGGCGTAGCGTACATCAGCGCTTACATCAGCCGCTTGACAGACGATTTGATGTCTGCTGCCGAAGGGACTACGCCCTTATCTCCTGGTACGCTGGGCGTACCCCTTTACGCGAGGCGTAATTCGATTTACATAACTTCTAAATTCCGTAACTCTCGTGTACGAGCTCTGTTTCTGGCATTATTTATATCCACGCATAGGTGAGACTGTACTCTACAACTCTCATTTAGACTCTGTCGGCTAGTTTTTACTTTATATTTAATAATACATTTTTAGCAGGCCGAGACTGGAAAAGTCCGTTAAAAATCCATAACTTCTTCATCCGTCGTCTGATTTTATCTGTCTTTTTGCCATTGTATTCCTATGGTCAGGGTCTTCAACTTTCGTTTAGGTTGTGTTAGCTAAAGATCGCACGATCTCTAATTCGTGACTTTAGCTGTCTACTGCTAGGTCAGAAACTTCGTAAAATCATAAATTCCTCATACGAAGTCAGATTTGGGCGTTCTTTTTATGTAAGTTCGCGGTTTAATGATATCTACGACTTTCATTTAGATACCTAAGAATAAAAATTATTTTATTGAAATTTCTCATTTTATGCTAAACAACGCTTTACCGATAGTGTTATGAATCTTTGATTGATCATAACTCCTTCGTTATAACTCGGATTTTAGTGTTCTTTATATTTTTGGAAACCTTATCACGATATCTACCACATAGTGTACTCAAACAGAGCTTTTTGAACATTTCATTTTCGATGATATTCTTATTACTTTACAAAGAGGTTACAAGACTCAACTTTTAGACATTACATTGACCTGAAATAACAGGTTGTTACACCAGCAACATTCATGGATCTCATGAACCGGGTTTTCAGACCGATGTTGGATTGGTCAGTCATCATGTTTATTGATGATATTTTGCTCTATTCTAAGACCAACGAGCAGCAAGAGGATCATCTGCGATAGGTTCTGGAGAATTTGAGGAGGGATAGGCTTTATGCCAAATTTTCCAGGTGCGAGTTATGGTTACGTGAGGTGCAGTTTTTGGGACACATTGTCAAACAGAAGGGTATACTGGTCGATCGAGACATGATCGAGGTCGTGATGCAGTGGGAGGTTCTGCAGTCTCCATCATAGATTTAGAGGTTCCTTGGTTTAGCTAGGTATTATCGGAGATTTATTGAGAATTTCTATAGGATTGCCGTTCCATTGACCATTTTGATGAAGAAGTATGCTACATTCCATTGGGGGCCTGAGCAGCAGGAGACATTTGAGTTGTTAAGGCAGAAGTTATGTGAGGCTCCGATCTTAACCCTGCCAGAGGGCGTGGATGATTTTGTGTGTACTGTGATGTGTTGATGTTGGGATTGGGTGCATTTTTGATGTAGATGGTTCGTGTGATAGCTTATGCTTTGAGGAAAATGAAGCCTCATGAGGCAAATTGTCCCACACATGATTTGGAGTTGGGGGTAATGGTATTCGCCCTCAACATTTGGCATCATTACTTATATGGGTTCATTGTATCATTTACACCGATGACAAAAGTTTGAAGTATTTGATGGATAAGCCATATTTGAATATGAGGAAATGAAGGTGGCTTGATGTGGTGAAGGATTATGATTGTGAGATCCTTTACCGGGGAAGGCCAACGTGGTGGCTGATGCTTTGGGCTGCAAGGAGACCGATACACATACAGGGATGTTTGTTTGAAGATGACTATGATTACCCTATTCTTAGAGCAGATTCTAGTGGTTCCGGTCGAGGCTATGAAAGAGGAGCACTGGAATAGTGAGCGTATAGTGGGTTAGGAGTCTTATTTTAATTATGATTTGCGAGGATTATTGACCCATCGCCGAAGAGTTTGGGTCCCATATTTTGGGGGTATGTGGCATATTTTGATGGATGAGGCACATAAATCGAGGTTTTTTATTCATCATGGAGCAACAAAGTTGTATAGAGATCTCCAGATTGATTATTGGTGGGCCTCCATGAAGCATGATGTAACATCCCGTTTGAAATGGAGTAATTAAATAATAAACCTGGAAATCCAAGATGTAAATTTATATTTAATATTATTTTATAGTAGCCCTAAAATCCATAATATTTAGCGGGGCATTTGTTTCTGGGAGCCAAATGATATAATTTAGATTTTCGGGGGTTAAAGTGTAATTTTGAGATTTATTTTGTAAAGATTTTCAGAAGTCAGGGGGTGTTTGGTAAGTATTAGACTTAAATTGAAGAGATTTTGGAATGATGAGGGCTGAATAGTAACTTATGGTTTTATTTTGAAAAGATTATGAATGGGAGGGACTGGAAGTGTCAAATTTACATGAAGTTGTATGTGATACAGTTTTAAACCTGACACATTCTTTTCCCCACCATTTGAAGATACATCACCATGTTAACCCTAACCCTAGCCAAACTTTTTTCAGCCGCCACTACCTTCGGATCCTCCTCCATCCACCGCCTCCCCGTCGTGAACCTGGAACCGCCACTACACTGTCCCCGACGAGGATAGACCGCTGTGAAACATGCCATGGTGCCACCGTTGTTGCGGTGATGTTTTACCAACCATTCGCTGCCTCACCGTCGTTGCCCTCCTCCAAGAATGGAGTGCATAATCTCGGTGAGTATTTTTCACCCATGTATGTGTATGTTTCAGCGTAGCATGGCGGGTGCAATTGGTCGGAACGCTAGCGGACCACCATGGCAACCAACCATGGTGGCTGCCGACACTTCTAAGTTATTTCTGCCACCTTCTGTCGTCTCTTGCCACCACCAACCACCATGGGATTTGGTTGTGTTCATGCGTGTGGGTGTATATGTCTAGTATATATGTTGTTGTTGGTGTTGTGATTGTGGTATGAGCAATATTTTGGCCGAAAAACAGCCACCACCACCGTGGGGTGGTGACTGCCATCTCTTTTGCTGCCAGCAGCCACCATGGGGGTGGTTGTGTGCATGATTTGGTATGTGTGTGAGCATAATTCATCATTTTAATGTCGTATGGATTTCCTTGGCCAGGAAACCGAAGAAAACTCATCACCATCACCATAAGGTGGTGGCTGCCACCTTGTACTGCCGTTCCGCCACTGCTAGCCACCATCTACGTTGGATGTGGGCTTTCGGGTGCATTTGGATTGATGTTTGGAGTGCTTTTGGTGTTTTTTGGGCCTAGGATTATAACCACCACCACTGTGATGGGGTGGCTACCGCCGTGAACCACTGCTAACCACCAGTTCTCGAGGTGGTAGTGGGTGGGACCCTACTTGTTAAACTTTAATTAATGTAAAAAACTTAACTATTAGATTAATTGATTTGTGATTTGGTTGGAAACCCTGATTAGTGTTTAGAAAACCCTAATTTTGAGAATGTGAGTTTCGGAATTGTCGGGACCCGCGTTGGACCATTGGATTTGGAATTTTGAATTACGCCTGATTACTTTATATGTTTGGTCTAGTGGAGTAATGGACTTAATGGATTAAGTCCTTAATGGGTTAAGTAACAACACTTAACCCTAATCGTCATTTTATGTGAAAATCCCTAATTATGATTGGGCTTCAAGTTGGGCCTTCTTTTGGGCTTAGGTGTTTGGGTTCTTGTTGGGCCATTTCTTGGATTGGGTTGTTGTAGGCCTTCTTGGGCCAAATGGGAACAATTTTGTGGACTAAGGAAATTATTGGGGTTTAGGATAACGCCCATGGGAAAGGCTTGGGCCCAATTTGGAAAATTAGGCCATAAGAGGGCCATAATTGGGCCTTGATGATTATGAGATATTGGACCATGAGAATGCCAATTGTTTGGACTAGAATAAATGGTTGGACCTTAAGATAAGTCCATGTAGCGGTTTGGGCCCAATTTGGAAAATTGGGCCATATATTGGGCCTTGGTTCATTGATTGGTTTTTGGGCCTTCAGAGTGTGTGTTTGGACCTTGGTTTTGGACCAAGTTAGGTTAAGGGTAAAATAGTTTGTTTACCCTAAGCATCAGCCTATGGTTATGTATTGGAACCCAATTATTAATTGGTGTTGTTTTGATGTTGACAGTTTGGGAATTTGTCAACCAATAGCTGGAGTTTTATCCGTAGGACTTCAACAGTGCGAGGCGAGTCTCCTCACCATAATAATGGGTCGAAGGCACCAAGGCCGACCCATTTTGTGATATGTGGTACACTAGCTGATGTAGTGATATATGGTATACTAGTTGGTTATATGCTTTGTGGTATGCAAGTTGTTTATTTGATATTTGCATGAAAGAACCTGGGGGTAGCCCTTGACACTCGAATATCAGGCCATGTGGGGGAGCCCTTTGCATTCGAGTTAAAGACCATAGGGGGAGCCCATGGTAGCTGGTTGTTAGACCATGTTGGGGAGCCCATGGCATTCCAGGTAAAGACCATGGGTGGATCCCATGACACTTGGTTGTGAGACCTTGTGGGGGAGTCCATGACAATCCAAGTAAGACCATGGGGGGAGCCCATGGCATATAGTTGTAAGACCCTATGGGGATCCCACGACATCCTGAAGTAAGACCCTGGAGGGAGTCCACGACATCCTTATATGTTTGTATGCGTTGTTAATGTGATATGTGGTATGCTAGTCGTTTATGTGGTATGTGGTATATTATTTGTTTATGTGATGTGTGATATGCTAGTTGTCTTTGATGTACTTGCATGGAAGACCCTGGGGGTGGCAGTTTGATATTAGACCATGAGGGGAGCCCATGGCAATCTAAGTAAAGACCATGGGGGGAGACTATGACATAAAGGTATAAGACCCTAGTGGGAGTCCATGGCATCCTTATATGTTTGTATGCATGGCCTATGTGGTTAATGTAGCTGATATAGCTTATATGATTTATGTGATTATGCGGATTGTGTAGGGTATGCTCTGGGGAACTCACTAAGCTTCATGCTTAGAGTTTTGTATATGGTTCCAGGTATCATTGGTTTTGAAAGGAATGGTCCGGCTTGATCGCAGCGCACACACCCGTGTTTACGCAATATATGATTTTGGGACGAACATTGATAAATGTTTTTAATTAACCATGTTTTTGGAATGCTTGGATTTAGAAGAGATCTGTGTTTTGACTATAATAAAAATAAAAATTTTACCCTTGATTTTGGGTCGTTACAAGTTGGTATCAGAGCCTTGGTTTGGGGGATTCATACATACTTTCGGGTGTGTCTGAACTCAAACTGAGGATCTGTAAAGATTTAAAAAGAAAAATATTTTGAAGGAAAGAGTTTCTAAGACAAGAAAGGGTTTAGTGCATGCAATCAACCGAGCTCAAGTAAGTTTCCCTAGAATACGCATATATGTTATCTGTTATGAATTGACTTATGATTCTTTGAATCACATGCTAGTTAGGGCTATGAGAGATGCCTTTATATGTTGTAGGATCTGGTAGACTTGCATGCTAGTGCTGAGTAGTCAGCAATAGATTGGCCTGATATGTGGTGCTTGTAGCCTTGGGAATATTTGTTGCCATGCTAGAATGATAATGATTATTGGTATAAGTAACTGTTAAGTGTATGCTTTTAAAATTGTATATGGTTAGGATCTTATAGCCTTAGAATAATTGATTTGGCCTTATTTCCTGTTCCTTTTCTGCTTGTGGTCCTAGGGTAGAGTCTATTATTCGACTGTCTATTAGATCCTGTTTTGTGTATAATTTGCATGCATAAGGCAGCTGGCAGTGAGGATGGATGGATGTGGATAACATGAGTTGTGGTATGTGGGCTGAATGTTCTATGATAGTTCTTTGAATCAGAGTGCTACTGCATGAATGTTTCTTGCTTTGTGCTCTTTGGAACTCTTGAACGATGAGAGTCAGCTATTAAGTGAATATGACGATATTCAGGAGGTGGATGGCTGACATCATGAAGAGTTCTTCAGCAGCTGCTGGCAGGGCGAGGTTGGGAACCAAGGAAAGCCTAGGATATGCTCCAATGAGTTAATGGGGTGGTTTGGTGAGGTTAGGAACCTAGGGAGAGCCTAGGAGTTGCTTCGGTGGGTATTAGGTTGTTTTTTAACAGATATTTAATGCATCAGTGGAGTAGGTGACTTAGAGGATTCAGGAGGATTGTCGAGAAAAGTATGGATAGGTATGGAAGGTAGTATTGGGCCCGTACTACTGAAAGCACAAGATCCATACTCAAATCGGTGAGAGTCTTGGAGAATCGAAGAAGCTTATGGGAAGGAGAATTCTTGTTTATGATCTGATAGTAGGGATACTTGCTTTGCCAGATGAGGATGAGCACGCATGAGGAAGGACCAGGGTTTGGTCCCGGCTCTGGTGGTGAGCCAGTTAGTGGAAGGATTGCTAGGGTTTTGAGTTTGCCTTGGATCTTTTTTATCAAGCGACAATGATTGATTGTGCGATTTATTTTGGATTTGCGATTAGATACTACGTCTTTAGGGTAGTTAGTAGCCCGACTTAGAGCATAGGTTGCTCCAGCTATTACAGTTTAGCCATTGACAATTGAGCTGGTGAGTGGGTCAGGGTGCGAGACCCTAAATGATATGGGTCCTAGAGCCCGAGGGCGGAAGATTGATTTGGAGTACCTCGATAAGAGAGGTTCAGGTCATGTAAATTTTTTTGGAGGATCTCGGGAAGAAACCCAAGAGTTCGGATCAGCTTTTGAGAGGCCAGCAGGGCCTGATTCAGTGCAACACTTGCGGGAAAATGCACGATGGAGTTTTAGTTCCAAGTGTTTGGGTAAGTGAACCTCTGGGTTTGTTTTCCTACTTGTATTTTGGGTTATATCTTCAAACATTGTCGTATGCCATGTGCGTACCATAAGTTACAGGGTAGTTAGTGAAAGGTCGTTTCCTTCTTTGCTGGTTTGGAGCGTTCAATGTTATCCAGGTCTATGGCCGAGATCTAATCAGGGACGTGATGCGGAAGATCTACTGTCAATATTGATGACTCAACCATTGTGCTTAGTTCAACTTTTGGAAGCACTAGGGGAAGTGGTCTACCGCAGAGGCTTTGGTTTGGGCATCGGTTATTTGGACTTCAAGATATAAGTGTGATATCATTTCAAGGCGTCTGAGATTATCGGTTTCGCTAGGATTTGGGAAGTGTTCGTCTGATCTTTAGGAATTGTGTGGTCTTTGGGGTTTGGGCAAGTAATAGAAGACTAGCAAGGGTAAGCATCAGGTTGTCAGCAGTTGGTTATTAAAGAGTAAGAAAGATTGGGAAACCTTCAAACTTCATGTATTGAGAAGACTTATTCGAATATAAGAGGGGAGAATCGTAGCAGCATCACCCAAATTGCGGCACGAAGAACCCAAAATTGTGGCGCAAACGACAAAAAACCCAAAATCGTGGCAAAACAAGTAATAACCCTTGAACAATCCTCGAATTGCGACGGCAATACCCAAATCACAGAGTGAATTACGATGTAAAACCCAAAATCAAATGAATATCAGCAAAAATTGAAATCCTCGAACAATCCAAACACATCAAAACAAACCAAATATAGAAGCAAATCAGAAAAACATACCCAATACATATAACTCACCTCCAATAATCATAAACGACGGGCATAATACAACTTTGATACCATGTAAACTAAATGTAAACAAAATACGGCTAGAGGGCCAAATAAGGCGCAAACCATAAAAGGGCCTAATATCTTTATTATGCTAACATGGAGAATTGGGTTAACAAATGTACATAGATTGAATGCAGAAATTCAAGGTTGATCCCATAAATGAAAGGAGAATGTGGCCCAAGTCATCTTGCCCATGTACGTTGGTATAACGATAAGCAAAAACTAGATATGCATTTCTTCAACAACTTCTTAACTTATTTAATTTTACTGGTGGGTAGGCTAGAGAAAAAAAAAAAAAAAAAAAAAAAAAAAAGTTTAATATTAGCCTAACAACCATGGAAAGAGTCTAAAAAGGAAATATTTGACTCTGATGTGCTACTAGTGCTACAACAAAAGGCATAGTTCCAGGAGCTACAAGGGGTAAGGTGGGCCTGATGAAGTTGCATCGGCCAAGAAGAAAAGAAAAGGTACATACCTGCAATTTCGCTGGTTTATGTTTGTTTGAACTTTAATTATGTTTGGTGATTGCTTTTGGTTGATGACACTACTTTCTAGTAATTTGGTATATTAATTTTGACACTCGGTTATTGTAATAACTGATAATATTCAAACAATTGGTTTTGATGATGTAGTTTGTTAGGTGCCATTATTTGTGTTTCTGTTGTCCATTATAGTAATATGGGATGTTAGTTTGGCCAAATTTAGACGTTATTATGCTCAAGGACCAATCAAGTAATTAATTGAAACCACAAGAATAGTGGTGAGATGTTTCCTGTAGTTGTCCACAAAAATTTTTATTGAAAACCAGATAGATAAATTCTGAAATTTTGTCTTAGATTAATAAAAAACATATAAAACCTAATTGTATAAATTAATAAAAAAATATATTATTATAAAAATTAGTATGTGCTAACGGCTTACAGCAAATAAACGTGTTTCTTGAAGATTGTAGATCAATATTTCAAAAGAAACAATTATTAATGACGAAACCCAAAAAAAGATTCTACACTTTTGCATCAACCACAGTATGTTTGACGTCGTCAACTGAACAAGATCATTGAATGATTCAAGAACATTGATACATGCCTAACCCCTTTTCACTCATACAAGCAATAAAACAAAGAACCCAGTATATTCATCCATACACATATATATATACATGAAAACTGATAAAATTCACATGATAGGAACCAGTATTCATGGAGATGTATCTCAAGTTAACAAAGAATGGAAGAAAAAACATTACCCATAAACAACATGGGTATACTTATCTTTAAGCCATCTGAAGCTCTTCCTAAAGGATCCTTTGAGTTTTCCTTCAACAGAGTAGACTTTGTATCCTGCAACCCTCTTCTTCCTCTGAAACTCAGGATCACTAAAACTCCATGATTTTGTGGCGGATCCATTTGTGGACTTCCCTTTCTTCAGCTTGAAATCATTTCCAGCTCCGGAAACAACGATATCCAGGTTCGTTTGTGGGATTTTGTAGGAAGAGGCATATGAAACGCTGTAAGATCTGAAATCGCGGGGTGGGTGGTGCTCGAAATCTGGCATTTTTGAGCCAAATCCACCATTGTATCTCTCTAGTTGCATGTCTCGATCACTGTAGTTGTATGATTTTGATTTGAAATCATCCATGGTGTGACGGAGTTTGGGAGAGATGAAGAGAGAAATGGGAAACTGTGAGGTGGGAATTTGAATTTTGATGGGAAAAAGTAAAGAGAGGAGGCTGAGGAAGTCGTATTGTGAGGGCTTGTAAATGGTCAACACGCAGCTTCCATCACACAGCTCAACATTTGACATAAATTTAATGTATTGATGGGAATATGAGTCATTCCTGTTGTATTTTCTACTTAAAAATTACAAAAAAAAATTCTATTTTTTTATTTTCGGATTTTGAAAGATAAAATTGCAAAAATTGTCCATGTGGTATGATTTTTTTGAGGTTTCAGTCCACACTTCGACTTTTTTGGATTCATAGTCCTTTTGGCCTAGTTTGTACGCAAAATTGGTCCCCAGACTTAACTGTCGTTAAGTTTTTGTTGTTAACCTCCTCATGGGCATCTCACATGAGGGTATATTTGTCTTTTCACTTCTAAAAACCATTTTTGCACCTTTAAAAAGTAATACCTTTTTATTTATTTTAATAATGAAAAAATAAAAGATCTCTCTCTCTCTCTCTCTCTCTCTCTCTCTCTCTCTCTCTCTCTCTCTCTCCCCCCACACCCTTCCCCACAATTGGGAATCGATCTCACCATGTGCTGCTCCAGCTTCATTTCTTCACCACTTCAGCTAGCTCAAACCACATCACCTACGAACACTTATAGAAGTTCAATCAATCAAAAAACCAATATGAAGAAATTACACTCACCCTCAGATTCTACGAAAATTCCCTACATTTGAAGCTTTGAATACTTTAAATTCGGTTAAGGGTTTTTCATAACAACTTTATGCTTGTCACTTGGATGTTTACCAGAACTTTTTTCATCGTGTCTCGACTGATCTTTCGAAAACCGATTCAAAAGATGTGACAGAAAACATGGTGGCAACATCAGAGAGGGTGAAATCTTTCAATACAGATGAAGATCCTTCATTCATTGAGTAGTTATTCCAATACGCTCGTTGTTTGCTTATTCCATGTTCAAGACCTAGAACTCAGCCTGCAAATCAACAGGGTATATGGAATGATAAAGTCACACCACCATGGGAGTAAGCCTGCAAACCTTCAGAAGCAATTTTTGGGGCTTTTTAGCCTTAGAAATTTCATGTGATTTTGAGTTTAGAGGGAAGAGCAAGGAATGGTTTTCTTACTGTTCTTGAAGAAATGCTTGATAGAAGGTGATGAGGCCTAATTTCTGATTTGTTCTAAAGAATCCTAATTTCTTTGATGGTGGTGTTGAGGAAATGAATTTGGTGTTGCGACAACTTGATTGTAATAGAACTCAAAAACGACATATAAGCTACTTCGAATATGGGAGAATTCAAGAAAAAAATTGATCTCTTTTTTACCCATAAAAGATCGACAACTTGGGGAAATCTTTTAGCTTCGAATCTACATAGTGTTTTGAGGAAGAGTGTTCTGGGGAAAAAGCCATTAAAGATTCATTGTGAATGAATGAAAGAAGAAAGGGCTTTTATGGTGGAGAGAGAGAGAGAGAGAGAGAGAGAGAGAGAGAGAGAGAGAGAGAGAGAGAGAGAGAAAGAGAGAGAGAAAGAGAGAGAGAGAAAGAGAGAAAGAGAGAAAAAGAGAAAGATCTTCTATTTTTTCATTATTAAAATAAATAAAAAGATATTACTTTTTAAAATATATATATATATATATATATATATATATATATATATATATATATATATATATCTCTTTTTAGGTGCAAAAATGGTCATTTAGAAGTGAAAAGATAAATATACACTAATGTGAGATGCACATGAGGAGGCTAACAGCAAAAACTTAACGACAGTTAAGTCGGGGGACCAATTTTGCGTACAAACTAGACCAAAAGGACCATGAATCCAAAAAACTCGAGGTTTTGACTGAAACCTCCCAAAAATGCATACCACAATGACCATTTTGTCTTTTGAAAATTAATTTTTTATCCGGTCCAAATTTTGCTTGTTTAGGTTTGATTGCGTGTATATATATATATATATATATATATATATATATATATATATATATATATATATATATATATATATATATATATATATATGGTGAGATTCAATAGAGAACCATAAATAACCAAGGAACCAAGGAGCCAATCGTGAGAATCGGAAATCATAACGATCAACGGCCAAGGAAATAGACGTACACTTTTACATTGAACGCACACGCACCGGATTATACCAAAAAATACACCCTTTACAAAAACAAAAAACTCACCACTATTTTTCTTTTAAATTTTTTTTAGGCCAGTCTATTCTTGGACTCGGCGAGTCAGGTCGCGAAACCCCAAACCCTTCGAGTTGTGACTCGAATTAGTGAGTCGGGTGGAGACTCAGTGAGTAGGACAGGTCTGGACTCAGAAATCGGTAGACTCGGCGAGTCATGGACTGACTCGGCGAGTCGAGTCAGGAATGGAAGGAATCTGATCATTTCGAACTCGGCGAGTCAGTAGGGTGACTCGGCGAGTAGGGTTGACCTGGAAGGTTGAATTTGACCAGGACTTTGACTTTGGACCAGGGTGGACTTGGTTGTCTTTTGGGGGCCAGTTAGACTCAATGTTGCATTGATATTGGTAGTTCGGGGAGCAAGAGGAGCAGGAGTTTCGTGAGTTGTCAGGCAGCAACTAGTGAGATCATCAGCAGGTTCAGCCAGTGCAGGTGAGTTTCCCTCTGTGTGAATGGGTCTAAGGCCACAATGCCGGCCCATGTAGTTATGAGTAGAAGACCCGGGGGTTAGCCCCTAGGCACAGTATGCTAGTATTATTTTCAAGACAAGGTCCAGTAATAGTGGGTGGGTGCCCAAGGAATTGTTTATATGATAGTTTATGGTTGTTGTCTGTGTGATACATGTATGTGCCTGGTAGGGAGGTGAGTGTGGGCGAGGTCCCGTATCTCACCAATAGCAGAGTGTGGATGGGGTTCCATATCTCATTAGTAGCAGAATAGGGGCGAGGCCCAAACTAGAACAGGAGTGGGAGTGGGCTAGGCCCGTACCTCACTACCATTAGTAGCGTGGACGGGGTTCCATGACTCATCAGTAGCAGGACATGGGCGAGGCCCAGGATAAGCGAGGCCTTAGGACAGGACCAGTTTGTATGTGTTAGTTATGTGTTGTGAAATATGTATGTGTTATTATTTGTTGGCGGGCGAGGCCCTGTGACAGGCGGGGCCTAAGTAAAACAGATCTGTATCCGAGCGGGGCTTGAAGCTAGGCGGGGCCTGGAGCGGCGGGGCCGTTGTAGCGGGCGAGGCCCGAGGTAGGGGGCGAGGCCCAAGATAGGGGGCGTGGCCCAGTATGTGCAGTATGTGGTTATGCATGGTATGTGGTAGGGTGGGGAACTCACTAAGCTTCGTGCTTACGGTTTTCAGTTTTGGTTTCAGGTACTTCCGGTAGCGGAGGGAAGAGCTCGGGGTGATCGCATGGCACACACCATAGATTAGACAGCCTGGGAATGTTTACTCTGATAATGAACATGTGTTTTGAAAACTTATACTCATATTATGTTTTGGAATGATCACTTTACTTTAAGTAATGATTTATTAAAAGAAATTTTTGGTCTTAAATTTTGGGTTGTTACAAGTTGGTATAATATATATATATATATATATATATATATATATATATATATATATATATATATATATATATATATATATAGGGTGAGATTCAATAGAGAACCATAAATAACCAAGGAACCAAGGAGCCAATCATGAGAATCGGAAATCATAACAATCAACGGCCAAGGAAATAGACGTACACTTTTACATTGAACGCACACGCACCGGATTATATAAAAAAATACACCCTTTACAAAAAAAAAAAAAAAAAAAACCCACCACTATTTTTCGTTTAAATTTTTTTTAGGCCATTTTTTTATCAAAAAAAAAAACTGAATATACCGTTGTTCACGATTTTTCGTCTTCTTTCCATAGAGATCCATGATGATATATAAAAAAATGAACTTTTTTTTTCGAAAAAAAACCCACTTCATTTTATTTAATGAAAAAAGTTAAGGTCTATTTTTTATAGAAAAAAATTAATAAATATATCAAAATTCATATTTTTTGTACTTTTTAAACATAGATTCATATTCATGTTAAAAAAAACGATATTGCAGTTCAGATTCACATTGTGAACTTGTTCAGATTCATATTATAAACCTGTTCAGATTCACATGGTGAACCTCCTTAGATTCACGGTGTGTCTAATAATAAATCAGATTCACAGTGTGAATCTGAACTGATCGGAGCTTTTCACATTGTGAATGTTACAATTTGAAATATTTACAGTTTAGATTCACAATGTGAATCTACACTGATCGATGTTTTTTTTTGTGAACCTTCTCAGACTCACAATGTGAATCTGAACTGTTTGAAATTTTTCATATTGTGAATGTTAAAAATTGGAATATTTACAGTTTAGATTTACAGTGTGAATCTACACTGTTCGAGTTTTTTTTTAAATCGGTATTGATGTTTATTAATAGAGTACAAAAAATTAATATTTTTGGTATAATTAGTTTTTATTTTTATGAAAAAAAGCTTAAATATTGAAAAAAATAAGAAAATTAAGTGAGTTTTTTTCGAAAGAAATCGTTTTTTTATATATTATCATGGATCTCTATAGAAATAGGACGAAAACTTGTGAACAATGGTATATTTGGATTTTTTTTCAATAAAAAACGTGACCTAAAAAACATTTAAATTAAAAAGGAAGTGAGTTTTGTTATAATTCGGTACATGTGCGTCCATTATAAAAATTTACAACATTTCATTTTGTCGTTGATCGCTTTAAATTCCAACCTTTGGATTGGTTCATTGGTTCTTTGAATAATAATGCTTTTCTATTGACTTTTCCATATATATATATATATATATATATATATATATATATATATATATATATATATATATATATATATATATATATATATATATATATATATATCCAGTTAGAAATTGTTTTTGTTAGGAAGGTAAGAAGTTTTTTTTCTACATATTTTTTTTGACGAAAAAAAATAAATGATCACTAGATGATTCACAAGAAAAAATTCCCAAAAGAACATATTTATTATTCATTTTTAATTAAATTAAGAAAAAAATTCACTTTTATGACAATTTTAGTGAATAACAACAAAATCATTGTATAAATGAATCATCGAGATGTTTTTTTGAGAATTTTTTCTTCTGAATCATCTTACAAATGAATCATCTAATGATTCATTTTGTTTGTTCGCGAAAAAAATATGTAGGAAAAAAACTTCTTACCTTCCTACCAAAAATTTCCTTCTTATTTGATCTTGACTCTCTTTCTCTCTCTCTCTCTCTCTCTCTCTCTCTCTCTATATATATATATATATATATATATATATATATATATATATATATATATATATACATTCTTTTGTTTGATATATTTATTATATTGTTCTTAAACTTCAACCCTAACTTGATTTACTTTTAAGATATTGGAAATTTCACTATTATTATTCTATTACATCACATGTTTTTGCTGAACACCTACTAGACTATATATATTTGAGTTGAAAATGAAAATTATGTAAGACGAAGATAAATGTGTAAATTATAAAAAATTTGGAAGCTAATAAAGTTAAAAATTAAATTATAGGAACATTGGACAATTAGAATGTATTATATGATACAAAAAAATGAAGTAGTATGGTGACTTTGGGTACCTAAGCTTGTATACCCTTAAGGGTATATTCATTTTTCCTATATATATATATATATATATATATATATATATATATATATATATATATATATATATATATATATATATATATATATATATATAAGTTCATTTGAGACGACCTAATTTTATGAAACCAGGAGATGCAATCCTAGCAATTCATCTAGTAGATAAAAAAAAATATTTTTAAAATGCAAAATAATTGAAAATTTTCAAAAAAAATTTCAAATATTATTTTCAGAATTTATATTTTCCAAAAAATAATAAAATACTAAAAAATAGAAAAAATACATTTTTTACATATTAGTAGAATATTAGAATATTCTACATATTTGACAAATCTAGTAGAATAATCTAACATTCTAAAAATCACATTAGAATATTTACATTGTAATATTCTATTAGAATATTTCACGTATTTAAAAAAACGGTAATTTTTTTTAGGTAATTAAAGTTTCGAAAATAACAATTAAAAAAAGAATTTTTGAATTTTTCTTTTTATTTTGCATTTTAAAATTATTTTTATATTTGGTGTCATGGTCTCACAAAATTAGTATGGTCTCAGATTAATCTGAATATATATATATATATATATATATATATATATATATATATATATATATATATATATATATATATATATATATATATATATATATATATATGATCATTTGAGAACTTAAAGTTACCGAAAACTGGATAATTAAAGGACGAGCGTTAGATCATTTATTTGTATGGCTTAGATGATTAGTGACACAATTTGTAAATAAGAACAACTTTAAATCTATTTTAGACTTTTTAAAAATAATCACAATGACATATTAGGCATTAACAATATTATTCCTTAACAATTAACTTAATTAATATAATAAAACCCTTTTTATCATAATTCTTCATTGTCTCTCTCTCCCCCTCTCTTACTCTTTCACGCGCACACACACACACACACACGTCTTCACCGCACTCCGACTTCGAAATGTCATTGCCTCCACCTGAGATAACATCGGCGATAAACTGACAATCGATCTCCGACTTATTTTTCGATGACCGATTTGCATCTCAACCTTATATCTGATGATCGATTCACATCTCAATTAATCTCTCGATCTGTCAATCTCGATCCCATAATCTGCCCTAGTCTACCACTCACATACATTGGAAATTGACAATCGACCATGATGATCGTCAATTTCAACAATAATCACTGTAAGTTGAGGAGATTTGTATAAGGACACAACATTACTCCATTCTTATACTTACTTCGTTCTTTTTATGTGTTTCAGAAAATGTCGACTTGCCGTTCTATTACATAATGTTAGTTTTACCTGTTGATTATCAAACAAGCAAGCAGTCTCTAATAAGCATCACCAAATGCCTACCAGGTGTTTGTGAAAAGACTTACTGAAATCCTTTTGTTCCTTGGATAACATCAATCCCCCGATCAGGTTTAATTCCATATTTCTTCTAAATCATTGTTTTATGTTCTAGAGTTCTTCTGTATATGTATAGTTGGTAGGTTCTAGAGTTGTTGCACACTACCATCACTCCCAAACACTTATTGGTCATATCTCCAACCAATATAGTTGATCAGGCTATATTAATCCCATATATGATTACATAACTACCCAGGTTTGACTGTAATGTCCAGCATCCAAATACTTTTGAGTTGTTATGACTGTGAAAATGTTCTTATATGTATGAATGTTAGTATACTTCTTTGTAAATTTTTTTAAAATATACTTGTAGTCAGAGCTCTCAGCCCTAATGTAATTATAGTTTGTATATCTTTTATGAATTGATATACTTAGTTCACTATAAACAATACCCTGATAACAATCTGTCACACCCCCAAACCAGACGGCGGAAACGTCTGGGGGTGGAGGACTTCATTTGTAGTATCACAATACATGCATCATAGTAATCAAAGTACAAACTACCATTGCATTTAAAAGTAAAATTATTTACATGTGTTCAATCACTATATACTAACACCAAAATAGTTATAACAAAATAGGGAAGATATGACTCAAAATGGCTCCATCTTCTCAAAAAGCTTGGGGAGTACCTGTTTATTGTTTCCCTGAGAATACAAGTAATTTGAAAAGAGAATATCAACATAAATTTGAATGAGTGCATAAGTATTTATGCTTAAAACTATGTTTATGTTCCTTGAATATGTAAATTGTTCCAGAAAATCCTATATTTTCTGATGTGTATGAAAAGTAGTTTTAATCCTATAAAATCGTTCTGTTTGTAAACCACTGTTTTGTATTTGTATCCTTTTGTAAAACCTATATAAGTGAATGTGCCTGGCTCTACCAACTGTTATTGTAAATTGTATCTCTGTAAACTAGTACTTTGAAAATGTACTCATGTTTAGTTAAATGTACACTAACGTATTATTAATATCTTTTTAATGAGTTATTATAACCATATTGTGACTAGATGGTCTGAAACAAACACTTTAATGCGTTTAAACCGTTGATAAAAATTGTCACTCATAGGCGTGTATGCATGACTGTAGCTAGCAGTCCGAGTGCGGGTTTATCAATCCCAATATAGATCTATACACACTTGTTTCGATCTCTGACTGGAGATTCTGGTTATAATATCAGGACTTTAACTATGTTGTTTAAATGAATAATCAACCTGAACATGTTGTCTCATAAAAATCATATAAACGTTACGTGTATAATAATAACCCAATCATTCTAAAATAAATGATTGATAGTAATTTCCTTGTTTAGTATACTCTAATTGTACTTGAAAGTTGTATACCCTTTCTTAGTTTAGAATCAAACTCTTGTTCTTGTATAATAGTATAAACCCATGTTCTTGTAAAAAATGTACTCCAGTATACTTGACTAGTGAGTTAGTGTTCTTGAATCATAAATTATACCTATTATAATTTATATGTACTTTCTGTATTGATATTAACTGTTCATGAATGCAATCCCTTGCTCAACATATTACAAAAGGTGTTTGAAACTAAATGAAATAATCTTTATATATATCTATATATATATATATATATATATATATATATATATATACACAAGATATATAACTAAAATTGAAATGACAGTCGGACAAATAACTGATACCCTAAATCCACATCCAAATAAGGAAAAGGAAATAAAGTGAGTTATCATTCGTAAGACTTTTAAATCTTATATATATATATATATATATATATATATATATATATATATATATATATATATATGATTTTTTGGAAAAAATATAAGTTTATAAAAGAGTTTAATATTTTTGAAATACTTTTGATGACTTGATGTCATTTTATCACAAATTGAAATCATTTTTATGTAACACAAAATCCTTGTGTTAGACTTGTATTCCTCCCCCCCCCCCCTCTAAAACTGTAAAAAATTATGAAAAATACAAGGTTATGAACTCATTGTATAGGTTGTGAATGGGGTAGCACTTTGTTGCTAGAAAAGTGGGCGTTATTGTTGGAAATCAGGCCTTGCGAGGGTCGGTTTAGATACCGAAAGACTCTATTTTTGCTGACTTTTGGTGTCTCCAGATGTTAATTGAGTGTTGGATATGATATCGGGGCTTCGGGGTGTTGTAGGGGAGTTTATGGAGGTGAAAAGTGTGAAAAATATGTGAAAGTAGTGTAAAATTGGAAATGGAACCGGAGAATGTTGCATGTATATATAGGGCCGAAGCCTCAAATCTGAAGGGGGGAGGATGCGACGCGTGTTCAGACAGGTGGTGAAGGGGAGACAGATGCCAGCTTCGGGTGCGAGGGGAGGCCAGGCGTCGGTCTTGCGGGTTGCACATGCATCTCGGCTCGGTTGCTCCATGGGTGCGAGGCGCGTCGACTTCTCATTGGGTCGCGGCTTCGGCCGAATCAGCGAAGGACATGCGGCAGAGACGAGTCGAAGTAAAAGCTTTTCTCACATGTGTATAACATGCACAATACTTATTTTTCTTATTACTTTTTATTAAATAAGTCAAATACCCATGCTTCTTAAGACAAGCCATGCTCTTATTTAAATATTCAAAAAACCATACTCTTATTTAAATAATCAAAAAGCCATTCTCTCATTTAAATAATCAAAAAGCCATACTCTTATTTAAATAATCAATGAGTCATTCTCTCATTTAAATAATCAAAAAGTCATACTCTTCCTTTTTTACTCTTATTTTTATAAATTAACAAAAGGAAGAAGTCAAAACCTTTATATTTTATAAACCAAGTTTGTAAAATATAAACTTTAACTTTTTGAAAGACATAAGAATTTGTCTAGTCCAAAATATTATGCATGACTTATTAATTCATACCATATGAATTATATAATGTTACTTGCTAATGAAAATTATTATTTCCTAGGAATAAATAATTTCCAATTTAATTATAAGAGTTTATTGAATATTTATTAAAACCAATTTCTAATAAATAATCAATTGTATCAAGTTGTTGTTAGTGTGACCTATTTATATCATACATTAATTAACAATATCACTTTAATATGATTCTTGAGCATACTAGATCTTTCAGTTTAGACTGTTAAAGTCCATTAAAAAATTATTAACTCTCTTATATGATATCTGTTCTTGACTGTCTTTATATTGTCGAATAGGTGTTGATGAGATCTACAACTCTCGCTAAGATTGTTTATCCTAACAGTCGACTGATTTCAATTTTGGTTTCAGAGTCGTCACTGTTACTCCGAAATATTGGAAAAATCATAACTTTCTCTAGTGATGCCAGAGAACGTTCTGTATAACTACGGAATCCTTTTCACATATACTATAATTCTTGTTAAGATCATTTGTTATAAATAATCATCTGTCTAAAAGTCATCTTTAATGTTTATTTTGACTAGCCCGAATCATCGGGTATTAAAATTATCTCCCCCTAAGGATGATTACGTCCTGGAATCATCAACAAAACATGGCTTGTATAATGGCTCCCCTCATTGCACTGCCATCATATGTATTAATCATAACTATTACATCTTTTTGTTGAGTTTCTAACTCTGAGATGTCTTAACTGTTGGTGGTGCTCTATATTGCACCCACTCTAAATTCGGTCTTCATTGGAGACTCATGCTCCTAAGATTAGTCCTCTACTTCAACTATCATAACAGGATTATGGGTCATTCTTTAATTACCTTTCATCATATGATACAATGGATAAACTCATGTTTCTTTGAGCTAGACTCCAAAATTAGAAGATACTTTCCTTTGATATAATCACATTCTAACAAGTAGCACTTCTAACATGTTGTCTAGTCTCAACGATGACTACGATACCTCTATCGATTGCTTCAATTATCTTTTTCCTTAGTAGGATGCTACGTCAATCATGCTTCTCCAAATTAATTTACTTTGCATACTTTTCACAAGTCGGAATCAATTTGATATGAACATTAGGGTTGGTATATATTCCTTTTCTTAGTCATTACCGAACTGATGGTAACGACAGACATGAACAAAACAAAATCAATTAGTAGTACCTTGGTAACCTTGTGACTTTTCCTAATTCAAGTGTAAGTCCAGTGCTTCTGGAAATATACACCTCTGCTACCTTTCACACCTACTCATACTCATCCCAAGAACCGCCTCGCTTTCTTAAGTTATTATTCCTAAAATCACAAAAACAATTCAACATATAAGAATGTTTCCAAAGAATCATAAAATTTTCTTAGACTCCACTAGGACTTCATTCATGCATATGTTCAACAACGATTCTTCTTCTACTTTGTTGGTGGTGGAAACAATAGATGATGAGAAAAGTTTAGGGATTTTATCAAAAGTCCTATCTTCCTACCAAATCGAAAGTTTACTTCAGACATTTTTTAAAGGCAAGATATAACTTTCGATATCTTCCAATAGGTATGATTTACTATCATGAACCTCCTTATTTCCTTATTTTTCTTAGTCCAGGATGGTTCATATCATTTCCTGAACTTCTGCCATTGTGATAGATTTAGGTGCAGGTGCAACAACCGATGCATGACCCATTACATGCTTAGGCTCAAGTTGACGCCTTCTGTTGATATTTCCTAGTTTTCTACGAATCTTCACCATGATGTTTTGAGACAAAAATATAGATCGGGAAGGTTTTATTTATGATAGACGCATAATTCCTCCTTGTCACTCCAAAAGTTACATGTCAGCTCTACTACTGTAATTAAATATTAAGAAACCTAAAAACATAAAATTTTCTAATTCGAGGTCGGCAACAGACCTAAAAGTTATTAAGATAATAGAAATTTAGATAGGCAACCTAAGACATGCTATAATTCAAACCATTTAGCACATAAAAGCAAATTAGGCATCTTATCCTAAAGTAAGCTAGTGATCGTGTCAATTCAGGTGTACTACCTAAAATATAATAGATATACACGTCTCATAATCATTGCTTAGTATTCTAAGTTAAAATCGAGAAATCCTAAAAATTCCTAGTTCTCTTAAACTAATGCTCTGATACCAATTGTGACACCCCCATTTTTACCGTCGGTTATTTTCAAACTTTTAATTTATGCTTATTTATACATAGTTTATTCATTAATACAAAATTTGGTCTCGTAATTGTATTTTCGAAGAAATGTTTCCATTGATTTATTAAGGATGGGTATGTCATAACTGATACAAGAAACATAAACATAAATTGAGACTTACAATGTATCAATATACTAACGGTCTACATCTCTTTAAATCTGTTAGTAGATATATACATCATTATCCAAGAGCCTTTATTTAATTACCAGAGATTCAATTAAACTAACTGGGTCAGGTTGGGAAACATGGTGTGCACATATGGTTTTCAATCAACAATAATATAATTAACATGTTTAATTATCAAACAATTAATCCGATTACCCATTCTAATTTTCTTATTTATTCTTCCTTTAGGATCTATCCTAACGGCTATTTTTAATCATCGTTGCTGACAGTACTGTTACAAGGATTTCTCTGCAATACATGTCAGTAGGTTTCTTTTTATTTTTACTCCTAAGGGTTTGTCCTAAGAAATAGGCACAAAATCCATTGCTTCCACTATTTATCTATTAGGCGCTAAATCCATAGCTTCCAGTGTTTATCAATTAGGCACTACGTCCGTAGCTTCCAATGTTGATCTATTACGCACTAAGTCCATAACTGTCAGTGTTTATCCATTAGGCACTAAGTCCATAGCTGCCAGTACTTATCTATTAGGCACTAAGTCCATAGCTTCCAATGTTTATCTATTAGGCACTAAGTCTATAGCTGCTAGTGTTTATCTATTATGCACTAAATCTGTGACATCCCCAAAATCTCGGCCAGAAAAGACCGATTTCATTTATGCTTTTTAAAATAATTTTCAGAGTAAATCCTTTTAATTTTAAAAGAGATGCGGAATTTGTTCCCAAAAACAAAACATGATAAAATAGATATTTATCAAAACATTTCATAAAGAAATATGATTTCATTTCACAATCAAAAGTCGGGATGTCATGTTCCGATACAGATCATAAAGCATAAACAATAGCATTACAAGTCATTCAACAAATATATACATATACAGACTTGTAAACAAAACAACTTGATGTTCGCTCATCTTAAGCTCTTGCGCCACTTCCTGTAAAATAAATCAACTGAGTGGGTCAGACTTGGGAGCCTGGTGAGCATATAGGGTTTTCAACCCACAATAATTATATTTAATTTCAACAATCAACAATAAACCCGATTACCCATTCCCGTTATCCTCACCTTACGTTCCTAAAAATAACGTCTATTATAAGGAACCTATTTCAGGATTTTTCATCGGGACGGACATTACTGCAGAGGGGCTTCCTCAACAATAAGTGTCCTAAAGGCAACCATGTGGGGGATAGAGTACACCGGTGAACACGTCGTTCACAACACCTACAGGTAATGAGCCTGCTAGTGTTCCACAGGACAGTCTAGAATAGTCCGTGGTCGTCATCCATACTCTGCTGAATGACTAGAATAACACCAATAACACCGAGGCCTCTCATCTGTTTATTACACACCAATTATCTACCCATGTTCTACCCAACATATTAGTAGATAAAAATATACGTTTTTATACATAGTTTAAAAACCTGTATAACATGCTTTAAGCAATACATATTCCACATAACAGATGAGGCATACACACATAACACGTATTTCATAGAGAATACATCTTATCTATAAGATAGAAGAGAGTGAATATACACTCACACGTATAACAACCAAATATATACACCTAACACGTATTTTATATGAAATACTTCATAATATTGCGTTGGAATGAAAATAACTACACACTCACTTGATCAAAAGATAATCGGGCAGCACTACGGCTTGTAGAAGGGGTGTTTCTCCGTAGATCTGGAAGATCTTCACAAAACCGGGCTCCCCGCGGGCAGCGTTTCGGCTCGGGAATAACGCTCTTCGGGATCCTCGGGGCTTCGGATCTTACTTCGGGGCTCGGGAATATTACCGGGGCTTTGGGGTATAATCGGCACGCAAAACGAGGCAAAACTTAGAGAGAGGGAAGAGTTTGAACAAGAGAAAATGGCTGAATTCGAGTTCTATTTATAGGCTGCTGGGTCTGGGATTACGCGGGGCGTACTCAAATTACGCGGGGCGTACTCAGTACGCGGGGCGTACTCGGGTTACGCGGGGCGTACTTTGACGTCACTGCGTGCGTCGACTGGTGGCACTCGAGTATTGATCAGACAAGTTGCAACCGACTGAGTACGCGGGGCGTACTCAAATTACGCGGGGCGTAATTGACTTGTCAAACTTCTAAATTGCGTAACTTTCGCATACGAGCTCCGTTTTCGATGTTCTTTATATCCACGCGAAGGTCAGACCATACTCTACAACTTTCATTAAGACTCCGTCGGCTAATTTTGACTTTTAGTTTTATTATTTATTTTTAGAAGGCCGGGACAGAAAAACTTCGTTATAAATTCATAACTTCTTCGTCTGACGTCCGTTCTCGCCTAACTTTTCATTGCTTCGCTACTAACAACAAGATCTTCGATTCTCATTTAGATTGTTTCGGCTAAAAACCCCTCGATCTCAAATCGAGTATTCGGGCTGTATACTGCTAAGTCGAAACTTAGAAAAATCATAACTTCCTCATACGAAGTCAGATTTGGGCGTTCCTTTTATGCACGCTCTCGGTTTAACGAAATCTACGACTTTCGTTTAGATCGCTAAGGCTAAATATCGCTCTATCTTAAATTCATATTTTACGTCACTCGGCGTCGTGTCGGTTCTGTCGCGAAACTTCGACAGGTCATAACTTCTTCGTTATAACTCGGATTTTGGCATTCCTTATATCTCCGGAATCCTTGTTTCGACCACTACAACTTTATGCAAAGATGTCGGGCTTATCTCACACTTAAATTTTGACGCTTATTTTATTCTTAATTCATTAAATTATAAAAATTAAGAAAATACACACATAAATCACATAATTCAAATAATTCACAAATAATACATTCTTATTATTTCAAGTTGAGTTACAAGGTTAACCTAGACTATTACATTGCTAAAAATGGCAAGCCTAGAAACACGGGCGTTACAATTCTCTCCACCTTAGAATGATTCCGTCCCCGGAATCACACACCAGCAAACAAATGTGGATAGCGACTCATCATGTCACTCTCCGTCTCCCAGGTGAGATTTGGCCCATTCGTGTGTTTCCATCGGACAAGCACTAACTCCACCATCTTACGTCGCAATTTCTTAGTCTTTCGGTCAACAATTGCCTCCGGTTCCTCAATCAACCTTTTGTTCTCATCGATCATCAACTCTGAAAGTGGAATTATGTCGGGAACTTCTCCCGTGAACTTCCTTAATTAACACACATGGAAAGTGTTATGAATTCCATTCAGTTCTTCTGGTAGTTCGAGCTTGTAAGCTTGGTTCCCAATCCTCTGAAGAACTTTAAACGGTCCAATAAACTTTGGACTTAACTTTCCCCTTTTTCCAAATCTTATAAGTCCCTTCCACGGCGAGACTTTAAGCAAAACCGAATCTCCAACTTCAAAAGTCATCGGTCTTCGCTTTTTGTCAGCATAACTCTTTTGACGATCCTGAGCTGCTAACATTCTCTCCCTAATTATTTTCAACTTTTCAGCAGTTTGATGGACTATCTCCGGCCCCATAAACTGCTTTTCCCCAGCCTCAAGCCAACAAGATGGCGTACGACACTTCTGTCCATACAAAGCTTGATAAGGTGCCATCTTTATGCTCGAGTGAAAACTATTATTATAGGAAAATTCTACCAAAGGTAAATGTTCATCCCAATTACCTAGGAATTCCAAGGTACACGCTCTCAATATATCTTCAAGTGTTTGTATCGTCCGTTCGCTCTGACCATCAGTCTGCGGATGGTAAGTTGTACTTAAACACAACTTGGTACCCAATTCCTCTTGTAGACTTTTCCAAAATCTTGAGGTGAAACGATTATCACGATCCGACACAATTGTTAGCGGAACACCGTGAAGTCTTACATTTTCCTTCACATAAGAATTCGCAAGCTTTTCCATAGACCATTTCTCATTGGCTGCTATGAAATGCGCACTCTTAGTGAATCGATCGACGACCACCCAAATCATGTCGTGACCATTCTTTGTTCTGGGCAGTTTAGTGACAAAATCCATAGTAATGTCTTCCCACTTACCCATAGGCACAGACAATGGTTCTAAACTCCCGTACGGTTTCTGATGTTGTGCCTTGACTCTTGCACAAGTCACACACTCAGCCACATACTTCGCAATGTCGAGCTTCATCGTCGGCCACCAATAATAGGGTTTCAGGTCCCTATACATTTTAGTGCTACCAGGATGAATTGAGTACATGGTCTTGTGAGCTTCTTCCATCAGAAGATCTCTGACTCCTCCTGTCTTAGGTATCCAAATCCGATTTTGGAACACCTTCAGTCCGTGACTGTTTACACCGAACACCAACGTTTTGCCCAAACGTTCCTCCTTCCGGTCATTCTTCTCCGAAGCTTCCTCTTGAGCTTTCTTTATACTTTCTAAAATGGTTGAGACAACTTCAATTCTCAACGATCTTGGCCTTCGCTTTTCAAGATTGACTTTCCGACTGAGAGCATCAGCAACAACATTGGCCTTACCGGGGTGGTAAAGTATCTCACAGTCGTAGTCTTTAAGTAGTTCCAGCCAGCGTCGTTGCCTCATATTCAATTCTTTCTGACTAAAGAGATATTGGAGACTCTTATGATCAGTGAAAAGTTTGCACTTCGTGCCATAGAGGTAATGCCTCCATATTTTCAAAGCGAAAACTACCGCTGCCAACTCCAAATCATGAGTCGGGTAGTTCTTTTCATGCTCTTTCAGCTGTCGAGATGCATACGCGATCACCTTATCTCTTTGGGTCAAAACACAACCCAATCCAACACCAGACGCATCGCTATAAACAGCGAAGTCTTCAACTCCATCGGGTAGAGAAAGTATCGGTGCCTCGCATAGTTTCTTCTTTAGCTTCTTGAATGCTTCTTTATGCTTATCACTCCAAGCATAAGTAGCTCCTTTGTGGGTCAAAGCTGTTAATGGACTAGCAATCGAAGAAAAGCCTTGGATAAACCTTCGGTAATATCCGGCTAATCCTAAAAAGCTTCGAATCTCCGTGGGACTTTTTGGTTGTTCCCACTTCATTACAGCTTCAATCTTTGTTGGATCAACCATTATACCTTCTTGGTTGACCACGTGACCCAAGAATTGGACTTCTCGAATCCAAAAATCACATTTAGAGAACTTCGCATACAGCTTCTCCTTCTTCAAGACTTCCAAAACTTCTCGTAAGTGTCTGCCATGCTCCTCTTGGCTTTTTGAATAAATCAGAATGTCATCTATGAACACTATCACAGATTTATCAAGGAACGGGTTACAAACTCTGTTCGTTAAATCCATGAATGCTGCGGGAGCATTGGTTAGTCCAAACGACATAACCAAAAACTCATAGTGTCCATATCGGGTTCCGAATGCAGTCTTCTCTATATCCTGCTCTCTTACTTTTAGCTGATGATATCCTGACCTCAAGTCGATCTTTGAGAAATAACTTGAACCTTGTAGCTGATCGAATAGGTCATCAATCCTCGGCAACAGATATCTATTCTTTATTGTTGCCTTATTCAGCTCTCGGTAATCAATGCACATCCTCATGCTTCCATCTTTCTTCTTTACGAATAACACCGGAGCTCCCCAGGGTGATGAACTAGGTCTAATGAAACCTTTGTCCAATAACTCCTGAAGTTGCATCATTAGCTCCTTCATCTCCGTCGGTGCTAATCGATAAGGTGCTTTTGCAATTGGCATTGTTCCGGGCAACAAGTCAATACGAAATTCTACTTGTCGATCGGGCGGTAATCCAGGAAGATCTTCGGGAAATACTTCCGGATAATCACACACAACAGGAATATTTTGCATCACCTTCTTTTCCTTCTTAGCATCGATCACGAATGCTAAGTATGATGTACACCCCTTGGTCAAACATTTTCTGGCTTTCATTAGAAAATGATTCCAGAATTTACTCTGCGTTTATCTCCATACACCATAAACGATTCCTTTCCAGGCGGATTCACTTTCACTATTTTCTTCTTGCATAAAATTTCGGCATCATTGGCACTAAGCTAATCCATTCCCAAAACGATGTCGAAACCATTAAGTTCTATAGGTAATAATTCCTCGTGGAACTTATTCCCATTCAAATCAATTAAAATGTTTTTCATACGATGGCTAACAGGTACAATCTTGCCACTAGCAACTTCGACTAATAAAGCATTATCTAGTCTCACAATAGGCAAAGCTAGTTTTCTACCAAATTCATGCGATATAAAGGAGTAGTTGGCTCCAGAATCAAATAAAATTTGGGCAGGCAATTTGTTAACGAGAAAGGTACCTGAAGCGACATCAGCTTCATCTTTAGCAGCTTCCAGTGTCATCTGGAATGCTCTCGCCTTTGGCTTTGGCGGAATGTTGGGTCTTGCTGCCTCCTTCTTCTTCGGACAATCCCTTGAGATGTGCCCCTCCTCACCACAACCATAACAAACATTCTTTGTGAAGGTGCATTCGTTGGCATAATGCCCTGGCTTTCCACATTTGTAGCATGTGGTTTCCCCGCCACACTTCCCATGATGCTTCTTCTTGCACTTGTCGCACCATTTCGCCTCTACCTTTCCTCCACTTCCTCTCGAACTAGACTTCGAGAATTTACTTTTCTTGCTGGACCCTGAAAATCCATCGATTTTCCTTTTCTCACCAACCTCTGACCTTTCCAGACCTTTTTCCCTGATCTGGGTCTCAACATTTCTAGCAGCCCAGATGGCGGCTTTCAATGTGGTTGCTTGCTTAACCATTGGACCATAGTCCGCTGGTAGTCCAAGGGCAAACTTGTTGACCTTAGAGAGTTCTGTAGGCACCAAATATGGGATAAACTTCATCTTTTCCGTGAAACTTGTAGCGTATTCAGTAACGCTCAATTTCCCTTTCTTCAAATTCTGAAACTCATTACTAATTTCCAGAAGGTCCTGCTCGGAGCAGTATTGCAGTTTTAGTTGTTCCAGAAAGTCTTCCCAAGACATTTTGCTTGCTTCTCCCTTGGGCATAGAGTCAGCTAATAGCTTCCACCAACTCAACACGCCAGATTTTAGTAGAGGGATCGCAAGAGCGGTCTTCTGCCTGTTGCTGCATTCGCAACTTTCAAACATAGTCTCCATTTCAGAGACCCAGTCCATAACTTGTACCGGCGTCGGGCTTCCGGATAGGCATGGTGGTTTGGATGCCATGAAATCCTTATACTTGCACCCACGACCATCATTTCCTCCATACTGGTTATTGCGTCTAACCACTGGTTGTTCATCTTGACCAATGATCCCACTAAAGTTTTCTCCTTCAGACTGCCCTCCATTCTCCTCGGGCTCTTCCGCTTGAATTGACGGTTCTTCACGATTCTGCCTAAGCAGGCGTCTTGTTTCTTCCATCTGACGATCCAACATCATTTGAATCATCATTTGTACACCAGCCATTGTTATCGGCTCAGGTGCAGCAGCTACGACAGGTACTTGCTCGATTACAGGCGGTTGATTCCTGTTTTCATCAGTATTTCCAACTCCGCTTCTTGTTCTCACCATTTTGATCTATACACCGAATAATTTCACCTTATTACTCCAAACGATTACATGCTAGTTCTAATATCGTACATATACGCTTAGAATCCTAAACACATAAACCTTCAGATCCGGTTGGCAACAAACCATAGATCCGAACAAATAATATCATATATGGCAACATATAACATTTAGCACATAAAAGCATTTTAGGCAACTATCCTAAAATAAACTAGTGCTCGTGTCTAAAATTTATTAGACACACACCTCACAATCTCCACTTAGAATGCTAAGTTTAAGTTTAGAAATCCTACAAATTCCTAATTCGCTTAAACTAATGCTCTGATACCAACTGTGACATCCCCAAAATCTCGGCCAGAAAAGACCGATTTCATTTATGCTTTTTAAAATAATTTTCAGAGTAAATCCTTTTAATTTTAAAAGAGATGCGGAATTTGTTCCCAAAAACAAAACATGATAAAATAGATATTTATCAAAACATTTCATAAAGAAATATGATTTCATTTCACAATCAAAAGTCGGGATGTCATGTTCCGATACAGATCATAAAGCATAAACAATAGCATTACAAGTCATTCAACAAATATATACATATACAGACTTGTAAACAAAACAACTTGATGTTCGCCCATCTTAAGCTCTTGCGCCACTTCCTGTAAAATAAATCAACTGAGTGGGTCAGACTTGGGAGCCTGGTGAGCATATAGGGTTTTCAACCCACAATAATTATATTTAATTTCAACAATCAACAATAAACCCGATTACCCATTCCCGTTATCCTCACCTTACGTTCCTAAAAATAACGTCTATTATAAGGAACCTATTTCAGGATTTTTCATCGGGACGGACATTACTGCAGAGGGGCTTCCTTAACAATAAGTGTCCTAAAGGCAACCATGTGGGGGATAGAGTACACCGGTGAACACGTCGTTCACAACACCTACAGGTAATGAGCCTGCTAGTGTTCCACAGGACAGTCTAGAATAGTCCGTGGTCGTCATCCATACTCTGCTGAATGACTAGAATAACACCAATAACACCGAGGCCTCTCATCTGTTTATTACACACCAATTATCTACCCATGTTCTACCCAACATATTAGTAGATAAAAATATACGTTTTTATACATAGTTTAAAAACCTGTATAACATGCTTTAAGCAATACATATTCCACATAACAGATGAGGCATACACACATAACACGTATTTCATAGAGAATACATCATATCTATAAGATAGAAGAGAGTGAATATACACTCACACGTATAACAACCAAATATATACACCTAACACGTATTTTATATGAAATACTTCATAATATTGCGTTGGAATGAAAATAACTACACACTCACTTGATCAAAAGATAATCGGGCAGCACTACGGCTTGTAGAAGGGGTGTTTCTCCGTAGATCTGGAAGATCTTCACAAAACCGGGCTCCTCGCGGGCAGCGTTTCGGCTCGGGAATAACGCTCTTCGGGATCCTCGGGGCTTCGGATCTTACTTTGGGGCTCGGGAATATTACCGGGGCTTTGGGGTATAATCGGCACGCAAAACGAGGCAAAACTTAGAGAGAGGGAAGAGTTTGAACAAGAGAAAATGGCTGAATTCGAGTTCTATTTATAGGCTGCTGGGTCTGGGATTACGCGGGGCGTACTCAAATTACGCGGGGCGTACTCAGTACGCGGGGCGTACTCGGGTTACGCGGGGCGTACTTTGACGTCACTGCGTGCGTCGACTGGTGGCACTCGAGTATTGATCAGACAAGTTGCAACCGACTGAGTACGCGGGGCGTACTCAAATTACGCGGGGCGTAATTGACTTGTCAAACTTCTAAATTGCGTAACTTTCGCATACGAGCTCCGTTTTCGACGTTCTTTATATCCACGCGAAGGTCAGACCATACTCTACAACTTTCATTAAGACTCCGTCGGCTAATTTTGACTTTTAGTTTTATTATTTATTTTTAGAAGGCCGGGACAGAAAAACTTCGTTATAAATTCATAACTTCTTCGTCTGACGTCCGTTCTCGCCTAACTTTTCATTGCTTCGCTACTAACAACAAGATCTTCGATTCTCATTTAGATTGTTTCGGCTAAAAACCGCTCGATCTCAAATCGAGTATTCGGGCTGTATACTGCTAAGTTGAAACTTAGAAAAATCATAACTTCCTCATACGAAGTCAGATTTGGGCGTTCCTTTTATGCACGCTCTCGGTTTAACGAAATCTATGACTTTCGTTTAGATCGCTAAGGCTAAATATCGCTCTATCTTAAATTCATATTTTACGTCACTCGGCGTCGTGTCGGTTCTGTCGCGAAACTTCGACAGGTCATAACTTCTTCGTTATAACTCGGATTTTGGCATTCCTTATATCTCCAGAATCCTTGTTTCGACCACTACAACTTTATGCAAAGATGTCGGGCTTATCTCACACTTAAATTTTGACGCTTATTTTATTCTTAATTCATTAAATTATAAAAATTAAGAAAATACACACATAAATCACATAATTCAAATAATTCACAAATAATACATTCTTATTATTTCAAGTTGAGTTACAAGGTTAACCTAGACTATTACATTGCTAAAAATGGCAAGCCTAGAAACACGGGCGTTACAAAATCCATAGTTGCTAGTGTTTATCGATTAACACTAAATCCATAGTTGCTAGTGTTCTATGGGATTGTCATCAATTAGTCTCGTAGTTATCACCTATTATTTGCTTGGTGACCACATCATTGGTACACTAGTATCATTCCTAAAGTTGTGGCATCTTGTCTTTACCTACATACTATGGTGTCTTTCACTACCCCCTCGTTATCCAATGTATAATAGTTACAAAATACGTATATTGTATACATAATATAAACTTATCTTTATAACATTTCATCTAACACATAACATATTTCCACATAAGCAAGTATAGAAATTAATTAATAAGATACTTCATATTTATGTCTCAAATGAAAGTAACTATGCATTCACCCGAATATAGTGGATGCCTTGGAATTTGAGCAAAACATTGCCTTAGCACTTTAGCTATTCTTCTGAGGTGGCCTAGGTTCACATTACTAAATCTTAGTTTTATATTCTTGACTAATGATAGTATATATTCCTCACTAATCTCATTATCCACATCAAGATCTATCATGTAAGGAACAACCAGGTAAGATCATATCGAAGGTAGGGCCTGTTTGGTATACAACATATACTGTTTGGAAATCCCACTTTAAACACCTCACAAAATCCAACCTCCAAATTATCCTTGTAAATAGACCAATCAGTATAATGACTTAGAGTCATTAATAAATCTTAATTTTAAGTTCATAATAATGACTATTACTATAATTAAAAGTTACACTTGAATAAATATAAGTGTAGCTTAACTTACAGAGCACACTAATGATAATTGGGAATTAAGGGGGGCTGAACTCTAAATTGAGAGCTTCTAATTGTCGGCTATTTGATACCGTACGACTTCGTTGAAGGGGTCTGGAACTCGAGAGAAAGAGGGTGTAAGGATACAAGAGGAATTCCAGAGGTTTATGGGTGAGCGAAGTGAAGAATGAGGATGAAGTCAAAGGTTTATATAGGCTAAAAAGGGGTGCGTGTTGTTCACATATCAAGTGCGTTCCATCCATGTGTTCGGACAAGGGTGACATGTCATTCTTTGTGTGGTGCCACATGCCGCATGCTGGGTTGTGTGGCAATGTGTGTTGCGCCTACTATTGTTGCTTTCGAGCACACGCGATGAATTTTTGTTTCTCCAAAAATTTATATCTTCTTCATACGATCTTCATTTTTAATGGCTTTTATATCCACGTGTAACTATCGACGATATATACAACTTTCATTTAGACCCCGTCAGCTACCTTTGAATTAATTTTTGAAGCTATATTTTTAACAGGGTTAGACTTTAAAGTTCGTTAGAACTTCATAACTCTCTCATATGGTATCTATCCTCAACTATCTTTATATTGAAAGATAAGTGTTGATGAGATTTTCAACTCTCTTTTAGATTGTTTTTCCTAACAATCGACCGATTTCAATTTCGGTTTCTGAGACGTATACTACTATGCTGAAATATTAGAAGAATAATAGCTTCGTCTTTATGAAGTTAGATTTGAACATTCTTTCTAAGTACAAAATCTTTTTCACATATACTATAACTTTTGTTAAGATAATTTATTCTAAATAGTCTTTTATTCAAAAAGTTGTCTTAAATATTTATTATGACTAGCTCAAATATGTGGGTGTTACAACAACTAACTTACAAATGAGAGCGGAAGGAAGAATCCTTCTATGCTCTTGGCTTTTATATAAGAAAGGAAGAAGTATAAATGACTAGTTAATATGCTTTCTTTTATTCTGTATTCTTATACGTAAATAGAAGATTGTACTTCCATAAAATGAATTCAAGTCTTGCAATTAAGAGGATGTAAGAATAAGGCTAAAGGGAGTGGTAACACTCTTAACACTTTGTCACGTCAGATTTTTTTAGTGTCAAGTCATTTTTGACCATTTAGAACTTAATCTTAATATTTGCTAAGGAGTAGTAACACTCCTAACACTTCATTTTTTAATTTTCTTTTTCTAATTTATTTAATTAATTTATTTTAATATACAAACATTTTTTGTGTTCTAATAATAAACACATTTTATTTTTGTAAACCACACACATTTTTGCAATCCAAATCCTTTCCCATTAAATACCCCCTTTTTCTTTATCAATGGAGCACCAACAAACAAGTATGGAGTTCAAGAAAGGAAATAGTGACTAAATACCCCCTTTGACTTTTCATTAAATTCTCTCCAGATTCTTGAAATCGGCACACCTCTTTCTCCCTTTTCCCTATCTTCCCAAATCTTCTCTAAGATTTTTATGTTTCGTTCATAAATTGGGTTTCCTACTTCATGGATCGATAATTTTATTGAAGTGGGTTTGTGAAGAGCGTACGATCATCTTCAATTAACTTTTAAATTTTAGGGTTTGATTTGATTTCACTAGCACTGAGAAGAAAAGGTTGTCTCTCTTATCGACATTGAGAGATTTTGTTTTTTTTGGATCTTGTTCTTGGTGTTTGGAACAACTTTGCTTTTCGTCTTCTTGTTCGAAATTCCTGGTAATTTCTTCAACAGTTATCTTTTTGCAATCCAGTCCAAACATTTATCTTTTTGCTCTGTTGTTTCTCTCTCTTCTAGCCAAAACTTCGACGAGTGCCCGGTAGCGACCACCCTAACGAGTGTTAGGGGCAGTGTTTCAAGTTGGTTAGCGAGCGTAGCGAGGCCATTCCGCTTAGCCTAAGGAAGTTAAAGAAAGCACCAAGCTCATGCTTGGATGGTTAAAAGAGAGAGGATACGAAGCGAGTGGATGTCCACCTCATCAATTATTTAACTTGTACACAACATGCAAAATGTTATATAAAAGTACAAATAAATACCTATAACATTTAAATCAAACAATACATCTAAATATAGCTAGTTAAACTGTGTATAATTATTATTTTCATGAAAAAAATAATTTCCCAATTAATTTCAGGTTACAATTTAATTTATTAATTATCATATTCCATAATAAATAACCACTTAAAATTTACTTGTTATATTGTTATATCGTCTAACCCTATAAAATCATAACTTATTAGCATTATAATTTCATAATGATCCTTCAAGTATAAAACATATGTCAAACACATTCAGATCAAGATGCCAATGTCAATTTTAAAACTTAAATTACACGATATTCATAGCATAATCTTTTGTATCTACTCTAATAAATGAAGGTTTTTTTGCCACTTGTCATATTCTCATTCAATTTGCCACATGTAATTTTATGGTAATTGTAAATTAATTTTTATTCCACTTGTTATTTTATGGTTTTTCAATTTTATTAAATACCAAATATAATTTAAATCTAATAATAAATGCATATCAATTTCATTAATGGAGTTTCCTTCTAATTTCAAAATTACTAAATTAAAGTTTTATTAATTTTCTTTATTTATTTATCTAAATTATTTGTATAAATTTAAAAGACAAAAGAAACACTTTAATTTTTATAATTCAATTCTCACTTTTCTTATAAATTAAAACTTATCAAATATTTTGAATTTTATATTGATTTCTTTTAAATAAATTCATTTGATACATGAGTCTCATACCTACTACCGTATTCAATCAAATAAAATCATACTTGTGTATAATAATTTTTCCATGTCATATATATATATATATATATAAAACATGTTTTGTTGTTTTCTTTTAATAATTTTAGTATTAAACTTAAAATTAGTATCAAACCTAATTATTTTTTAATTATGGTATTTTTTTATTATCTTGTGAGTGAAACTAGCATTGTACACGCAAAATCATATGTGCGTTATATATATATATATATATATATATATATATATATATATATATATATATATATATATATATATATATATAGGTTCATGTAATTCAAGTTCCGAAAATAATATTAAATTTTTTTTTTTGAATTTTCACATTTATTTTGCATTTTAAAATTATTTTTTAGAGTATGTATAGTGTAATATTCTATTAGAATATTTCACGTATTTAAAAAAAAATAGAATTTTTTATTATTTTTTATTATTTTTATTATTTTTTTTAGTTAATTCAAGTTCCGAAAATAATATTAAATTTTTTTTTTAGATTTTTACATTTATTTTGTATTTTAAAGAATATGTCAATGTAATATTCTATTAGAATATTTCACGTATTTAAAAAAAACGGGATTTTTTTTAATTTTTTTTATTTTTTTTAGATGATTGAAGTTCCGAAAATAATATTTAAAAAAAGAATTTTTGGATTTTTCCATTTATTTTTCATTTTAAAATTATTTTTAGATTTGGTCTCACGGTCTCACAAAATTAGAATGGTTTCAAATAAACCTGAATATATATATATATATATATATATATATATATATATATATATATATATATATATATATATATATATATATATATATATATATATATATATATATCGTCTTAGGTATAGAAGTTGTAAAACTACGTCTTTTTCAAAAAAAAATCAATTAAATGAGTTATCCTAATTATGTGGGTGTTTTGGATAACTTTTAAAAAAAATTATTAGCTTTTTAAAATGCTAATAAGATAAAAAAAAATGTTTGTCCGTTTAAAAAACACTTTCTAAAACAATTTTTTGGATATAAATTTTTTTTTTTCAAAAAGGTGGAAAATTCTAACTTTTTAACTTTTTAACCAATTACTTTGAAAAAATAGTTTTTCATATCCAAACATTTTTAAAACCAGTTTTTGTTAAAAAGCATGAGCTAACCACTTTTATTAAAAATCACTTTTACATAATAGAAAATAAAAAAGAAAGAGAAAAAAAAAAAAAAAAACAAAAAGCATATGATATGTATCCGTTCCATCCAAATCGGCTCCCAGATTTTTCGATTCTCGCCTCTTCTTCGCTGATGGCTTCCTTCGTTCTCCATCGATATGAATTCCTTCCTCTCCTCCTCCTTTTCAATTTTAATGTCATTTTTCCGGGCTATCGTTCTTCTTATTCGAACTTGACAAGGTTTTTTCCGGCCGATTATGTTTCCAATATCACCGTCTGGTTCTAATCTTGTTCCTGCCTCATTGGAGGAGTGGAGGTAAAGTGTTTATGAAGTTCAAACTTGACTACGGTGGCCTAGGATTCTCTGTACGAAGAATTTCACTTTGGTCCCATTGATCAATAGGCATCTCGACATATGAAGTAATTGACCTAACCTGCTCTGATGATCGAGTATTTATAAGGGTTATGTTTCTTTCTCTATCGTATCCTTGTTAATAATTTCTGGATCATATCCTTGTTCAAAATTTTGAGGACTTTCTTATTCTACCTCCTACATTCCTAGTGCTCATACATTTGTCTAGAAGATTAAGCCCACATGAGTTAAAGCTTGAAAAAATAACTACCTGGTCGAGTTTCGAAGGTTGTAGAGGATACATGATGTTTTAGAACCTGGAGAATTCTTATATAATTCAAATAAAGTTTCTACTGTGTATTGTCCTCGATGAAGGTTTAGTTGTCTTCTGGTTCTCTATTGTTATTATTTAATAGCATTTGAGGTTGTTTTTCTTCTTGGAGATGTATAGACTCCACAGCACACAATATTAAATGGCATTATAGTTTCACTCTTTATGTCAAAAAAAATCACTTTCAGCAAATAAGTAAAGAATTGAACTACATATTGTTATTGTAGTTGAAACTAGAAAGGGTAGTTTTGGTATCTTTTATTCAAAAAGTGTCCTAAATGTCGTTTTTTAGTACCTGTATCGTATGTGGAAGGAGCATGATTATTCTAATTCTTATCTTTCTAGAATTGTTAAAAAAGTCTTACTCTTTTTATTTTCATTGCAATATTGGCTCCTAGTCTTACATTAGCTTGTAACTTTTGATTGTTCTAAGTGAATTATTGGCAAGATTTGCTCAATTCTTCCATTTTGGTTGTTCAAAGTGGGTTCTTACCGATTAGAAAACAAAAATAAAAGTAGAATTTGTATCTGATAGAATAATAAAAAATGAAGTCGGTTAAATAGGATCGTACTTAAGGTAGTGCTAAAATTGTGAGCAACGACTCATTCCAAATTTCCACTACATCATTAATAAGAACCGAAACGCGAAGTACAATTCCATAACAGAATCAACTTAAAAGTAAGATGCTATCATATGGAAAACAATCGAAAAATACCAATGCATTAATAAGAGAATAACTTGAGGTGTATAATCTGTTAAAACTTTTAACAAAGAGATGAGAACCTAAGCTACTAAATCAGTGTAAAGATTTCAATCATCATATAAGTTTTAGACATAGTTCAAATTAACAAAACTAAAGATTTTGTAGCTAAAACTAAAGCCGAAGGAAAATCTGTAGATGTTCCAATGACAATTTCGATTTTTTTTTTCCACGTGGTTGTGTTAGAACCATTCAAGGATAAAATCATTGTTTGTCTTGTAAAGCTTCATCCGCCTACAATAGAAAAAATGTAAGCATTTAATTAAAAATTCAGGAAATAAAAAAAATATATAAATAACATTTTTTGTTACACCCAGTGGGATAATGACCTAATCCCTTACAGTGAAAACAAGTTCTCTTTTTCTTCGTAGTCTCCAAAGAAGACTTAATTTTGGTTGCATTTTTGGGATGCCTTTTCGTATTAGTCAGCACAATAGGATCCCGAACAGAAAACTGAGGTATCATGTCTACTTAAGAAATTTACATACAAGAATGTTGAGATGGATTTTCAGGTGCATTTGGCTTATCTTGAATCACTTCATCTTCTAAAGAATTTACCAATAAATTATTGAGTTTTCTTATCTTTGAAGGGAAACTTTTTGCAAGTTCAATTGCTTTACTACTATTTTCACGGACATACCATAGGGTTAAGGCACTGAATTCATTTTCATTATTCATTTCATCCATTCCAATGCTACGAGTACCCACCTCGAACCTAGCAGCAAGTGTTCACCTAGGTAAAATATAGTGGTTAGGAAGGGTTTGAACATGTCTCTTCTTGATCACATATAGACAATGCTTGCATAATATGCCATATGCTTCGAACTTAGCACATGAACAAGTGACATTCACTTGATCTTTGAGACATGTTCAAACCCTTCCTAACCACTATATTTTACCTAGGTGGACACTTGCTGCTAGGTTCGAGGTGGGTACTCGTAGCATTGTCACCAATGTGCTTTATCAACATTCACTTGACCAACCCGATATTTTATTTATTCTGCATTTTTGCTTAATGTCTTATGAGTTAGATTGCTAGTACCTTCTATCCATTCTTTTTTAAAAATCTCAAATATCTATCTAGTATAACAACCTTCGGCTTTCGCTTCTATTGGATGAACCGAAGAAAGAACTGTTTTGAGTTTATAGTTTTGAAGTCTTCATCTTCTTCAACGACTCTTCGAGACTCAATTGCTTTATCATATTTAGCTACAAAGTCATTCAACATAGTCTTGGAATTAACAAATTCATCAAAAAAGGAATGAATGCTCTCGCTTTGTTCGCTTGTGGTCATGCCAACAAAGAAAACATTCTTCAAGTACGCTTTAACCCAATGAACCTGTTGGTTATACATCTTGGTGATCCAATGATTATTTTAAAGGTTATATTTTTTACGCATAACTTGTCACTCCGCTTTAAATTCTTCAATTTTATCACTCTTTACCCATTGCTAATAAGATTCTTTGAATTCACTATAATGAGCTACTAGCCGTCGGAGATGTTCCAACTCATGTTTCTTAATATGCCATGCACAGTAGCGATATAGAGTGTTTAGAAAAACCTTTTTTATTGCATTACTCATAGCCTTATCTTGATCAACTTTTTTTTGGAACAACTAATACAAATATATACTAAACTACTCCTAAATTATTCCACATATGTCTACAATGGGTCTTGAACCCTCGATCTCAAGGAGGGAGGGCAACACCGGATACCGTTGGGCTAGAAGCCCGTTGGTTTATAGTGATCAGTTATAATTGCCTATGGGTACTTGTTGAACATGCACTTTAAAAAATGCTCAAATAACCATTGCAAAGTTTCTTCCTTTCAATTTCTAGCAATGTACTGGAAAATATAATGGATTGCCCATGATGGATCACCCCAACAAACGGAGAAAATGGCAATTTAAACTTGCTCGTCATGTAAGTAACATCAAACACAAAAACGTCTCTAAATTTAGAATAGGAATCCCTCGACCTTCCATCAGCCTAAAAAACGTTTCTAGGTGATCTATCCTCAAATAAATCCACAACAAAATACTGGTTAAGATCAACTAATGCTTTGTCTTGAAAATGTTTGATAAGTCCATAAAATTCCTTACCTTTGTATTGTTTCTGTTACTCAGATAAGATATCAACACACTATTTTGAAGTAACATTAGGTTCACATGAATTTTTCATTGCATTTACGGCCTTTTTAATTTGAGATGGCTTCAAACCCAATTAACCAAGATCCATCATAAGATATTTACATGCCATTGAGCGGTGGAACTTCCCATGAGATCGATGTTTCATTACTTTGGTCGGTGTAAGACTTAACTCATCATTATGTGTATCATTAAAAATAACCACAAACCATTTCCCATATTTTCTTTTTGAAATCTGCAAGATCGCTTCACATCCGGTCCTTAAATCTCTACGATGTTTCTTTCAATTACCACATGCACTCTCAGCCTTCAAATGTTTAAAACCTTGTTCGTTGGACACATACATCTTATGATAAACCTCCTTTGTTGTCTTGTTTTTATAATTCCAATGAATATTTATGCCAAATCCATGTAAAAAGGCATAGCGGTTATAAGAAGTATATGCATCATGGCGTGTATTGAATATCTTTCCCATGATACTTGTATCATTACTTTCATCGGCATCCACATCACTTATTTTCTCACTTTCAGATGATGATACCAAATGACCATGTATGCCAATATCTTCAGTTATATGCGTTTCATAAGATTGGACGTCTTCTTGGTTTTCTAAATTAACAATGGTTTGCATGTTCTACGCCAAGAAAAAAACAAATACTATTTTTTTAAAACCATCTAGTGAGGTACTAGAGGGGAAACAAAAGTTACCACTTACAAAATCGAATAGGAAAAAACTACCGAAGACATGAGGTTTTAAAATAACACCAGGTCCAGCAACAAAGCAATATACGACATTAAAAGGATTGAACTAATTTTACCTGGAAACTCATCTTGAATAGTTCGCTGAATTAGAATGGTTTCATGAGAAGTACATCAGCAAAATCGTAATAAATGTGTATATCCAATCCTACAACACCAACAAATAACATAGATTAATATATGTTAAAAAAAGTTAAAACTTCAAAATTAAACATGGAAGGATCTAGTTGATTGTGGTACACACCTACAAATTATGGCAAATAAAAACTTCAAATCCAAATTAAATACAAGATAAAATGGATGTAAGAAACCTACGATTACATAAAAAATAAATTGATAGCTTTATAATGGGTACGTCAAACGAGTGACTGGGGTTGTGATCATTGATCAAGGAGTATAAGGGTTGTAATCAAGGAATAAAAAGAAATACATGGGAGAAAGAAGCAGTGGAGAAGACAGGTTGGTACAGCTAGGTCACGTAATTTTTAACTCTTTTCCCCAAAGCGACGAAGATAATTAGAGAAATCAGAGTTAGAGAAAAAAGAAAGTGTATCGATGTCTTTATATCACATAAACATGGAAACAATTTAGAATACTTCTAAGTAACTAGAATAAAGAAGCGTGATTTTTCACAAAACGATGATGTCTTCTACATCCAAGCTTACTTACCTAAAAACTACATATTCACTTTCCCCGTGTGGATGCGTGTGTGTATATATATATATATATATATATATATATATATATATATATATATATATATATATATATGTAAAAGATGAAATAAGAACAAAAAAATTTGTTAAGAACTTTAAGAACCATTCATTTTAGCGTGTAAGTCTACTTATTTCATTAAGTATTTATTTAATATCGGATAACTATTTTTTTTCTTCAAAAAATACAACTCTTCCATCATTTTCTCTATTCTCTCTCTTTCTCTTGTCTACTATAGTCATTGACACTGCTGCCGGAAACCATCTCCGTCGGAAAAGCACCGTTTTTCAGATCTAGATTGCCATCAGTTACTCTGCTTCGCTAGATCATCAAAAAAACGCCACACTCTACTTTGAAATGAACTCCAGAGTTGCTTCGTCTCCAGATTTTCGACATCCAAATGTGATAAAAAATTCTCTGATCCACTTCATAGGAACACCCGATCAGAGCATGAACTTCTTTTTCATCTCCAGATGATCGACCACATCTAGATCTGCTTCTCTCTTCAGCCAACCTTCTGTAGATCTACGATTTCTTAATGCTGATCGTCGATGTCACTCCACCGCCACCACCATTGACGTCACACCACCACCGTTACTTTCCTACCATCTATCCTCGTAGATTTGAAGCTAACAAACACTCTCATGTCTAGAAATAACATGCATTGAAGGTGGTTGATTTATATGCTTCAATGAAAAAAGGTATCTTTTAAGTTGTGAATATGTTTGAATAAGTATTTGAACTAGTCTATTAAACTGTTAATGATTTTTTAATTAGTCTTTTGTGAATGAGGGTGAATAACTTTTAAGCTCTGAAAATTATAAATGAGTGTGAATTAGTTTTTTAAGCTGTTAATATTATGAATGCATGTCTGAAATTTTGTACTAAAATATGATACGACTGTGTTAAGTTGTGAACTTACCGTGTTAAGTAATGAATATAATGTCTTAAGTCGTGCATATATTTTCTTAAGTTGTAAATTTATTGCATTAAATTGTGAATTTTGTATGAATATTATGTAAAATGGCAATGAGTATATGTACTAATGTTTTAATGAATATTGTGAATGTGTCCTTACTTTTGTATTAAATTAACTTGTGAACATTGCGAATGTATATTTATACTTTTGTAAATATAACCGTGTTAAGTTATACCGTGTTTAGTTGTAAGTTGTGAATGTATCGTGTTTAGTTGTAAGTTGTGAATGTACTATCTTAAGTTGTCAACTTATTGTATTAAGTTATGAATTTTGCATAAATTTTTGGGAAATCTCTAGAAAAATCCCAAAGTTTTAGTCCAATTTATGATAAAGTCCCAAACTAACTGTTTTTTTTTACAGAAAAGCACACAATACCGGTTAACACTTCGAAAAAACCCTTTTCGGTCAGTTTTGAAGATTTAGCTGGTATTCTGTCTTTTTTCATTAGTTTGCTTAAAATTTAAGGATTTTTTCGGAAACTACCTTATAACCAAAATATTGGGATTTTTTTTGAAAATTACCATGGGATTAATGGATATTATTATTAAAAAATTATTTATAAACGTAACGAATATTTTTATTATAATAAAGAATATACACTTGTTGCTAATTTCTAGGAATAAATTGGTGGTCTAAGTACTCCTCTATTGCTTATTAACCACATTAAACTCTTTACGTTCCTCCTATGCATTGTTGTGAGTATGATGGTGATATGTACTCAGTGAGTGTTCTTCTAGTGTTTCTGTTCCTCTTATGTTGTTTAACCTAACTACCACCCAACATTCATACCTCACACGATAACAACCATATGCTAACACACATCTATCAAATGTGAAAAAATGAATCGTGAATGATAGTTTATATGGAAAAAAGTGTAGGGTGAGTATCTATTTAAATTGTCATTCAAAGTTTATTTTTCAAGAATTAGGTGATATTTACGTTAAAGAACATAATTGTGAATGATAGTTTGTAATTTGATGGTTGTTACCGAATAATGTAAGGAGGTTAGGTGATATTTATGCTAAAGAACATAATGAAAGATCTATATATTCAAGAATTATTATTTAATGATATTTTCTAATAACATTTGATCCTATAACGTCACACCTAATAGAAAGCAGACACTTATTGATTGTATATTAATAAATATTATCAACTATTGTATTTAATTGAAGAAACATACATAATACATCTCACTATAACACTCACAACGATACATAGGATGAACATAAGGAGTTTGAAGTGGTCAACAAACAATAGACCATGTCGACTATTCTATTCCTATAAATTAGAAACAAATGTATTTCCGTTGTTTTTAATAAAAAAATATTTGTTATATTTATAAATGACTTGTTAATAATAATATCCATTAATTTCATAGTAATTTTCAGAAAAGTTCTAATATTTTGGTTATCGCGTATTTTTCAAAATAATCATAATATTTTGAGCAAACTAACGAAAAATGACAAAATATCGGTTAAATCTACAAAATCGGCCAAAAGGGTTTTTTCGAAGTTTTAACCGGTAGTTTGAGATTTTTTCATCAATTGGACTAAAATGTTAGGATTTTTCTGGATATTTTCCTAAATTTTTTGTTAAATGTGAGAGTATATATACTAATGTTTTAACCTATGAATATTAAGAATGTTTTTTTAGTTTTGTATTAAATTAATTTTTGAATATTATAATTGTGTATACTTTTGTATTAAATTGTTAATGAAACAATATTAAATTATGAATATTAAATTAAGAAATTAATATAAATCTTATATTAAAAATTAATATATATTAAAATGTGATTTTTTTTTTTTCTAAAAGATAAATTTCGTTAAAAGGATCATATAATTTAAAAGAGAAAAATTGAATTTTTGTAGGATAACAACCTGTAAAGATTAAATGTGTATAATCTTGATACACTTAAAATGAAAAGATGGTTCTAAAAGAGGTGTAGCAAAAGCGTTAATGACGGTGACTACTCAAATAGTTCTAAAAGCTGCAAAAGTAAATATGATACATGAAAACTAAAATAAAAAATAGGTTTATTTATTTTACTAGAAATGACTGATATTATAATTTATAACTAGACATACATAATTTTCCTAATATCCTACGGTTAACATAAAAAAATCTAAAATCCATTAAAAAGACTCCTAGCATGCACTCCAAAACTCCAAAGTCAAATAACTACTTTTCTTTTGTTTTATTATTTGGCTTCACATTTTTATATGAGGAAACTTAGTAGCGTTTTCTTGAGGTTTCGATTATTTCTCTTTTTCTAATTAATGGGTTGAAATTTCTAAATTGTTATAATGATAAGAACATTTTCATGATAAAGTTAAAAAAGACTTTTTAAATATTTTTTAATTAAAAAATAGTTTTTGAACCACTATATATATATATATATATATATATATATATATATATATATATATATATATATATATATATATATATATATATATATATATATATATATATATATATATATATATATATATATATATATATAGGGGATAGGGAATATACATTACAACCCCACCTAAGCTTATGTACTAAACTTTTAAAATATATCGTTTTAACATGCTAGATATACCCGGTTTGGTTTCACTTGGTAAATATATCATCCTCCACAATATTTCTTTCTTTCATTATCGTTTTACCATCCCTATTTTCTTTCCTCAATTATCGTTTATTACTTCACCCAAGTGAACATTACTAAACCCTAAACCTAAACCCTAAATTTAAACCCTAAACCCTAAATCTAAACCCTAAACCCTAAATCTAAACCCTAAACCCTAAACCCTAAACCCTAAACCTAAACACTAAACCCTAAATCTAAACCCGAAACTCTAAACCCTAAACCTAAACCTAAACCCTAAATCTAAACCCTAAACCCTAAACCCTTTTGTGCCGATCTTGAATTTACATCTTGAAGTATTAATCGCGAATCCATTAACCGTAATCTTTATATAATACAACAATGTATTTTCAAGAGGTTTAGTACCTAAGCTTAGGTGGGGCTGTAATGTATATTCTCTTTTCCCATATAGGGAAAAAGGAATCTACATTACAACCTCACCTAAGCTTAGGTACTAAACCTCTTGAAAATACATTGTTTTACTATATAAAGATTACGATTAATGGATTCACGATTAATACTTCAAGATGTAAATTCAAGATCGACACAATAGGGTTTAGGGTTTAGAGTTTAGGGTTTAGGGTTTAGGGTTTAGGTTTATGTTTAGGGTTTAGCGTTTAGGGTTTAGGGTTTAGGGTTAAGGTTTAGGGTTTAGGGTTTAGGGTTAGGGTTTAGAGTTTAGGGTTTAGGGTTTAGTGTTTAGATTTTGGGTTTAGGGTTTAGCTTTAGTGTTTAGGGTTTAAATTTAGGGTTTAGGTTTAGGTTTAGGGTTTAGTAATGTTCACTTGGATGAAGTAATAAACGATAATAGAGGAAAGAAAACGGAGATGATAAAGCGATAATGAAAGAAAGAAATGTTATGGAGAATGATATATTACCAAGTGAAACCAAACCGTGTATATTTAGCATGTTAAAACGACATATTTTAGAGGTTTAGTACCTAAGCTTAGGTGGGACTGTAATGTATATTCCCTATCCCCTATATATGAGACGGTTCACTTGAGATTAAAAAAAAAATAAAGATCTTGAGATTTAACCTCAGCCACATAATTCTCATTTCCCGCTCTCACGCTCTAATGTACCGACGGCAACATGGTATGCCTAAGCATAAATTATTATATGATAGAGAGCTATAATCATATATAATTTTATAAGTTTATGCATAATCATAAAATGATTATACATATATGTCTGTTCACAGTTTGAGTAATTAATATGATTATGACAGTTAGTGATAGAAAAGGTCGTGGTGGCAGAGGTGAAGGTGGTATAAGTGACAGATGTAACAATGGTAGGGTCGGCTCATGCCAGAGGTGGTGGTAATGGTGGTAGTGGTGGCGGTTGTGGTGGTAGGATGGTGGCGGATGAGAAAAGTAACGAGTGACGTTATATAATCATTTATGATTATAAAAGGCATGTCGCGCCGGTACGCCAGAGAGTTAAAGCGGCAAATGTTAAATATATAGCTAAAGTTGAATCTCAAGATGTCTAACTTATTTTTAATCTCAATGGAATCCCTCTCTCTCTCTCTCCCTCTCTCTCTCTCTCTCTCTCTATATATATATATATATATATATATATATATATATATATATATATATAATCCTCCAAACACTGCATCATTCGACCATTTTCACGGCTTCCCTCTCACGTGATGCTTCTATCTTAATTCCCCTCTGCTGTTTCATCATTCGACCATTTTCACGACTTCAATTAAAAGAAATTTAGTATGCAGTGCTCGGAAAAATCCATTAAAAACATACTTATCATCTCATATTTATTAAGGCCCCGTTTGATACGCATCTTTCCAAGTCCAAACAAATATTTCTAGCTGAATAGACCGAAAATACTGTTTGATTTGCACAAAAGAAAAAGTCTTTCCCAGAAAACCCCAAAATCATATCTTTCTGGCTGAATGGGTTGGAAAGACAATTATACACCAAACCCCGCTTCTTTCTTTCTTTATTGGATTATTAATTTTTTTAAATAACTATTTTAAAATTTATTTTTTATTGAATTATTACTTTTTTTCATCATTCAACACAGTCAATCAGATCTACAATCAAACAGCATGGTTTCTTTCTCAATCAAAAAACTTTTCCAGACAACACTTTTCCAGACATAAACTATCAAACGCAACCTAACTTTCCCTCATGTTCGTCATTTTACTCACTTCATTCCTGCGAAAATCTCTCCATTTTGATTAGGTTATCATGGACACGTACTTTCATGCCCAATCTATTCCATATCTACCTTCCTAATTGTATGAAACTACCGCTTTTCTCCGACTCCTTGACCATTTTCTCAAATCCACCTCAAATTTGATTAGGTTATCATCCAAAATTGTGCCACCTAAAGCAAATACTTCCTCGCCGTTCTTACTATTTACACTATTCCACTTCAAGTAAGTTATATCTTTTACCCTTTTTTCTAATTTAATACAATAATTTTCGTTTGCAAATTCCCTATATGCTTTTAGAACTATTTTTTAACTAAAAAAGATTAGTCAAATTAGACAACTTGTGTATGATTAGTCAAATTAGATTTAGTTTCCAAATATCCCTTATGTATTGTTTAGTTTGTAAGTTTTAGATCCTTTATGTTTTATTTATGCAGTGCTGTATATACCTGCTTCTACTTTTGTGAGGTTAAATATAACATCAAATTTTAGTTGTTTTTACCAAAAAGAGTAGTTTTTAGGCTTCATCATATACATCTTTGCATACTTGTTTTCTATTCCAGATTACCAGTAAAGTAACATAATCTATTAGGTATGAAGAACTGATGATGCGCAAATAATTCTTCTCTTGTCATTTACATGATTTGGTTACAGTATGGGACACTACAAGAAATTCGGGCATTAATTGCAACGGTTGTCGCCACAAAAGATAGGGGATGCCGTCCTTTCCTAGAACCGGGTGTGTCATCCTTTCCTAGACAAGTTTGTTATCGTATTCATAGACGATATACTTGTCTATTCCATAAGCGAGGAAGATCACAAACAACACTTGAAATTAGTGTTGGAAACCCTAAGGACGGAGAAGCTGTACGCGAAATTCTCCAAGTGCAAATTCTGGATTTAGAAGGTAACCTTCCTAGGTCACGTGGTAAGCGAGGAAGGCATACACGTGGACCCTTCCAAAATCAAGGCAATAGATAATTGGTCGGCACCAAAGACACTCACAGAAATCCATCAATTCTTGGGTCTCGCTGGCTACTATCGCAGATTCATCCACAATTTCTCCCGAATTGCCAAACCTTTAACTACTCTAACTCAGAAGGGCATACCTTTTTGTTGGAGTGAAAAGCAAGACACTACGTTCCAAACATTGAAGCAGGCCCTATGCAGTGCACCTATCTTGTCTCTACCCGAAGGGACGTAAGACTTCGTTGTCTACTGTGATGCATCCAATCAGGGCTTAGGCTGTGTACTCATGTAACGGGGAAAAGTCATTGCTTATGCCTTGAGATAATTGACAGCACATGAAATCAATTATACAACTCATGAATTGGAGTTGGGAGCAGTTGTCTTCGCATTGAAAATATGGAGACATTACCTCTACGGAACCAAGTGCACTATATTCACTGACCATAAAAGTCTGCATCATATCCTCGATCAGAAAGAGCTGAACATAAGACAACGACGATGGGTTGAACTACTCAGCGATTACGAGTGCGAAATCCGCTACCATCCCGACAAGGCCAATGTGGTGGCAGATGCCCTTAGTCGAACGGAATACTCAGGTCGTAGAGTGAAGGCATTGACCATGACCATCCATTCCCATTTAGCCGCGCAAATCAAAGAGGTTCATTTGGAAGCCTTGAAACCAGAGAACATGCCGGGTGAATCCTTGAGAGGAATGGAAAAGAACCTAGAAATCAAGGGAGACGGAGTCTATTACTTTATGAACCGGATCTGGACCCCAAAGTTTAGTGGTTACAGAAAAGTCATCATGAATGAAGCTCACAAGACCAAATACTCCGTTCATCCAGGATGGAACAAGATGTACCTCGATCTCAAGAAACTATATTGGTGGCCAAACATGAAAGCCGAGATCGCTACCTTCGTGGGCAAGTGTCTGACTTGCGCCAAGGTGAAGGTCGAATATCAGAAGCCCTCGGGCCTGCTCTAGCAGCCCGAGATACTTGAGTGGAAGTGGGAGATGATTTCTATGGATTTCATTACCAAATTAGCCAAATCTCCGAGTGGGTATGATACCATCTGGGTAATTGTCGATCGACTAACTAAATCCGCCCACTTCCTGCTAATCAAAGAAACTTTCAAAATAGAGAAACTTACGCGAATCTACATCCAATAGATAGTCCGATTGCACGGTGTACCTGTGTCCATTATCTCCGATCGAGACAACAGGTTCACTTTGAGATTTTGGCAGTCCCTTCAGAAAGCTCTTGGAACTAAGCTGGATATGAGCACAACTTATCATCCTCAGACAGACGGACAGAGTGAGAGAACCATCTAGACCTTGGAAGACATGTTGAGAGCATGTGTCATCGACTTCGGAAAATCATGGGACACCCATTTGCCCTTGGTTGAATTCTCTTACAACAGTAGTTATCATACCAGTATCAAGGTTGTGCCTTTCGAAGCCCTCTATGGCCGCAAGTGCAGATCCCCTCTGTGCTGGGCTAAGGTGGGCGACACATAGCTAGCCAAAGGGCAAGTCCCTGATAGCACTCTTACTGGTCCAGAAATCATCCGTGAAACCACTGAAATGATTGTACAAATCCGAGAACAACTAAAGGCTTCTCGAGATCGACAAAAGAGCTACGCCGATAAATGAAGAAAACCCTTGGAATTCCAGGTCAGAGACCATGTCCTGTTGAAGGTCTCACCCTAGAAGGGCATGGTACGCTTCAGAAAAAGTGGAAATCTAAATCCGAGGTACATAGGACCATTCGAAATCCTTGCTAGAATTGGTCCAGTAGCCTACAAACTTCGTTTACCACATGTACTCAGTAACATTCACCCTGTCTTCCACGTTCCGAATCTTAAGAAGTGCTTATCCGATCAAACCCTTGTGGTCTCTCTTGACGAAATCGAAATCAACGAAAATCTGAACTTCGTGGAAGAACCAATCGAGATCATGGATAGGGAAGTTAAACGAACGAAACAAAGTCGCATCCCGATAGTGAAGGTTCGCTGGAATGCCAAGCGGGGACCTGAATTCACTTGGGAGCGCGTGGATTCAATGAAACAAAAGTACCCTCATATTTTTTTTCCATATCCATGATTTGTATCCATATTTCTGAATTTCGGGACGAAATTCCCTCTAACCGGGGGGATGATGTGACAACCTGAAACTTTTATCATGTGAAATTGATTCGTATATCAATATTTATCTTGAACTTATCATCTCTTAGCGAAATTTTGGGTCCATATGAGTGCTTTAGGTTTGGAATATCATAGATATGAATCTTAAGAAGGGTTAGAAAGTGTGTAGCATCACAAAATCGAGCCAATCGCACCAAGGAAGGTGTGTGTAGCCACACACCCGCGTGTTTGGCCAGCCAGCCGCACACACGCGTGTACGGACAGCCAGCCGTACACACCCTCCGGCCTCACACCTGACTCTATATATTGGAGGAGACCCCCCCCTTCATTCACTCTTTTCCTCTTTTGGCTGCACTCTACTTTCTCTCTCTACTTTCTCTTTCTACAAACTTCATCCAAGAACATCATCAAGGACTCAAAAACGTGAACTACTTCATCATTCAACTTGTTTTAGTGGTAAGACACTTGAATCTAAGCCTAAAACTCATAGTGTTCTGCATGTTCTTCATCCTTTGAAGGAGTGCGGCCGCACACACTAAAATACCTCCAAAGTGAGAGTATGGCCTCTATAATCGAATTAAGACTTAGTTTGGGAACTTGAAATACCTCAAAATCGAAATTTCAGGATCAAACAAGGAGTGTACGGCCGCACACAGGCACCCTCTGTACGGCCGCACATTCCTGTGTGCAGCCGCACACACAAGTCTGACCACACTCCCTGGCCACACACTCACTTTTTTGGCCGTACACCCACTCTAATGCTCATATTTGGCCTTAAATTTGCAAAGATCACTACATGTGGAACCTAGAACACTTAGTTCAAACATTTCCAAGACCTTAGGATGGTTTTCCCATCATGATTAGTCATGAAATACCCTAATCTAATACATATATGTGTTGCCATATGATTAATAGGGTCCACTTGCGTTCAGAACATCCGTTGACACTCGGCACTTATATCGATTGTACACTCGAATCCTACGTTAAACTGTGAGTTCATACCCCTACACTTTTCCGAGTTTTTCATGTTTTCAGGGGGGGGGGGGGGGAATACAAGCTAAACATAAAGGTTTTTATAACTTAAAAACTGATGCACTTACAATGATTTTCTATCAAATGTTTAGATACAATTATCCCTTTTGTATTATGCGAAGCATAAGGGATGTTTTCAATACATAATTGCATAGTTTTCAAAATCATATGCGAACGTAACAACCATTCAAACTATAATAGGTATAGTTTGGGATTTCATTACCAATCATACAGGTTCAAGCTTCATGAAAAGTCAAACATATAAACTATGTCAGATTTAGTTTATTCATTACTACGAATACAAAACTAGAGTATTATGCTAAATAATTATTTCATGTATAATTATTTATACTCTACACTGCTACAAACGATTTTGAACTCGAGAACCATCGAACAAGCACGTAAACTAGTTAATACAGGATTGTGAGACTATCTTCATTTTGCCCCTCGGGGTAGCAACAAATCCTCATCGGTAGTATAACCAGAGTCTCCTTGAGGGAGAGTGTGAAATTTGTGAATAGATCTATTCGGGACCAACAATCCCACACCTGAATTATTAGCTACACTTAGGTGGGCACGCCTGGGGTGACAAATTTTGTAATCATATGACGCCTGAAGAACATCAAGGAGGTCATCAGTCATATTAGTATGGTTATACGACTCACATTAAGTATAAACTAATCATTGTTTACGGGATTTCTTGCTTCTATAGTTTTATTTTAAGTAATAAAACTACTATACATACTTGTGGTACCCAGGGTTTTCCGAACGATCATACTATATATACTGGTGGTGACCAGGGTTTTCCGAACGATCATACTATACATACTTGTGGTAACCAGGTTTTCCGAACGATCATACATTACATACTGGTGGTAGCCAGGGTTTTTAGACAGAACGTACCTTTCATTTAAAAACCAACAAACATGTTAGAAAATATTGGATTTTCTTGGTAAACATGAGTACATATTTCAGAACTTGGTAATAACGATTTTCGATACAAACGATATTTACTTATAATGGAAAGAAACTATTTATACAAGCTTAGTGAATAGTTTTCAATACAAAAACATGCTTATGAACTCACCAGCTTTATGCTGATATGTTTTCAAAACCGCTTGTATTCTCAGGGCAACGATAGACAGGTACCTATCCAGCTTTTGGAGAAGACGGAGCATTTTTGGAGTCTCGTCTTTATCTTTTGTTATATAAAGTTATGTACAAAATTGTGTTTTCAACAGATGTAAATATTCATATTGTAATGTAATGGTTGTGTTTACTTTGATTGCTATAATACGATTGTTGTGATACTACATATGACGTCGCCGCCCCCGGACGTTTCCGCCGTTGTTTTCCTGATGGTTAGGGGGTGTGACAGATGATGAAGCTACTTTTGGAGTAGAAGATGGTTTCCAAGGGAGTGATGTTCAAGATGAATTTTTCAATGTCGATGAAGAGAATGAACTTGATGAATTAGAAAAGCTTATGGAAGAAAATATTTGACAAGTCAACCGCACCAAACCGAGAGCATCTGTTCCTATGGTCTTTGAAGTTATTTCTTATAAAACTCCAACATCTTGGGTGAGTGAAGATAGTGAATAATTGATGTCTAGTGATGAAGAGGATGTTAGTTCTAATTTAAGGAGTTCAATTGTGGAAAAGAGGATGGTGCCCGTAGAGCTTAAAAATGAAGAAGTTAAACATGTGGAAAATAAGGGAATTAAATGGAAGCTCGAAGAAGGAGATATAAAGGGTAAAAAAGAAAATTCCAAAAAGGTGTATCTTATATTAGTCCAAGCATATCAAAAGGAAATGGAAGGAGCAAAAAGTGCAAATGGTGGTGGATACTTCAACTAATTCAATGTGAAGTAGCATGGAGTCTGGCTCAAGAATCCAACAAAAAGAAGCGCTTCTCGGGAGGCAACATGAGCTTGGTTTGAATTTCTTTTTGTTTTTGAAGTTAGTTTAATTTTTGCGTTTTAGTTGAGTTGTAGGATAATTAATCTTCTAATTATTTTAATTATTAAAAAAATTGGTGAAAATCATGTGTGGGTTCTAAAAAATTTAAGTGGTAAATAAATTAATGTTATTGTATTAAAAATGGACATTTTAAGACTAAACACTCAATTCTGTATCGTGGGATAAAAGCCCATTTCATGTAAATATAATAATCTAAGCCTAACACAAAGCCCACGACGTGGAAATGAAATCCACGACGTGCACTTTAAAAAACACAGGTGGGGGACCAGTTTATACTTAACAGTTTAACCATTCCTTATTTGTTTACCACGCACACGGACAAAGAAATTCAACCCTACACTCGATTTTATGCCACTTTCTACTACTTTATTTCAAAATTTCTTGCATCCTTTGTCTCCTAACATCATTTGGTAAGTGTTACTTCCAAAAAAATTATAGTTTTCTTCACATTTTATGCATTTTGTAGTTAGGGTTTCTTTAGAGATGAGATACCCAAAATTGAGTCCATTGATAGGTTATTTCTGAATGCATGTGTGATATAAGGCCATAGATTAATGAAATAAACAAACCCCAAGTGAGATTTATGAAATATTTTGACGACAGATGGTTCGTTCCAGAACCACGTCTCGGACCAGGTCCACGACGTGGAGATGAAACCCACGACGTGGAAACTAGGTGACCAGTTTCATGTTTTGCCTTATAATTTGATATCTTGTTTTTTTTTTTCATTGTTTATTTTAGGAAAAAATGGGTTCTCGAAAAGCAATTCCTCAACCACAAGAACCTATTAATGTGGCGAGTATCCACCCGCTATACCGGTTTCTGCAAATATTTCCCGTGCAATGTTGAATACTTATGAAAATCGTTTGGGATTATTATATAACCGTGAGTTTGCAGTTGCTCCCACTGTGGATTTGGCGTGGTTACACAGGGTTGGTATGGTGATGGAGCTGGAAAGACATGGGACGAAAGTGTTTATGGGGAGTGGCTTTACATTTACTTGCAACAGGTGGAGGAATCCATTTTCTCTTTACGAACCCATCTATCAGGAATTATCGGTGGAGTTCTTTTCCACCTTGAGTTTTGAAGATAAAATCGTCGATCCGACTTACAACCGAGCACTTTTATTTTAGATTGGGAGGTGTGTACCGCGAATGCAGTCTTTGTGAATATTGCATGGCACATGGAACTATATACTGAGGAGGAGATGCTCTCACCATTTTTTGTTCTATTCTTGCAGGGATGTGTTAGAGACTTCACCTCTGGGATTTTTGATGTATAGTTTTGGAGGACTATATCAAATCATGAGTACACTTCTAGTGATGCACACGAAGGTCAGATTCGGAATCTCGTGTAATGTTTTTTTGCATCACCTCATTACTTCCATGATCAATCACAAAAATCACAAAGATAAAGCGCCTCTTCAAAACTTGTTTTATGTGTGGAGCATAATCACCCCCGGAGTTTTTTGTGAACTTCCGTATATGCTTGCGCGATTTATGGGTAGAAAGGTAACTAACTCTAGACCCGACAGTCCTATCATGGGTAGACACTTTGTAACCCGACTTTCCCGGTCTTATGGCATCTTGACTCCTAATTTTATTAGGAAGCCAAAGCGCTTTCAGGATAGTGACTTAACTATCTAAGTTTTGGGTGTCATGTGAGTTGTAGTGAATGTGGGGGGAGTTTGTGTGATACCCCCCAGAGGATGAAGAACAACAAATTAAGCAACAAGAAGAACAACCTCGACCAAGGAGAAGGAATGTGAGAGGTTGAGGAGAGAGGGGATAACCACAACAACCACCCGAACCATTTGAGGGCTCTATATAAATTGACCTGTTTCAAAGCTGAGTTGGTTTATATTTGGACAATCTTCGTGGGGGTGTTAACTACCACACCCAAATGCTCGATGCTTTATCTATACATTTGAATATGGAGAGACCTCCCACGATTCCACCTCATTGCCCGTATATTCCGACGTGGGAAGAGCTATGGACAAGACAAGGAGACGGGGTGGGGACTAGTGGAGTTCGAGACAATGAAGATGATTACTAGTTCTTCTTTTTATTTGGTTTTGGAACTTGTTTGCTTATCTTTTTATTTGTTTGGAACTTGTAACCTAATGATGGATGATTATTTCTTTCTATTTTCTATAACATGTTTTGTTGCAGATTTCATGAGTTTTCGTGAGCAAGAAATTAAGAGTTAGAGACAGAAGTTTTCGAGAGAAGTTGTGTCATTAAGAGTTATGAATTGAGACCCACAATCATAGATAAGTGTGGGGTTAATCGAGAGAGAAGCGAGTTAGGAACAACTCACGTTATATGAAGTTCAAAAGGGTCTTAATATGTTGAGACACAAGTCTACGTTACACTTATTTAAAAGAGAAAAGCTTTCTGTGATGCCCAGTTTACTACACGTCGTGGATTGAGTTCAACACGTGATTTCAGAAAATGTGATTATTCGAAGCCACGTCATGTAATTCTACACCACGACGTCGAATGTAGAAGTTCCATTTTTCTTCTATTCTACACCATTCTATGTGGCGTCTACTTTCCCACATTGGTCTATTATGTTTTGAAGCTTTTCTACATTACATTTGTTGAAGAATGAAGTCTCGATTTCAAAAATTTTCGACACATTTACATCGCTCATTTCTTGAAATTCCAAGTTCCATATTTGAAGAAGTCCAAGTTCATGATGTTCAAGTTACTCACACATGAAGAATTCGATCTCGCCACATCTACCCCAGGGGATCTGTTCCTTTTTATCCCTTTTCTTGCTTTTAATTTATTTTGTTCATACAATGAGGTCATTGTATGTAATAAGTGTAGGGAAGGGGGTCGAAAAAGTAAATGTCACATCCCAAAACCAAGAATGGCGGAAACATTCTGGGGCGGAGGACATCATGTAAAGTATCACAACACAGTAAATGTAAATAAGCAAACAACATCATCCATTGCATTAAATATAAAATTTTAATACAAGCGTGTTCTGTACAGTTTTAGACACCAAAAATTATAATGTAAATCAAAATAATATGATGAGTCTTGAATGCGCTCCATCTTCTCTAAAGCTAGCATCGGTACCTGTCTACTGATGACCTGAGAATACAAGTTATTTTGAAAGCGAGTATCAGCATTAAGCTGGTGAATTCATAAGTAATTTAGTGTCGGTGTTTGTTATCAAAACGTTTGAACCTATCGCAAGTATGAGTTGTAAATGTATATAAGTGTTTGTAAAAGTTTGAATCTCTCAGAAAAACCTATATTTTCTGTTAAAGTAGCCATCTACCAAGGCTTAATTGTTTTTTATGCTCATTTGATGTAAAAGTGTGTAATTTCCCAAGTGTAACTATCTCTTAACAAAATATAGTTTGTACATTAAAGTTTAAGTGAGGTTATCACCAAAATGTAATGGGTAAATCATTGTAGTACTGAAATCTTGTTTTATAGGAACTACTGTTGTACTAACTACCTTAAACCGGATTTATATTAAGGTGTCATGTGATAAATTGCACCATACTATCGACTGGTAATATCGACAACGTATAGTCGAAAAATAAGGTATGACGTTTGGCACCCGCAGACCTATCGGTCCCACTGTAGCTAGCAGCGAGGCGTAGGATAGTCAATCCAATATAGATCTATACGCAAACTCACGCTCTCCCTCCAAGAGACTCTGGCTACAACTCGGGTCATGACAATTAAGACATGCTCCCATACAGTGGATCACAATTTTTAACGTATTCGTGTATATGTAATATAATGTTACTTGTTCTAGTATCGTTGTATATGTTCTCTTAGTAATAAGTATTGACTCCTGAATGAACTGACTCATTGATCTAGAAATTGTAGTAGTATGATCCTGTGTTACCCCGATGGTAACTTACTAATGATGTGCTGATAAGTATGAATATGGAATTACTTTTATGTCTATACATGTATATATGATATATAACCAATATTGAAACGACCCTCGGATGGTCATCCGAAATCCCACCAGACCCATCTCAGTGCGCGAAAAGGAAATAGGGCGGATGGCCTTCCTAAGCCCTTTAAACATTACTTATATATCTATACATATATGGGCATGCAATTTATAAGTAGTAAAACAAAGTTTAAATAAAAGCATTTTGAAGTAAAATAGTTTGAACAGTGATAGAATCATTGGTTTCCTAGTTATTAATCACATGTGATTAATGCAATCACATGTGATTGAAGCAATAACTATAAGTGTTTAACTTGTATTCCCCCCCCCCCCCCATAAAGTATTTAAAACATTTAAAGCATTTCAAAGGTTGAATAAAGGGGTATGAACTCACTTGGAAGTTTGAAGATAGCAAGATCGAAAACTGGGCAGAGTTTTGTCTCGGAAAATGGATTTTTCTCAAGATTCTCGGGAATCTCGGGAGTAAAATCGACTCTCAGGACTTGAGAAAAAAGACCAGAGCTTCGGGTTTGAACGGGCACGGGAATCGAGGCAAGATCGTGAGAGAAAGAGAGAAAATGAACAAATTTTTCGGAAAGGCTCGCATCCCTTTTATAGGGGTGCTGAGTCCATAATTTGTCCTCAAGTTATGGATTACCAAAGGTCACTTTCATTTAACACACACTTAAAACACATAAGTTACATGAAAATGAAGAGTCTTCATTTTTATGAACCTTTAATTCATAAGTTATGAAATGAAGAGTTTTGCAAAGTTACAAAACTTGCCCTCAAGTTTTGGAATTTGTAAAGTTTCACACACTTTAATAAACTTTAATTCCAAACCTTAGAGTTTTAATAGTTAAAATTCAACCCTTATACTATTTATAACATTAATGGTTAATTATTATATATATATGTATAAGAATAAGTCGTTTTACCGTTAGTAGGCCTCATTCACGAAGCCGGTCTATAAGGTGGGTATAAGGTTGTTGCCTATAAAATGGCGACTTAATGGGTGTATACTCTCACCCACCGCTTGCTTGATCGGTGGAGGGTCGTTAGCCGAACGGGTAGAACAATGACTTTAAATCCTCATTAAAAGTATAATGAATATTATAAAATAACTAAACTCTTTTAATTCCCAATCTTAGTTATTTTAGGAAAATGTGAACATGGTGCTAATCCGTGGAATTCACACTTTGTACCTTACCTAGTCGTTGGTGGAGCGTGTGTGGTTAACCGGCACACTAACTAGAACTAGTAAGGATCACGAAGGGTGACTTAATGTTTGTCATAGATCAATGGAGCGTGTGTGGTTAACCGGCACATTGATTAGGTGATAATATTAAGAGTACCAAGTGAATTAGCATGGTTATTCACACCTTGTTTTGTGATCCTCGGCATCCCAGTCACAAAACTTGAAGGGCACAATCGAGATTGAAACATGCCATTGAAAAGTTCAATGAATCTCAAAAGAATATAGGAATTTCAAATCCAATTAAACCTAATAAATCATTTCGTTTTCATGGTGGAAATTGGTGAATCGTCATTCACCTACATTTCAAATATATTATTACTTAGATTACGGCATCCCTCTTCTAAGTGTAATATATTGTGATTGGATCCTAGCCTTAATATTACATTTGGGTGTCTTATTAAGGATCCTAAATATCTAATCTAAACTTACTTTCTTCTTTCAGATGTCTTCCAACACTAATGCTTCAGGCTCTAACCCAACTGGTTCTTTCTCTCTCATGAATCTTTGTGGGAGGGTCATCTTTGATGGTTCCAACTTCATGGATTGGATTAGGAACATCAGGATGGTTACTCGTTACGAGGACAAGGAATATGTCCTCGATAAGGAGTTAAAAGAACTTGATGAGTCTACTGCTACTCCTGAGGAGATCGCTGAATTCAGGACTCATGAGAGAGATGCTACTAAGGTGGCATGTATCATGATGGCCACGATGACAGCCGAGCTCCAAAAGTCGTATGAAGATTTCTACCCTTTTGAGATGCACCAAGACCTGATGGAAAGGTACCATCAGAGTGCTCGTCAGGAGCGGTATGAAATAATCTCCTCCATAATAACTACCTGCATGAAGGATGGTGAATCCGTCACGGGCCACATGCAAAAGATGCAAAGGTATGTGGACCGTTTGCTGAAACTGAATGTTAACATCCCCGAGGATTTGGCAATTGACATCATTTTTCACTCCTTGCCTTCTTGTTATGATCATTTTCGAATGACATATCATATGAACAAGGAGGAAGTTACCCTCAGCAAGCTTCAAGGACTCTTGAAGACCGCTGAAACCGGTCTTAAGGGTAAAGCGGTTGTTACCTCTACTACTCCTACTCCGACTTCTACCCCTGTTTTAGCTATTGGGCAAGGCAAAGGGAAAAAGAGGAAGCACCCTTCAAAGGGTACCAAGGGAAAGTCTCTTGAAGGCTCCTCATCAAAGACTAAGAACGGTTCTGTCACTCCTTCTGCCATTCCCAAGGATGCTGAATGCTTTTATTGCCATGAAAAGGCACACTGGAAGCGAAACTGCCCTAAGTACTTGCAGGATCTAAAGGATGGGAAAGTGAAACCCACCTATGCAGGTATTTACACTATATTGTCTAATTACTCAACATATTCTAACTCTTGGGGTGCTTGATACAGGATGTGGTATTCACATATGTTCTGATTTGCAGGGCCTAAGAAGAAGTGAGGATGTGGAGCACGGGAAGATAAACCTAATCATGGGGAATAGGAAGGCTTCACCTGTTTCCAAGATTGGAGTTTATACTTTGTTGCTTAATAATGGGTTAAAATTAGATTTGAATAAATGTGTGTACTCGTCTGAAATGGCGAGGAATATTATTTATTTTCATGCTTTGTACAAACAAGGTTTTACCTTTTCTTTTGATAATGAATGTGGTGGTATTGATGCTTTCTTTAATAATGTGTTTTATTTTAAAGCATTACCTTGTGATGGCGTGTATGAAACTGTGTCGATTGTAGACAACTTAGGAAATAATGTGTTGTATATTGATTCTTCTACTAGCCTAGATAAAGCATCATTGTGGCATTGTCGTCTTGGACATGTAAACAAGAAACGCATAGGCCAACTCCAAAAGAGTGGAGTCTTGGAATCATTTGACCTCAAATCAGATGATAGTTGTGAATCTTGTCTACTTGGAAAAATGACAAAATCACCCTTCACTGGAACTTGTGAGAGGGGTGAGGGTTTGTTGGACCTAATACATACTGATGTATGTGGGCCATTCAAAACCGCCACAAGGGATGCTAATCGGTATTATGTGACTTTTATTGATGATTTTAGTAGATATGGGTATGTCTACTTAATCAAACACAAGTCCGAAACCTTTGAAAGGTTTAAGGAATTCAAACAGGAAGTAGAAAATCAATTGGGCAGGAACATTAAGATGTTTCGATCCGATCGAGGTGGTGAGTATCTTAGTACCGAGTTCCTTGACTATCTTAAGGAGTGTGGGATTGTCTCACAATTGACTCCTCCCAGGACACCACAGCTGAATGGTGTAGCTGAGAGGCGTAATCGAACCTTGTTGGACATAGTTCGCTCTATGATGAGTCGAGTTTCGTTACCAATCTCTTTTTGGGGGTATGCCTTAGAGACTGCCGCCCATATCCTTAATCTAGTCCCTATAAAGAAGGTTACCAAAACACCTCATGAGATGTGGACTGGGAAGGTTCCCAATTTGGACCACATCAAAATTTGGGGTTGCGAAGCTTTCGTGAGGCGTGAAACTCATGATAAGCTTGAACCCCTAAGTGAAAGGTGTATTTTCATCGGCTACCCACAGAAATCCTTCGGTTACCTCTTCTACAGACCCAGTGAGAATGTGGTCTTTGTAGCACGAAGAGGGATCTTTTGCGAGAAAGAATTTATAAGCCAAGGAGACAGTGGGAGGCAGATTGATCTTGAAGAAATTCAAGAGTCAATTGGTGAAGGAACCTCAGAAACTAGCAATCAACCTGAGGAGGAAACTCCTGTTGATCCAGCTGACGAGTCTGTACCTCCGAGGCGTTCCACACGGGTTAGGAACACACCTTCGTTTTATTATTGTTTTCATATTACTACGGAAGGTGATACGTTTATTAGTGATAGTACACTAGTAAATTTGGATGAACCTAGCAATGTTAAGGAAACCATGGCAGGCCCGTAGTCTACTAAATGGAAGGAGGCTATGGACAGCGAGATACAATCCATGTATGACAATCAAGTTTGGAACTTGGTTGACAATGTACCAGGCCGTAAAACAGTCGGGTGCAAATGGATCTTCAAGAAGAAGACAGACATGGAAGGAAAAGTGCATACCTATAAGGCTCGATTGGTTGCAAAGGGTTTTACTCAAACTCAAGGTATTGATTATGATGAAACCTTTTCGCCGGTAGCAAAGATTAAGTCTATTAGGGTTATGTTAGCCATTGCAGCATTTCATGATTATGAAATATGGCAAATGGATGTCAAAACCGCTTTCCTTAATGGAAAGTTGGCTGAGGATGTGTACATGAATCAGCCAGAGGGTTTTGTCAGTGCAGAGTACCCTAATAGAGTATGCAAGCTTGAGAAATCCATTTATGGATTAAAACAAGCATCTCGTAGCTGGAATCTTTGTTTTGATGAGAAGGTAAACGAGTTTGGCTTCTTGAGAAGCGAAGATGAGTCTTGCGTGTATGTCAGAGCTAGTGGGAGTATAGTTACCTTCTTGGTACTGTATGTGGATGACATACTACTCATAGGAAATGACATCCCAACCTTGCAGGAGGTTAAGTCCTGGCTTGGGAAGTGCTTTGCTATGAAGGACCTAGGGGAGGCTACCTATATCCTAGGGATAAGGATATTAAGAGAAAGGAGTAGAAGACTAATTGGACTTAGTCAGAGTATCTACTTGGATAAGGTGTTGAAAAGGTTCAACATGGAGAATTCCAAGAAAGGAGATTTACTGATCCAAAGCAATACCAAACTGAGTAAGACTTAGAGTCCGAGTACAGAGGCAAAAATAGCTGAGATGAGCCAATTACCATATGCTTCCGCAGTTGGCTCAATCATGTATGCCATGACTTGTACCCGTCCTGATGTGGCATTTGCTTTGAGCATGGTCAGCAGGTATCAGGGGAACCCTGGCAAGGCTCATTGGACCGCGGTAAAGAACATTCTCAAGTACCTGCGGAGGACTAAGGATTGGATCCTTACCCTTGGTGGCAGTGATGACTTGAGAATATTAGGGTATAGTGATGCTGGTTTTCAGACTGATAGGGATCATTTCCGCTCTCAGTCGGGCTGGATCTTTACCTTAAATGGAGGGGCAATTTCTTGGAGGAGTTCCAAGCAGGAGACGGTGGCTGATTCGACTTGTGAATCAGAGTATATAGCAGCGAGTGAAGCAGCGAAGGAGGCGATATGGCTAAAGAACTTCATCGGAGACCTTGGAGTTGTACCAGCTATTAAGGAACCTATAGAGATTTTCTGTGACAACAATAGTGCGGTTACCTTAGCCAAGGAACCAAGAGATCATGGCAGATCCCGACACATTGACAGAAAATATCACTTCATAAGACACAAGATTGAAGAAGGACTCCTTGTGACAAGGAGGATATCGTCGGATGAGAATCCTGCAGATCCCCTTACGAAGGGACTGACGAGGGTTAAGCATTTTCAGCATGCGAGACGCATCGGGCTGAGGGACGATATTAGTTTTACAGATTAGATAATTTTCTTGAAACTTGTAAAATGTAATCGACATTTGATGATGAATAAAATTTGTGATTTATTTATGAGTAAAGTGTTACTATCATTGTCAATTATTTACTATTGTTTCAGTTTTGCATGTTTTGACTTCCAGAATAATTAATTTATTCAAACCTCCACAATCGATCATACGTCGGAAGTAGGTATGAATCAAGATTGTCATGAATTGGGTTTGTAGATGCCTTAAAGGTGTTTAGACATGGCAATGGTTGCTGCAACATTCATGAGTACTCATAAGTTATGAGTATTGGTATAAACCCACGCTCACTTGTATCACTTCATGGAATTTATCTCGAGTGATCGTGAGACGATAACATCATATAAATCTTTAAACCTAGAGATATGAGTTGTTACCTATGAGTTGGTTGTGCATTGATTGTACGTAAACGCATCAGTAACTTGATGTTATAAAACGTGCCTTTGTGTATAATTCAATAAGTAGTAGAACAAGCATATCAGTCGAAGTTTATCTGTTCCTTCTAGAAATAGAAGCGATATCTGGGCCCCTCGAAGATTTTGTGTTGACCCATGTACCAGGCCTGGTCAGAACTAAACCGATGTGTTTAGTGAAGTTCTTCGTCAAACAAATCGGAAAATCGAGAAACAACTGCTAGACAATAAGCAAGACATAGTTCCATGTGTTTGTCCGGCTGATATCATGAGAACAGAGGATTATGTGATCACTTATCTAAAATGGCGCTTCATAGTTCGACAGAGTCTTCATTGTTCGAGGGAGTTTTCGAGAGCTACGATTGTTGGTTGGTTCCTGAAGTTATAGGCAAATATAGTTATTAGACTTATCCAAGTGGGAGTCTGTTGGATAAGGTGTCTAAGTCCATAACTTATTTGGTATATACTTGACCCGACTGGCATAGTCCATTTGGGTTGCATCTCATCCAAACTATTATGGATAATTTTATGAGAGTTATACACATATGTTTAATAATATATTATGAGTTATAATATATTAATATGAAGTTACGTTATTTAATTAGTTTTAGTCTTAAATTAATTATGAATTAATTTAGAGATTAAAAGGAAGACTAATTAAATTATGGGCTATTTGTTTTATATAGTGTGGGCTAATACTCATTTGTAAATGGGCTAGGCTTATGTGGAAGTCCATGGATGATCCATGGAGCTTTTAACCCATGGATCCTTGGAAAAGGAAAAGACATGGGTTATTAGGGTTTCACCCTAACCATGCACACTATATAAGCATGCTTATGGAGCATGAAATGAAGCCTAAGAGAAAACTAGTGAACTAGTGTGTGTGTGCATGTGTGTGGCCGATTTTATACAAGGTGTATACTCTCTCAAAGTTTTCCAAGAGTTTGTGGTGTTTGTGATTCCATTTGAGGCATTCACACTATTGGTGCTTGGCCCTCAAACTCCTTAGAACCAAACTCACCAAAAGGTATGTAATCTCTTCTAATTCTTTTATGTTGAAAATGTTCCCCATGCCATGTTAGATAGGTTATAAACCTTGGAAAATTATTATTTTGCATGTATTTAGACAAACATAGATCCAAGGTTTATTAGGGTTGCATGCACACTTAAGAAGTGTTAGATTGCTCAAAACCCAACAGTATGAACCTGAGAGTGGATGTGAGACGGGGTGGGCGAGTAGGTATGGGAATAGGGGTGGAGGTGTAGGTGAGGTGAATGTGGGGTGTAGTATGTATCGGTATGGGTTTATTGCTTCAGGTATATGTTTAATAACTTAAGGTTTATGGCTTATAACTTAGAGCTTATGCATATATCCATAAGCCATTAGCCTTGAAACTTAAGCTCCAAGCCTTATACGCTAAGCCATAAACTGTATACTATAAGTCTTAATTTGTAAACCATAAGCCTAAGCCCTAAACCCTAATCCATAATCCCTAATCGTTAGGCCTTACGCCTTATGCCTTGAACTGTAAGCCATATGAATTACGCCATGGACCCTAAGCTATAAGCCTTAAGACTTAAGCAATAACTCATAAACCATAAGCCATAAGTCATAATCTATAAGCCCTAAGTCACAAACTACAAGTGATAAACCCTAAACAATAAGTGTCACCCCTACCCCATACACCCCACTTCATCCTCACCCTATCCTACCAGAACAACCACATATCGCTACCTACAAACCCACACATACATCCTACCTTTATCCCAAATCCTTATATCTATCAACACCTACCTAAACCCACCTCTACCTACATATACACCCAAACACACATCTTACTTTCATCTTTAACTCATAATATCATCCTACTTTCATTTATAACCCATAATAGCATCCAAATTTCCTTCATAACCTATAATAGCTTCATACTTTCATTTTTAACCCATAATTGCATCTTACTTTCAACTTTAACCCATAATAGCATCATACTTTCAATTATAACCAATGACAACATCCAACTTCCATTCATAACATATAATAGCATTATAATTTCATTTTAAACCCGTATGGGCATCCTACTTTCATTTTTAACCCATTACATTGTCCTACTTTCAACTTTAGCGCATAATAGCATCATACTTTTGTTTTAAAGCATAATGGCATCTTAATACCACTACAACCACCACCTCTGTCACCGCCACCACCATCATCACCACTAGTCCATCACAACCATGGCCACCTCTATCGATGTCGCCACCACCACTTTCCCCGTCACTACCACCACCACTATCACCACACAACTTCCGCTAATGTTTTATTTATTAGTTGCAATTTATTGAAAACAAGAACCTCTATTAGAAGCGTTGCATACATTAATGTTAAAACAATTCATATTTTAAAAGAAAATCAGTAAATGGTTATTCTCTACTACTTTTTCCTTTTATTTATTTATTTTTTATGTTTTTTTAGTTATATCTGTAGTTATTTTTAGATCATTTACGTTTTCAATTAACAAATTTAAAAAAAAAAGTTCTATCTAAATACATTCTCCATATAAATTTATATAAAAATAACTATATTTTAAAATTATTTAACTTTTTTTTCTTTTCCAGTTATCATTCTAAAATAATTTCCCATGAAATTATATCCCAAAAAATTTCATATTTACCTCCAATTTCCTTCCATCCATCACAAACCCATACCTTAATCGGCCACTGCTATTAATCGTCTGTTTCATCTTCTCTCGCCATCGGCCGATGACTGGTTTCCTTTAACCTTAATTTGGGTTTGTTTTGGTTTAAAGAGGATTTTTTTTTTCCTTATTCAATTTTGAGTATATATATTCATTTGAACTTTAATGTTAATCTTATATGAAAATGATTTGATGTTTTCGATCCACATTGTTGATCTTCTATATAAATTTAAAATTTAGTCATACTTCTTATATCCAACTAAATAACTACATATATGTTGTAATGACAATTACAATCTTCACAAGTATACATTTAACGTTTATAGAAGTCAGGCCAAACGATTATTTGGCTGTGACAATACCAAAATATTTGTTCGTGGCATTGACATAATGGACTATGTTTCTTCTTTACAACCACGTGGTTCCTTAACTCATATTTCTTCATAAATTTAAGTTTGAGCCTTGAATTAAACTTTTATTTTTGAATATGAGCGATGAAAGGTAATGAGTTCAAATCGCATTAGGAGATATAGCTGGTTTTAGAAATGTTAGCTTGCTGATTAAAAAAAAAGTATTGATGCAATAAATGTGTTTATAGTTATTTTTGTTTAATGTCTTTAACGAATTTATTCTATTAAGTAAAAAAGTTAACATTAGAGTTGTTAATTTGTGAATGTCATACTCAACCATATTTTTATAAATAGACAATTCTTTTGAGTAAAAGTTAACATTAGAGTCGTTAATTTGTGATTGCAATACAAAACGATTTTTTATAAATAATTTTTTTTTTACCATTTTTTTATTTTAATAAACATTACCATTTTACCCCTCAAACTATATATATATATATATATATATATATATATATATATATATATATATATATATATATATATATATATGATGATTCAATTGAGAAAAAAAAGGTTGAGAATGGGGGAACCATTCTCAGCCAATCATTTAATGAGCTTAAAAACACACGGTGGCAAACTTGTAAATAATCCAAATACATTAATGAGTAATTTGAAGGACATAATCCAGATACGGTGACAAATTTGTAAATAATTAAAAAACATTAAACCGTCAGGGCACTTGAGTAATTTGATATCACGTCAAATCTCGACAAAAAAGCACCATTTCCCTCTTCGATACACCATAACTCGAAAACCATTTGAAGGACAATATGATGGGTTTTGGTCTTAAGAACATCGTATGTGCTCATACAAACCCTAATGCTTGGATCTAGGTTTCTCTATTGTACATGCAAGTTATCCAAGACTATAAACCCTAATTCTAGCATTCAAATAATCATATTAACATGAAAATAGGTTTATAATGTTACCTTGATTGTTATGTAGCAATAACAATCCCAAATCTCCTTGTATTGACTTTGGAAGGCTTAGAGTCACAAGTGTCACTCCTCTAATGGTTCACAAACACCATAAGCAAGATGATGAAGAGGAGAGAGGATGGAGGCTGCCCAAAAATCTGTGAAACCATAGAAAGATCATTAGCCACGTTTTTGGGTCATAAGGGTCTTAAATATAGTAAGGCAATTAGGGTTATCTAACAAGGAAACCCTAATTTGGATGCTTAAACCCTAAGCAACCCATGGAGCCTTTTCTTTAAGGCCTTGGACGATTTCATATGGGCTTCCCCATAAAATTCGTCCACCTTATAATATAAGGCAATCCGTGGCCCAAATTGCAATTATCTTATAATTACAATTCCAGTCCCTTAAGTTTAATTAATCTCTTTTAGTCACAATACTAATTACCAATTAATTATTGACTAATATTAATTAAACAATATGATTTCTCGTTTAATATATTATTCTCATAATATATTAATAAATCATTTTTAATCCTTTCTCTCCATAATTCATCCTATCAAGTTGCTTTGGTGAAGGCAACCCAAAAGGACCATGTACCATCGGGTCAAGTACATACCAAAATAGTTATGGACTTAGACACTAATCCAACAGTCTCCCACTTGGATAAGTCTAATTACTATTATGCGTATGACTTCAGATCCTGATCTGCAATCGTAGCTTTCCAAAGCCGCTGTCAACTCTGATCATATCAGATATGCGTGTCCTTAGATAAGGGGTCATATATTCCTCCACTCTAGATATCGTATGAGACATGATTTCAAATCATCCTCTTTGTACTATTTCTCAATTCCTGATTTATGATGACTGACTAATTGAACAAATCAAATTAGCCCAAGCCCGGCCGAGCATTTACGTTTGTCATCACTAAATCATCGAGGGGCTGAAAGATATCGCTTTTATCCTACTTGGAATAAAAGGAACGGATAAACTTTGATACAATGCTTGCTTGCACTCACTCACCGAACCACACACAATAATATGTTTTATAACACCAAGTTACTAGTGCGTCTACATATTATCAATGTGCAACCGATTTGCAAGATACAACTCACACATCTTGGTTTCAAGAATATAAAATGTTATCGTCTCACCAATCACTCGTGATACAGTTCATGGAGTGATCCAAGTGAGCGTGGGTTTAATCCAATGCTCAAATTCATATTCATAAGCACTCATGAACATTGCAGCAAACATTTGCTTATGTCTAATACTCTTTTTGACAATCCACACACCAATTCACGACAATCTTCATTAATACCTACTTCCAACATATGAACGACTGTGGCCCATTCGAATAATCTGACTGTTCTTAACCAATTAAATTATTCAGGAAGTTAAAATATGCAAAGTGAAACACAAGAATAATACTAATCCCATATGGCCTCAAACCTTTGAGTATAAATAAAACTCCTTTTATTTATCACCATATCGATTACTCATTATTTGTCGTTTCGGGTAATCAACTTCTTACTTGAATTATTACACTTGTCCCATTCTCCTAGCATGCACACAATGTTTACCCATGGTTCTTACTTTGTGAAATAGATCAAATTTAACACATTTCCAATCATTCTCATTTCATAACTCCAAATCCTTTTTCATAAGTAAAAGAATATCAAATTCTTGCTACTTATAGAATATGCTAGATTCTAACATTCTATGCAATGATTCTTTCATAATGTCATTGCACCAAAGTCACAAAGACTATTGTCAATGATATTACAAAGTCCTCTATCGGAGATTGTTACAAGACAATTCCTTAGATACGATGTCTCTCACTCAAAGTACATTCCTTTGAACATCCTTTTGCATAAAGGTTTCTAATCTAGTCATAGATTTTTCAATATTCAATTTCCAATATGGACACGCTTCCATATTTTCCATATGACAACTTATTCTTAATAGAATCTTATCTATTCATAATAATGTCGATATGGTCCATTCAATATCATGCTTCCAACTACTCACAAACAACCAATCCTCGTCGAACTTTGGATTGTCCTTTGATAGTTGTTTAATTATTTTAGTCAAAACCAATTCTAGTCCCTTTTTCCTCTAAATGCGCTAGACATTTGGAAAATTTTAGAATGGTCAAATATTAAATCATTTGCAATCGATCCTATACCCGAAGCGTATGGGACACAACGCATAGTGTTTTATTTGCTATGTTCTCAAAATTCGAATTGTGAAGAGGAATGCCGTAATCATAATCGAAATTTTAAGAACACACTATGTACCTTTGACTAAATTTATTAACATTCCACAACCTAATCCTTTAGATTTGAAATGAAGCATAATATTCTCTCCCTTAATTATAGCAAAACAACTTTACAACCCTTACGACTTTGTAAGGTATAACTCTTGTTTTCTATAATTAAAATTGCCAACTTGCAAAACTTTCCATAATAATCATACAATCATAACTTTTATGCTCCCACTATCATGATGATTACTATAAAAACATAACACTTATGCTCCCACTAGCTTCGACATGTATTCAATACATCTTAACTTCCAGAAAAACAATACCTATTGAATTTCTTAAGTCCATGTTTCTATTGCTTAATGCTTTGATAATCTTTTATCAAGGCTTCTCGAACTTATACACCTTTGCCTTTGATAGTTCATATGTGTGTCTAAACACTTAAGACTAATTGCCAAACCTCACAATTCAAATTAGGGAAAGGGATACCGTAACCATAATCGAATTCGAGAATGCAATTTTACAATCACTATCTTCTTAAAATCTTTCTTAGTGAAAGCATTTCCTCCCAATCATTTTCATGAAGGAGGAAATCTTATGACACTTAGATTTAAATGGTGCATTTGTTCCTATCCATGTGAATTTGTCGAAACCAAAGTTTATGACAAATTCAAACTCATATGGATCGAACTTTCTTAATCTTGATTTCTTGCCTTATGGTGGCACAACTGCCCACCATGTCTTCTAGGTAGTTAAGCAGCTCACCCTTTCCTATCAATGTACCTTTCATTGATTAAGGTGCCTTGCCTTTTATGCGTTCAAAATGAGAACTCATAGAACTCACATGCATAATTAACTCAATTGGAATAGCACAGAAACAAAATAACATCAACACGATAGGTTGTAAACCTTAACTTGTGTGCTAGTGATGAATGATAAGGTTTATTTGATTTGTTCTTGAAACCTTTCAAGACCATTAAGACTCCTACTGATTCCTTGACATATAAGATTCTCTTGTCAATAACCATTTCTTGACAAACAATTATTCAAGAGTTAGTGTAGCTTATATCAAAACAATTCATAAATTGGTCCTAGTTGGTCTTTGTCTTATCCAAGACATCACAACTTTCCACATTTGATGAATGTTATACAACTTATTAATACCTTTTCACTTGACGTCACAATCTTAACTTTAAGACTTGTTATTGGAACGAAGTACGATTGACCTTTTGATTTAACCATTTCTTCAATTCTTGATTCCACTTCTTAGACATACAATTGTGCTAAGACTCACTTAGAGGATCAATTAAGATATGGTTTTTAATCATTAAGACCTATCATAAATCATAAAAGCTACTCTCCCTTCTTAGAATGGAGAAACTTTTATCTTTCCGCCTACTTGATTCTTCTAATTCGTTTTGCTATTGATTTAAACCTTTTTAATCAATTCCGAATTACACTTAATCTTATAAGTATAATCATATTTACTAAACTTTTAGTAAATCATGATGAATGTCTTGTTACTATTATGGTGGACTTTGACCATCACACAACTTTGTGTACTCGATCTCCTAGTCCTTCACTTGACACTTTGTCAACGAATTAGTCTAATTTGCAAATATGAAATTTCTCATTCATCATGCAACCAAGTTGCGTGATTCCAAATATCTGTCCAATTGAAACTTGGGCGATGAGAAACTCTCCCTATTTGGTAAATTCTCGACTTTTTCAATAAACACCATAAATAAGAATCATATCCATTTGTTGTAGAATTATTCAAACATCATTTTTCATAACGATTTCATTGTAAGGAAGTAAAGAAATAAATAAATAAGTCAAACCAAAATTTATTTTATTTATAAAAGCAGCGGAAAACATTTATCCTTACAATGCATAATCCATTGATAACTATGTATTTCGAAAAGAAAATTTCTAACAACTCTATCATAACTATCTAAGCTCAAAATCTAATCTCCAAGTCCATGCGATCAAGATCCATTTCTTGTGATTAGATTCATCTTGCTCTTTCACCAAGCTTCCTTTCTTTTCACCGATCCTGCAAAACATTCAAATGCAATCTTATCACATCATGTATTTTGAATCAATGAATAGGAACTTGACGGAGTTAGATAGTGGATTTTACCTGAAGCATAGCCATACTCTTTGACTCTCCCATCTTTGGAATCTTCAGGCTCTTGGGGCAGGCTTCTATCCAACGCCCTTTCTTTTGGAAGCAAATGTAGGTCGGTTCTCCTAGAACATCCTCGAAAGCATGGTCGGTTGACTTTCCCAACAAATACGCTCCATTGCTTCGCCAAATAATTTCTGATTCAGCAGCAATGAGCATGTAAGTTAGGTCAATGAGGTTTTCGTCATGATCCATCATGTAATACTTTCTTTTGAACTCATTATATGACTCAAGAAGTAACTGCAAAACCCAATTCACAGCCAACTCATCGGGAAATGACACACCCAACATAATCAACCTATCGATGTGTGATTTCATTCCTAGAATGTGGACACACACAGATTTACCGTCTTCATGTTTCATTTCCAATAGGGCCTTAGTGATATTGAACCTTTCAATTCTTCGATCTTGTGGGTTGGGGAGAACAATTGGAGGAGGTGGAGGAAGTGAAGCATGATTTCTTGTTCCTCGATCGAATCGTGGAATACCATCTTCACGTGGAATGCTTGTTCCATGGGATTTGGGAAGACCATAGTTGTCGAACTTTGACATCTACAAAATGGGAGAAAATGAATTCAATTTAGTTGATCGATTGAGTCCTTAGTAAATCACCCAAATGAGATACTAAGGCTAGTTTCCAACACAATACGCTACAACCTAGAAAAAGGATGTCGTAATCTAGTTGCAGAATATTTGAAGGTAAGTGAATGACGATTCACTAATTTCCATCATGAAAAACAAAAAGAAATTTAAGTTTTAAATCTATGAAAACTCCTAGATCCTTTGAGATTCATTGAACATTTCGATGGCATGTTTAAATCTCGATATGCCCCTCTTGTTTGTGACTGGGATACCGAGGATCACAAAGCGGGTGTGAATAACCATGTAAACTTACATGGTGCCCTCACATGTTACAGTCACCTATTCGATGTGCCGGTAAACCACACACGCTCCACCGAACCATTACAAACATTAAGTCACCCTTTGCTACCTTTGCTTAGAACCATTTAGTGTGCCGGTAAACCACACACGCTCCACTAACGTCTTCGCAAGGGCACAAAGTGTAATTTCATGGAATTGCATCAATTCACTTTTGCCTAAGTAACTAAGATTGGAAATTTGAAAAACATTTAGTTACTTTGTATTTCATTATACTTGTAATGGAAGGTTTCGTCCTATCCTACCCGTTCGGCTAACGCCCCTCCACTAGTCAAGAGTGTGGTGGGTAAGAGTGGATACCCATTCAATCGCCATATTATAGGCAATTTCCTTAAACACCCCTTATAGACCAGCTTCGTGAATGAGGTCTACTAACAGTAAGACTGACTTTTACTCATACATACATATATATATATATATATATATATATATATATATATATATATATATATATATATATATAATGTTAGACTTTTAATGTTATATATAGTATAGGGTGTATTTTACACTTTTAAAAATACTAGGTGGTCAAATTTAACAATTATACTTTTAATTCAATTAAATTGTAAACCTAAACTTTTATGGATTTATTAAACCTCTTTTAATTATACACCTTAATTAATTAATAAAACCATAAGGGTGTGAATTGAACTTTTCAAAACATTACTAGGGTTTTAGAATTTAACATTCCTAATTAAACTTTTAATCAACTTTTAAATTCCAAAACTTGAGGGCAAGTTTTGAAACATTTCAAAAACATTAGGGTTTCAACTATTTAAATTTCAAAACAACAAAACTTTTGGGTTCAAATTTAAACTATAAAACCTAAAGGGGAAAATATGAAACTTTTCATAACAACAAGGATCAAATAACAAATAATCTAAATTAACATTTAATCACATAATTATCCATATTTGATTTATTTAATGATTTCTTGCAAAACAATTTACCAATTTAATCAAAATAATTAATCAATTATCACATAAGGAAATAAATACTTTATTAATTGATAAATATCTTTAATTAGATCAAGAATATAATCATATATATCATAAAATCGGATTTATATTGATCTAATATGATAAAGGCAAGTATCTCAAAGATAAACAACAAAAAATCCCGAAATTACCTCTGTCTGACGCACCGACTCGCCGAGTCACCCTCTGGAACTCGCCGAGTAGGGCTGACTCGCCGAGTCCAAGAGTGACTCGCCGAGTTAGGTCGAACAGTGAGGCCAAAACACGTTTTTCAGTTTCATCAAGCATCAATACAATAGAAACCAATAAAGGCTCAGATAACACTGATGGGTTTTGGTCCTAAGAACATCCTATGTGCTCATACAAACCCTAATGCTTGGATCTAGGTTTCTCTATTGTACATGCAAGTTATCCAAGACTATAAACCCTAATTCTAGCATTCAAATAATCATATTAACATGAGAATAGGTTTATAATGTTACCTTGATTGCTATGTAGCAATAACAATCCCAAATCTCCTTGTATTGACTTTGGAAGGCTTAGAGTCACAAGTGTCACTCCTCTAATGGTTAACAAACACCATAAGCAAGAGGATGGAGGCTGCCTAAAAATGTGTGAAACCCTAGAAAGATCATTAGCCATGTTTTTGGGTCATAAGGGTCTTATATATAGTAAGGCTATTAGGGTTATCTAACAAGGAAACCCTAATTTGGATGCTTAAGCCCTAAGCAACCCATGGAGCCTTTTCTTTAAGGCCTTAGACGATTTCATATGGGCTTCCCCATAGAATTCGTCCACCTTATAATATAAGGCAATCCATGGCCCAAATTGCAATTATCTTATAATTACAATTCCAGCCCCTTAAGTTTAATTAATCTCTTTTAGTCACAATACTAATTACCAATTAATTATTGACTAATATTAATTAAACAATATGATTTCTCATTTAATATATTATTCTCATAATATATTAATAAATCATTTTTAATCCTTTCTCTCCATAATTCATCCTATCAAGTTGCTTTGGTGAAGGCAACCCAAAAGGACAATGCACGATCGGGTCAAGTACATACCAAAATAGTTATGGACTTAGACACTAATCCAACACAATCGACAAGAAGAAACACATTTGCAGAAGCATCAAATAACATAAACGAAGAAAAATGTCTTCCGATGAAAACATGAACGAGACCATTTCCTCACTCTTGACAATGAAAGGTAACCATCGGCGTTTTTTCTCGAGTTTTTAACGATTTTGAATCATTTCTAAAATTATCACTTGATTACTTGAAATTTCTTGTAATGTTCGAAAATTATTAGTTGAGTTATAACTACAAACATTGTTTTCACACTGTTCATTCTTCAAAAATTGTTGTTTACTTCAATTTTACTTGAAATTTATGATACTCGTTCATTCTCGTAACCCTCATTCGTTATTACTTTATTTACTTGAAATTTTTGTAAGAATCATCCATTATTATTTGATATATAAATGATTTTACATCATCTCTTCATTTTTCATCTTTATTCAAAACTATTCTGTCAAAATACAAACGTTACTTAACATTTTGCTTCTGTTTTCCTAATATTAACTACTTACCCATACAAAAACGACATCTGCAGTGAAGAATACATGTAAACGAAAACCAAGAACAAATCAAAAAGGTAAATAAAATATGTTTTGTTCACTTCTGAACACAAGCAAAACTAATATTCATTCGTGAATATGTATAGCTTGTTGCCATACATACATTATTAATATGTGAGCTGCCATACATACATTATTAATATGTGAATACAACAAGAATTACTTACGTATGTTCTATTCACATATGAATATAACAAAACATATTCATATGTGAATAAAGAAAATATGAATACATATGTTTTATTCAAATATTCATTCATGAATATGTATGTTATATTCACATAGAACATAACTTACTGCCATACATACATTATTAATATGTGAATACAACAAGAATTACTTACATATATTCTATTCACATATGAATATAACAAAACATATTCATATGTGAATAAAGAAAATATGAATACATATGTTTTATTCAAATATTCATTCGTGAATATGTATATTATATTCACATAGAACATAACTTGCTGCCATACATACATTATTCATATGCGCATACAATAAGAATTACTTACATATGTTCTATTCACATATGAATATAACAAAACGTATTCATATGTGAATAAAAAAAATATGAATACATATGTTTAATTCAAATATTCATTCATGAATATGTATGTTATATTCACATATGAATAGAACATAGCTTGCTGCCATACATACATTATTCAAATGCGAATACAACAAGAATCAATTACATATGTTCTATTCACATATGAATATAACAAAACATATTCATACGTGAATAAAAAAATATGAATACATATGTTTTATTCAAATATTCATTCGTGAATATGTATGTTATATTCACATATGAATAGAACATAGCTTGCTGCCATACATACATTATTCGAATGTGAATACAACAAGAATCACTTACATATGTTCTATTCACATATGAATATAACAAAACATATTCATATGTGAATAAAAAAAATATGAATGCATATGTTTTATTCAAATATTCATTCGTAAATATCAAACTCATTTATCTTCTACTTACTATTGAATGAAGGTAAGAACACTAACATTTCCGATAAAGATTCACCAACAATGAGAGAAACAAGATCAATGTAGAAGAGGAAAAATGCGAAAGGTACAAAATTCCTATCATATCTAATATATTCATATATAATAAAATTGTATATATTAGTTATATTTTTGAAATAAATAAATATTAATAAATCAACGAGCATATATCATATTCATATATCAGTAACTTATTCAAATATTATATGTTTTCATTTCCCAGATAAAAAAGAAACAAAAGTACCAAAGAAAATGAAGCATCAAAGCAGGAAAAGTCCATCAAAAAGGAAAACTCCTAAAAAACAACAACTACAAGATTCAGACTCTGATTTTGAAAGTAGTCATCCATCGAAGAAGGCAAAAAAAAAGGAGTCACCAATCAAAAAAGACAAAAAAAAAAACCAATGGTAAAAAAATTTTACTCAATGAAAAACAGATGTTCACCAGAGGCATTACTATCTATAATCCTTGGGATGAGCAAAGAACAAAAAGAATTTGTAAGATCTATGGGTTTTGGAGCTTTTTTAAAAATGAAAATCACGGATATACCACTGAAGCTGGGATTTTATGTTCTTCAAAAATTTGATTCTGAGAGAATGGTGATAGATATTGAAGGAAAGGAATTGAAAGTAACAACAGAGTTTATTCATGACATGTTAGGCATACCAATTGGTGGAACCAAACTTACACAACTGGATCAATGGCCTAAGGATGATACAAGTTATGATGAATGGAAGCAACAATTTAAAAAAGATTCAATCATCCGACTGAATGCAATAAAAAATGTTATGGTTTCTACCACACAAGCTGATTTCAATTTCAAATTGAACTTCTTAGTTCTTTTTGTCAACACTTTTTGCGAGTCAACATCAATGGGAAGATGCAACCTGTTTCCCTTGAGTTATATTTCAAGAAAAACAGATATCAGCAACATAGACTGGTGCAGCTATGTTTTGGACTGTCTTGTCAGAACAAAAAACTCATACATACCATACTTAGATAACAGCTTCTTTGTTGGACCTTCAGTTTTCTTGGTGGTAAGTTATTATAATGTTTATACTCAGTTTTTAATAATATTGATTATTCATAATCTAATAGCAAATATTCATATATGAATAAGAAAAATATATTTGTTCACACGTAATGCTTTACATTACTTATTCATTTATGAATAAGTAAAAAATAATATTACTTGTTCATATATGAATATCAATTAGTTATCATTTATGTGCAGTTGTTCTATGCTGATAATATCCACTCGGAAGCTTTAACAGTAACACGTAAACGTCCAACAATTTGTTATTGGAGTTCAGAGAAGATTAGATATCGAGAGACACTTGAACAAGAAAAAGGTAGATTTGCAGTTGGAGAATTAAATGAAAAATTTGTTAATGAACAAAATGAAGGAGATACAGATCTCGAAGACAGTGATCCTGATAAAGATGAAGATCATTCTGTTGAGGTAATTAGTTTTAACATGTTAATAATATATGATTACATTAAATTATTATATTAATTTTAATCATATACTTCTTTTTGTTACATAGGCATATGAATCAAAAATATCAAAAATGATTAATAGTTTTGAGAGGATGAAGGAAAAGCTGAATTCAAAGCTTAATGATGCGATGACAAAGTTCCCTGAAAAGGAAAGTTTTAGAATTTTCAAAGAAAAGATGAATAATATGATTGTTGAAGAAAAAACTGAAAGCACAACACTTTTTAATTTTCCAATTAATGAAATTGGAGTTGAAGGAATCAATTTGACACCAATAATGGGTCAAAAAACAAATGATCAAACAGAAAATGAAGATAAAGAGGGAAATGGTGAAGAAGACAGTGATAATGGTGCAAGTCAACCAGAAGTAGATTATTTGTTTGATTCAAATGAATCAAATAATAAAGGAATAAAGAATGATGCAGATAAGAATAAAAAAGAAGGTGAAATTAGAGTAAAAGAGAAAGATGCAAAGAGGAATGAAAATCAGAATGATGAAGAAGAAAAAGATGATCATGCTGAGGAAACAAATAATCATGAAGAGACTATTCAAAAAACTAAAAATCAAAATTTGCTGGATAAAGTTGTTGACAACATTGTGGACAATGTCGTTGGAATTGGAGTTTTAATTTTAAATAGTCAAGAAGATGAAATCTGGAATCACCCTGAAATGAAAACTATTTTCGATAATATTGATATAGGTAAATTTTGTCTTAATTTTATTTTAAAAAAATATATAAAAATATCAATACACAATAACAATTTTGTTTGTTAAATTTTGACCAGGGTCACCATTGAGTACAGGTAAAACTAATACTCTTGCAGAAAAGGAAAATCAGAAGGTGTACATGAACAAGGAACAAAAGTTGAAAAAACAAAGGGAGATGATACAGGTAAATGAATGATTTAAAATATATTACAATATTTATATTGATTTTTTTAGTAATATTTTTTATTCATAAATGAATAATATAATATATAAAAGAATAAAAAATAAAAAATATTCATATATAATGTATATGTTTCAGGCAAGGAAAACTTTGAAGATAGAAATGAAGGAGGAATGGAAGCTAAGAACACGAAAGATGGATGTGAAGAAAAACAAACAGAAATTGAAAAAGGAAATGCAGAAGATAGAGGTAAATAGTTGATTCACTAATAAATGAATATAGTAAGTTTTATTATTCATAAATGAATAACACAATATATGAATAAATAAAAAATATAGTATTACTTATTCATAAATAATGATATTTATTACTTATTCATAAATGAATACATTACTTATTCACATATGAATTACTTAATCACATTTCTTTATCTTTCAGGAAAGAAAAAGTCAGAAAATCAAAACAAGAAAGGAGAAAAAGCTGACAAGACAAAAGGAAATAAATGAGGTAACAATTTGGATAAACATTTCAAAATATAAATTCAAATATTATAATTAACTTACAACTATTTATATGATAAATCTCCTGGCATGTAAATACTCATCCAAGCTTTAGTCTAGGTCTCAGTCAAGATTCAGATCAAACTTCAAGTAAAAAATCTAATGAATCTTCACCAAAAAAAGCACTTACAAAGAAACAAATCAAAGACGACCATCCGAAGGTTGTTATCAGATTAGAAAAGAAAAATGTTCTTAATCCAAATCCAATCTATATCAATTCCTACTGAAGTAGGACCATCAAAGCATGATCTGGATCAACCAAGAGAGAAGAGGCTTGCTGATGCTTTCAAATTACCTTTCAAATGTAGAATAACAGACACAAAACCCAAACTGACACATCAGGAGAGTATTGTTTGTGAATGGTTGTCCAACTTACAAGGCAATACATCATAAGTAACTTTATTATATATATATATATATATATATATATATATATATATATATATATATATTCATATATGATTATTATATAGATAATAATCTATGACATTTTGATTATATATTTGCAGAGATGTGGTTGTCCAGAAAAAATATGGTCAAATAGCAGAAAGAGCAGTTATGGAAGTCTATATGCAAACACAGAGATTTTTGGAGAAGTTTTAGACACTTGGTCTGATTTACTTAACCACCAAGAACTGGAAAGGGGTTTTGGAAATTCACCATACAGACTCTTCTTGAAAGTTGGAGTTTCTGTAAGTTTATGTTCTAACCTTAATTCCTACCTTATTCATAATTGAATACACTAATATGATATATTCATTTATGAATATTATATTTTTTTTACAACTTAAATTCACATATGATTATACAAATATGATGTATTCTTTAACATAATTATATATATTCAATCGAAATTCACATATGATTATATTGGTTACAGACTGCTTATCTAACTTCAACATTGTCTGATGAAAGAAAGTATGAAAAATTCAAAGAGAACTTTCATGACAGTACCAATGGGTACAAAAAGATCTTGAACATAAAAGATATTGACATGGTATGTTAATTAAAATTGTTTATATATATATATATATATATATATATATATATATATATATATATATATATTATCAACAAAATACTTACCATTATATACATAAAAACAGGTATTCTTTCCAGTTGTTAAAAGTGCTCACATTTTTGTGATTGTCTTCAACTTAAAGAAACCGCCAATTGAAATTCTAGACAATAGTGCAGTTGAGGGGGATTATGAAGGGAAATACGGAGTAATAATGAAACATTTGGTATGTACCCAGTTCACAACAACATAAAAGAACCAATTAATTACATATCTAACTTTTATTTTATTTAATGATCAGAAAAATTTGTTTTTGAGATACTTTAAAGAAATAAACCATCCAAGAGAAAATGCAATCTCAAAAGAAAGTATCAAACCCCAATGACTTGAAATGTCATGGAGAACAGTTAAAAACAATGTTGATTGTGGGGTCTTTGCAATGAGACATATGGAGACCTATATGGGACAACCACTCTTAAAGTGGAAACCAGGTCTTCATAAAGAAAGTGCAGTTCAGCAAACTACTTTAGAGAAGCTCAAGCAAAGATATGCACACATAATGCTAACTTCTGAAATTAACATGTTGAAGGCTAAGGTGTTGGATCTTGCTGAAAAATATCAAAAAGTTGAATTCAAAGTGCGTACTGATCATGCATACAAGGCTATGCAAACAATTCAAAAAAAGGTTAAAAGAATATTAATGATTGCTTGTGAAGATGAAAGAATGTTGAAGTGTGATGCTATAGAGCAGTTTGTGTTGAAGATGAATGGATCTGAAGTACATATAAGATGATTCTGCGAAACAAGTTTTAAAGGGTTTGTTAAATATTGTTGAACATCGTTTTAATATTTTGTGATATGCTTATGAACAGCTTTTATCATCTTGTGTTGAATGATTATGTAATAGAAACAACTTCTCTTATTTCTGTTAGTTTTTTTATATTTAAATATTTTCAAAGTTTATTTATGTTTATTCATAAATGAATACGAATATGATATCTTCGTTTGTGATTAAATTAGGAGTAATATGTCAGTATAACAAAGTTCATATATGAATATAACAAGTTTGCTTCTTTATGTCATTTTTTTTATCATCAAATATTTTCAAAATTTATTTTTATTTATTCATAAATGAATACGAATATGATATATTCATTTATGAATAAGTTCAAAGTAATATGTTAGTATAACAAAGTTCAGATATTAGCATAAAAAAGTTCATATATGAATATTACTTATTTATTAGTATAACAAATTTCACATATTTATATTCATTTATAAATAATTCATAATATCAATATAACTTATTTTATAGTAATTTAAAAAACAAATATCAACATATCAATTTACCATATCAATATAAATGTGTATTATTCATACATGAATATTATTGTTTATTGTTTTTATCTGCATATATTAATAAATGAATAAAACAAATCCCTAACTGTCTTTTGCTGATTTAGCAGCTCCAACTCTTTGTGGGCAACTACGTAAATTGTGTGGAACTCGCTTTCCACATCATGAACACATTCTATGTTCTTTTTTAGAATTTTCATATGCTACTTCACCTGCACTTGGAATTCTTTTCTTGATTCCAGAACCTTTATTGCTTTGAACTTCAGGAACATGAATATTAATCTCTTCTGGAATAGGAATAGTAACACCTAAAAGCTTGCATATGACTTCACCATCTGTCTTGCTTTTCAATCCAGGAGAAATATAATCACTCTGAAATTCCTTCAACAACATTTGTTGTTTCTCAGCAAACGAAGCCAATCTCTTTTTGTCATCTCTTACAATATCCAAACATGATTCAAAACTATAATATGAATCATTAACTAGCTTTACGTTCTCACAATCACCTGAATCAGATTGAACAGAACTAAAACGATAATTTCTTGATATCACATCCTTTCTCCATCTCTTCAAAATATACCTTTCAGGAATTTCTTTAACAACACATCTCATCATTATTGTAAAAGCATGTCTACATAAAACACCCATACACTTAAAATGTTCACAACAACAATTTATTTCTTTCTCTTTAACTTTTATTTCAACCTGATATAAAAACAAAATTTACACATTTACATTCATATAAGAATACTCATATCAACACTCATATATATTCATATATTCATATAATATTCATATATGAATATTGATATTCATATATGAATATTATCATATTCATATATGAATATTATTACATTTTTCATAAAAACCAAGTAAAATTACCTTAAATTCATTTTTAAAATCACTTTTACTATTGTTGTGCTGCACAATGTAAACTTCCCAACCATCTTCAATACCAACATATGAGTACATACAGAAAAAACATGCTTTATATATTTCTTTTTGCACCTCAAAAAATATTGTACTTGTATAAACCTTTGATTCTTGAAGTTCTATTTCTCGAGGTGTTTGCATTTTATATGATGCTTTCTTTGATGCCCTATCAAGCTCTCGTTGAGTATTCCTTTGCTTTTGAATGGCAGTGTCGTAATTCATCATGAAATTCAAAAGTAAGTATTAAAGAATGAATTCATACTCTCTGACCTCGATGTAGTCTTCAGCAAACCACACATTGGAATATCACTAAAATATCCAGGTATCCATGAATCACGTATTGTAAACATGTCTTTAAACCATCTTGTGTCTTCAAGATTGAATTCTTTCATAAGCAAACCACACTTCACCTCAAAAACATCAGGTTTCATATCAATGTCCCAAACAAGCTTCGAAAACCTTTTTCTAAAGTCTATGTTTGTAAATAAATCATCTAATATCTGTATTAAAACAAAAATATTCATAAATGAATAAATAATAATAAGTAAAATAACAATCAATATTCATAAATGAATATACTAATAAGTAATATATTTGAAATATATTAAAATAATACCTTTTTTTTTCAACTTTTTCATTATATGCCACATACATAATCGGTGCTTTAAATTATGAAACACATTCTCAACAGCTTGTTTTATTGCAGCATCTTGATTAGTTAAAACAAGTGTTGGTTCTTTCCCATGAGTTTTAAGAAATGCTTTAAGCAACCAACAGTAAGACTCAATGCTTTCATTGCTTAGCAACCCAGATCCAACAGTAACCAATTTTTTATGATGGTCAATAGCAGTAAACGGAACAAAAACCATTCGATACCTAACACACAAAAAAATGTTCATTAGAGTCAATTTTTAATGTATTAATAAGTGAATATAAAAATATTCATATATGAATAAGCTATAAAGAAAAGTAGATAAAATAACTTACTTGTTTGTTCGGAAAGTCGCATCAAACGAGATAACACCACCAAATTCAGCATAATATGCCTTCTCCATTTCTGTAACAGCCCGGAATCTCAAGTATTGTTAAAATTATATTTTTGGGGTGTTTTAAGGGTGGACTCGGCGAGTTGGAGCCAGACTCGCCGAGTAGGATCGCAGACATGGTCGCGGGTTCGTGACTGGACTCGACGAGTCCAGATAGGGACTCGGCGAGTCTGCGCTGTTTAGCGAAAACCCTAGCCGTTCAGGTTTGGGACGTATAAAGGGGATCATTGGCCGTCATTGTTCGTTTTTAGCCTTCTGAGAGGAACCCTAAACCGATTGTGTGCATCTGGAGTTAGGTTAAAGGCCATTGATGAGTTAGAAGGAGTTGTTGTGCAAGGAAGAGAAGGTCTTGGCTTAAGGAACAGCAAGGGAGTCACATGCTGAGGATTGGGGACACAGAGAGTACATTATCCAGGTATGAATTCGAGTATACTCTGCTATGGTGATGAATTTAGAGGATTAGGGTTTATGGAACCCTTTTGTGGATAGATTGAATGTTACCTTAGTCCCCAAACGATTGTAACCTCGTGTTGGGACTCTTGGAGGTCCAGAATATCCCATGTCTGTGCAATTCGGGAATTGGCGAAGGTTTTGGATTGAAATCCTTATGCCTTAGGTCAACATATGAATTATAAGTCTTGGGGTGTAGCATGAGCACCGAAATGAGGACCATACGTAATGGACCAGTCTAGGAAGGCCAGACCTATGAATGGTCGGAGCAGTCCTGACCTTAGGAAGCAGTTTGAGCGACTGCATGGCATGGATTCGCCGAGTCAGATGAGCAGACTCGGCGAGTAGCTTGAAGAATAGTTGGGACTCGTCGAGTTGTTCCTCAGACTCGACGAGTGGAGTCGGGGTGGCCCCACGATTCTTCCAGGAGTAACTCGTCGGGTCAAGGAGGATACTCGACGAGTAGAAGGGAAACCTTAGAGGATTGGAGGACGACTAGACTCGCCGAGTCGCCAGAGTACTCGCCGAGTCCGGTCGAGTTGACCGTGGACTGTTGACCAGAGTTGACCTATGTGTGATTTCTTAGGGTCAGTTAGCTTGGAAGATAAAAGTGTTAATAAGAGATATATGATGTTATAGGGAGTTTGTAGCTCGGCGGATCAAGTACGAGTGATTTCAGGAGTTGCTAACCTTCAGTATCCACGAGGTGAGTCTTCTCACTATACTGTACCCGGAAGGGTTTGACTGTGTGACCGGAAGGTCGGATACGATATGTGATATATGTGGTAAGTTATTTGTTATGCGTGCTGTATATGTTTATATGGGCTGGAAGGCAATATTATATGGGCCGGAAGGCAATAGTATATGGGCCGGAAGGCAATATGTTATGAGTCGGATATAATATGTGAAATATGTACTATATGTGATTAGTTAATTGTTATGTGTGCTGCGTATGTTTATATGGGCCGGAAGGCAATATGTTATGGGCCGGAAGGCAATATGTTAAGGGCCGGAAGGCAATGTGTTATGGGCCGGAAGGCAATACGTTATGGGCCGGAAGGCGATTATCTCATGGGCCGGAAGGCGTGGTGTTGTGGACCGGAAGGTCAGGGCCTGGAAAGGCGTATATGCGTAAGTTGTATTTTGGGGAACTCACTAAGCTTCGTGCTTACAGTGTCTTGTGTTATATTGTTTTCAGGTTCTTTCAGTAATACGGACGGCACCGACTCGATTGTACACACCAGAGAAAGAGTCATATTTTGGAGGATCCTGGTCTTCTATTCAAGTGAAAATGGAACTATGTTTTGTAATTCAATTATGAATGAGATTTTAAACAAGTGTTTTAATATTATAATGATTATTTTAAGTGAAAAATTTGTCTTGAAATTTACGGTGTTACAAATTGGTATCAGAGCCTTGGTTTGAGGGATTCGGATGCGCCTTCGGGTAAATCTGGACTCAAACTGAGGAAGTAAGAAAAAGTTTTCAAATAAATAGTTTTCTAAAAGCGAATAAGAGTTCAAAGAGAAAGTAAGAAAGAGCAGTGTGTACAATCAGCCAGAGCCAAACGGTGATTTCCCAAAATAGCCTTACTTTTGTGTTATGAAATATCTATGATGCACTTTATGAGATATTATTGCATGCTAGAGACAGGCTAGGTATTTCATATCTTAGGACTAGAGTGGCCTGATTTGTGATGCCTTAGCCTAGGGTTTGTTGTTATATGTGCGTTATGCTTTTGAGTATGTGATGAGTGAGAGTATCCAGTTAGAACGCACGAGGGGTGGAGTTACAGAGTTCAGTGGTACTTCCGAGGATGAGCCGAGAAGGTGGAGTTATCGCAGATAGGGAGTCCTATGTATTCTTCGATGCTCGAATGCTGCTTGCTTTGTGCTTTGTGGAACTCTCGATGATGGGAGTCAACTACTAAGTGAGTATGACGATATTCAGGAGGTAGATGGCTGGCATCATTAGGAGCTCTTCAGCAGCTGATAGCAAAGAAGTGGGAGGATGACGGAAGGGACTAGGGAGTAAACCTAGCCAGATGAGTGCGCTGGTAGAGTAGAGGATTTCGCTGGAAAGCGAGCACGCGCGATGGGATTGGTGAAAGAGCAGGTCGAGCGGCTACTTAGGAGCTCTGGGATGGTCTGTGTGGAAAGTATGGGTAGATGTGGCAGGTAGTATGGGACCGTACTACTGAAAGCAGAGGACCCATACTTGATACAGGGAGCATTCTGAAGGTCCTAAGGAATGGGTTGGGGAGTGATGTTATGGATCGAGTACCATACATCGGAACGGATTGAGGAGTGATGTTATGGTTCGAGTACCATACATCGGAACGGATTGAGGAGTGATGTTATGGATCGAGCACCATACATCGGAGCAGATTGAGGAGGGATGCTATGGTTCGAGTACCATACACCGAAGCAAATTGAGAAGGGATGTCATGGGATGAGCACCATGGTTCGTAGTGAATGATGCTTGTGATTATCTTGTTATCCGGTCATGATCAATGAGGTAGAGATCGGATGCTATGGGTTTTAGGCCTGTAGACCCTGATTGAGTATGGAGAGGCGTTCCTCGAGAGGAAAGGCGAGTGCCTATCAGAGTATTTTGGTAAGGAGTTAAAGGGAGAGGAAAATTTCGGTTCGAGCCGAACAATCAGTCGATAGAGGAGAGGTCACCTTCTAGGTGGGTAGTGTCATTTATGTTCGTGTGCAAGACACGAGAGGCCTGATGTTTCAGTTTTGGATTTGGGAGTACACCCTGCAGGTCGTTATCGATAATGATTTCCCTCAGAGTATCAGGTAGCGGGTGTGCCGCGAGGCAGTAACTTATCGTGAGCAGACAGTCAGTTGGGACTGAGGTAGTCGAGGACCACACCACACCTAATTGAGAATAGTAGGTTGTGTTATAGTGGTAGCAGTGGGGAGTTCAGTCGAGTTTTGCAGTGCAGAGAGTTTCGTCTATGTTGGGAGTGGGTTCCTGTCCTTGGGGCAAATTCCGGTGTTGGAACATTGGTTGATGAGTTGAGGTGAGAGGAACGATGATTTTGCGGTGCAATCTATGAGCCAGGGATGTTATCGAGCAGTTGAGATGCTTAGTGTTAGATTGGGATGGGATTAGGAACGATTAGAGGCAGTCGTGATGAGAAGTTCTTGGAGAATTAATCAGAGGTTCAGAGTATAGAGGGTGGATTGATTTCCTTAGAGGGGGAATTATCGGGCGTTGCGTAGCACTTTTCGGGAGCAGGTGCGATCTCGCGGGTGAAAAATAGTCGTGGGTTGGTCGCATGCTAAATGGTGATGGTTCGAACCCTAAGTGGGGGAGAACCGGGTGCAGTATGTAGAAAACAAAGATTTGTCAAGAGTAGTTATAAGTGGAGTATAGAGATATGCTGTAAGAAATCATGAGACCAGAGATGTCGGTGATCTAGTAAAGGGGTCAGAGTGAGTTAATGCAGGAAGTACTTGAGGAGGAGAACGAATGTATCCATGACAGGTGATTGGTGTTGCTGCAAGAAGATAGAGAATGATTGGGCAGCCAACTCCCGGGGTCGGTATGCGTATCCTTGTTTGGATTTTGAGCGTCGGGAAAAAGGGTTTCGGAGAATTATCAGGATATTTTGTAGCGTCAGCGTTTCTCGTATTCCAATCGAGAAATTATATGCACCGAAGTTGTAATGTGGGAAAAATGTAGATCTAATTATGGGGTTCAGAGGAAATGTATTATTGTGTCTATATGATGCTTGGGGCAGGAGGTTAGTGGTTGTGGCAGGATCTTGTGATGTCTGTTGGGGTATTCTGAGATATCCGGGTATGATATCTTTATTTCGGAGTTACTTGTGAATCCTGAATTAAATCGACGTGTGGCATATCAAGTATCTGTGGATCTAGTGGGAGCCCTTCGAGTATGGGCATCCAGGGAGATTATTTGAGAGAGTGGATTTTCGCAAAGATGGGCGTTTGTTATGTTGATTGCCTCCAGAGTCTGTGATGGATATTCGAGTCGCAATACTCACTAGACAGAGGGTGTTGTGATACTGCGGGGAGCCGTAGTACTCACTATTCAGAAGGTGTTGTGATACTGCGTGGAGTCGCAGTACTCACTAGATGGCAAGAGGATTTCGATGTTGGAATGTTTTCGAGCAGTGTATGAGGTGGAAGAGTTTTGAGTTAGGGTAACCTTGGTATTGAGTCTTTGGAGCTTGGATGTTGAGTCGGGGGCGAGACGGGGGTCTCCGTCTCTGTCAGGAGATGCGGGGAGATACGCAAGGAATATGCACATCAGAAACCAGAGATTTGAGTTGAGACGATCCTCGGTTGGATTGTATTTTTCTCGCATGAGGAAAAGAGAATTTCGTGACTTGCGTGTCACTGGGCCGGGATAGTGGTCACGGGGAGGAAGTTAGTGGGATATTTGGATCATGATATGGGTGACGTTGGGGGCTCAGCTGTGGAGCCAAAAGCTGACCTGGTACTCAGTCTTGAAGAGGAATATGAGAAATGAGCTTATCATGATGACATCTAAGGACACTTTAGAGAGAGTGAACGATTCAGACGCTCGAAGACATGTTTTGGGCATGTGTATTAGATTTCGGAGGAAGCCGCGGTACGTATTTATACTTGGTTGAGTTGTTCCATATCAACAGCCATCATTAGAGCATTGGTATGCCGCCCTTTGAGCTGTTGCATAGGAGGTGGTATTAGACCCTCATTTGCTGAGGAAAGGTGATGCATGGACCCGAGAGTCCTTGCGAGCAGATCCAGAGCATGTACGGTACATGGAGTAGTGGCAAGGTCGTCAAGCGGATTTCCCCAGGTAAGGGAAGAGAAAGGTATGTTGGGACTAGTGCAGCATGTGTATGCGATTACAAGAGGAGAACTCGTGAGAGTTGCTCTGAGAGTGAGAATGGGTCTCTCAGTCGTTCCGAAATGGATAAAGTGGGCTTTGGATCGGGGATCCGGTGATTCATGGTTCCTAACCCTTATGGGCCGAGTGATCGTTGAGATTTAGAGCAGAGTTGCATCTTGGGTAATTCTCGGTTACAGGGAGTGGTGGGCCAGTACAGAGATCGTGCTTCAGTCAGATGAGCAGATTCAGCAGGTTAAACAAAGGTTATTGATCGTATAGAGCCGACAGAAAAGTTATGCAGGCAGACGCCGGTCCGAGCTGGAGTTTCAGGTCGGCTACTTCGTACTCCTGAAGGTCTCTCCTTGGAAAGGGGTGATTCGATTCAGGAAGAGGGGCAAGTTGGGGCCCTGGTATGTTGGGCCTTTTCGTGAAATTGCGAGGGTAGGACGGGTGGCCTACTGTTTGGAGCTGCCAACGGAATTAGGATGGATCCATGACACTTTTCATGTGTCGCAATTGAAGAAGTGTATAGCCGCTGAGTCAGCAGTGGTTCCACTAGGGAACATTTAGGCGGATGCGAGCCTGAATTATGCTGAGAGACCAGTGGCCATCAGGGATCGGAAGATCTAGGTTCTAAGGAACAAGGAGGTACCTCTGGTGTTGGTTCAGTGGCAACCCCGGAAGGGATCGGAAGTGACTTGGGAGCCGGAACGTGAGATGCGGGAGCGGCATCCGGAACTATTTTCAGAGTGAGACTTCGAGGGCGAAGTCTGATTTTAGTGGGGGAGAATTGTAACAGCCTGGAATCTCAAGTATTGTTAAAATTATATTTTTGGGGTGTTTTAAGGGTGGACTCGGCGAGTTGGAGCCAAACTCGCCGAGTAGGATCGCAGACATGGTCGCGGGTTCGCGACTGGACTCGACGAGTCCAGATAGGGACTCGGCGAGTCTGAGCTGTTTAGCGAAAACCCTAGCCGTTCAGGTTTGGGACGTATAAAGGGGATCATTGGCCGTCATTGTTCGTTTTTAGCCTTCTGAGAGGAACCCTAAACCGATTGTGTGCATCTGGAATTAGGTTAAAGGCCATTGATGAGTTGGAAGGAGTTGTTGTGCAAGGAAGAGAAGGTCTTGGCTTAAGGAACAGCAAGGGAGTCACATGCTGAGGATTGGGGACACAAAGAGTACATTATCCAGGTATGAATTCGAGTATACTCTGCTATGGTGATGAATTTAGAGGATTAGGGTTTATGGAACCCTTTTGTGGATAGATTGAATGTTACCTTAGTCCCCAAACGATTGTAACCCCGTGTTGGGACTCTTGGAGGTCCAGAATATCCCATGTCTGTGCAATTCGGGAATTGGTGAAGGTTTTGGATTGAAATCCTTATGCCTTAGGTCAACATATGAATTATAAGTCTTGGGGTGTAGCATGAGCACCGAAATGAGGACCATACGTAATGGACCAGTCTAGGAAGGCCAGACCTATGAATGGTCGGAGCAGTCCTGACCTTAGGAGCAGTTTGAGCGACTGCATGGCATGGACTCGCCGAGTCAGATGAGCAGACTCGGCGAGTAGCTTGAAGAATAGCTGGGACTCGTCGAGTTGTTCCTCAGACTCGGCGAGTGGAGTCGGGGTGGCCCCGCGATTCTTCCAGGAGTAACTCGTCGGGTCAAGGAGGATACTCGACGAGTAGAAGGGAAACCTTAGAGGATTGGAGGACGACTAGACTCGCCGAGTCGCCAGAGTACTCGCCGAGTCCGGTCGAGTTGACCGTGGATTGTTGACCAGAGTTGACCTATGTGTGATTTCTTAGGGTCAGTTAGCTTGGAAGATAAAAGTGTTAATAAGAGATATATGATGTTATAGGGAGTTTGTAGCTCGGCGGATCAAGTACGAGTGATTTCAGGAGTTGCTAACCTTCAGTATCCACGAGGTGAGTCTTCTCACTATACTGTACCCGGAAGGGTTTGACTGTGTGACCGGAAGGTCGGATACGATATGTGATATATGTGATATATGTGGTAAGTTATTTGTTATGCGTGCTGTATATGTTTATATGGGCTGGAAGGCAATATTATATGGGCCGGAAGGCAATAGTATATGGGCCGGAAGGCAATATGTTATGAGTCGGATATAATATGTGAAATATGTACTATATGTGATTAGTTAATTGTTATGTGTGCTGCGTATGTTTATATGGGCCGGAAGGCAATATGTTATGGGCCGGAAGGCAATATGTTAAGGGCCGGAAGGCAATGTGTTATGGGCCGGAAGGCAATACGTTATGGGCCGGAAGGCGATTATCTCATGGGCCGGAAGGCGTGGTGTTGTGGACCGGAAGGTCAGGGCCTGGAAAGGCGTATATGCGTAAGTTGTATTTTGGGGAACTCACTAAGCTTCGTGCTTACAGTGTCTTGTGTTATATTGTTTTCAGGTTCTTTCAGTAATACGGACGGCACCGACTCGATTGTACACACCAGAGAAAGAGTCATATTTTGGAGGATCCTGGTCTTCTATTCAAGTGAAAATGGAACTATGTTTTGTAATTCAATTATGAATGAGATTTTAAACAAGTGTTTTAATATTATAATGATTATTTTAAATGAAAATTTTGTCTTGAAATTTACGGTGTTACAATTTCACCAGCCCAAAACATACAGTCCAAAACATCATCTTGACAATTAAACTCAAATGAGTAATTTGGATAGTGAGCTCGACTGTCATTCATTGTGTTTACTATCATTTGGGCATCTTTATAACCAATAACCCTGTTGATATCTCTCTTTAAATTTTTATAGTCAACTACTTTGGGCTTTACAAACTCATACCCACCTCTCAGACTTTCCCTCAACTTATGAGCCATAGTTGGACCTATTTTTGATGTGGAAGCACGCACAATAAACACTTTTTCTGAATATGACATTTGTCTTGCCTTTTTTAAATCGCTTCTCTTCTCAAGTAGATGGTTGTGAAGTTCATCAAACTGAAAAACTTTATAATCTGGAGTTCCATACACAGATTCAAATATAATCTTTGCTTGACAACGAATCGCTCTTGAATTTGAATTTCGTTTCCTCCTAACACCACTTGTAACTAATGTGTCACAAGATTTCTTTTTTTGTTTACCACTACAATTACATATAACATGTTTCTTCTTTATAATCTTGTTATGAAACCTTGACTGTATGCTCAGTCTAACATCAAAACCACCAATTTCAGCATACTCAGAATAAATATTGATAGCCAACTTTAATGATTTGAAGATTAAACCCTTAAAAGGAATAAGTTGAACAGGTACATCTGACTTATAGACATGTTCTCCAATTATATCATCAAAATATTGTGCATCATGTACTGAACTTGAAGATTCACCACCTAAAATAATAATGCATGAATAAAACAATAATATATATGAATACATAAAACTCATATAAATAAAACAAAAAACATTCATATAGGAATAAAACATTCATATATGAATACATAAAATTCATGAGGATTCAAAATATATAAAATAAAACATAACTTATTCATATATGAATAAAACGAAAAAAATAATAAATTCGAAATTACAATTAATACACGTTTATTCATATATGAATAAGACAACAATTTATTCATTTTAACATATTCATATGTAAATAAAACATAACTTATTCATATATGAATAAAACGAAAAAAATAATAAATTCGAAATTACAATTATCACACGTTTATTCATATATGAATAAGACACCAATTTATTCATATTAACATATTCATATGTAAATAAATGATAATCAATAAAATTAAAAACAACAAATAATTCAATAACTGATACCTTCAAAAAATGAGTTCTCAACATCTTCTTCTTCACTTTCACTCATAGAAGAATACAAATCACCATCAATAACACTAGAATTCGACATAATACACCAAATGATCTATATAAATAAACAAAAACAATCTTAATATCGAATATATCGAATATATCTCACAAAAAAAGCAGTAAAGATGAAAACCTGGTTAATTTCGAATATATTTCACCTCAACGTACAAAATATCTGAAAGAAACTTAAATCATATATGATCATATGATGTAATTAAGCAATCTCTCTCAGTACAGAACGTAAAAACTACAACGATATAACTGATGAAATAAATATCTCAAACTACTTAACAAAAATCCGATGAAATAACTCCAATACATATTCGAAACTTGATAATCTTGATAATGAACTCCGATGAAACAACTCCAAAAGGAATATAATAAGCGTAATTCAAAATAAATTATAAAAAGCAATAATCTTGATAATGAATTCTGATCTATCCGATTCAAACGAAATACATACCTGATCAAATCGGAAACTCAAAACGAAGTAGAAAACTGAAACACAGATGCGAACCTTCACAATTAATTGAATGAAAACGTATAATTGCTAACGAGTTATATAAATAACTCCGATCTATCCGATTCAAACGATATACATACCTGATCAAATCGGAAGCTGAAAAAGAAGTAGAAAACTGAAACACATATGCAAAACTTCACGATTAATGGAATGAAAACGTATAATTGCTAACGAGTTTTATAAAGAAAATAATTTTGATATTGAATTCCTCATATTCGATTCAAACGATATAAAGATATCATCAAATTGGAACCTGATAACACGAACAGGTAAGTTCTATGTAAAAAAGTTGCTAATTTACAAAGATACTCTTAATGAAAATCGAAACGCATATTTTTTTTTTTTTTTTTTTTAAATTTGAAGATGTTAGATAAATGATTGGTTGAGAATGATTTCCTCATTCTCAACCTTTTTTATTTTCTCAATTGAACCTACCTCTCTCTCTCTATATATATATATATATATATATATATATATATATATATATATATATATATATATATATATATATATATATATAATGATTTTTTGCAAAATTTCAATTTTACCATTTCCGATCTTCTATCAAACATTAGATTTTACTCCTCCCACTAAAAAAAAAAAAATTCTACAAAAACTTCTTTTGTCAAACTTAATCCATAGCTATGGTTAAAGACAACTCATCCATCAAACTTTATATTTTACCCCTTCCACTGAAAAATAATATTTTTTTATCGATTTTTTTTTGTTTAAGGATATGTTTGGCAAAATCTGAATTTTTAAGAGCTGAAGTTTTAAGATGTCTAAATTTCTTAGAGATACTGAATTTTTAAGATATGAATTTTAAAATGTTGTTTGGTTGAAACTTCTGAATTTGTTATGCTGAATGATGAAAATGACCATTTTACCCTTCTTTATCATTTTTTTCAATTACAACATTGTACTTTCAACCAAATTTAGCATTCTATTTTCGATCTTTTAATAGGAAATACAATGCAATAATAATCTAATAACTAGAAATATAATGCTACTTCTTGTTACAATAGTCTGATCAAATTTCATTCCCGTCTAATGTCACCATGTGAAAACCAACCATCATGTAACCTTTAAAATTAATTAATTTCCAGCAAGATCTTCAGCTTCATGAAGTATTTTCACATCTACCTTTTATGCAATTATCACGACACAATAACTTGTTAAGCAAACCCACTACTGATGAAGTGTTTCTTCACATTATTCCCTTCATAAAATGAAAGAAGGCCTGCTTTTAGCTCAACAATTTTTGGCTCGTGTCCTCGTAAAACACCCATTTGCAAAAATAAATCAATAAAGATTTAAAACCTGTGATTTGATTCTAATGATTCACGATCAAAACAACTTTCCATTAGCAAAAATTAAGATCATTGATTCCAAAAATACACTTGTCGATAGTAGAAAAACCATAGCAGGTTTCATGAAAATAACAATTCTAACAGCCGATGGAAAAGAATCAATCATCAAAATCATGTGTCAAAGGTAACAACAAATTAGGGGGGAAAATGGTTTCATGTCTAGACTTCAATCCAACACACCGAAAAGATAAATACTGAAAAAGCATCATACTAAAAAACCAAAAAGACCCAAAAAGAACACCACGATTTCAAGTGTAGACTTCAATCCAGCACATCGATTTCAGAAATAGGTTCAGAAATTAACCCTAGCAAAAGTCGATTTTAGAGAACCATTACCTCATGTTGTCGACGAGATTAACGGGGATGGAGGGCGGAGCAGCTGGCGGCACAGGCAACGGCTCCGATGGAGGTGGTGGCTGGCTAGTGGCGAGTAGTGGCGAACGGTTACAGGTCGTCGGAGATGGTTAGGAGGGAAGAAGATGATGGCTCATGAAATAGAATAGAGAGGAAGGCATACACTTTTGGGAAAAACGGGAAAGAGCATGCCCTTTTATTTTTTCAAATACAATGCCAAGTCTGAAAAATTAAGAGTATTTTTTTTTTTTTTTTTTTTTTTTTTTTTTTTTTTTTTAAGATGTAAAAAATAAGATGCTACCAAACACCTTATATCTTAATTTTTAAAAGGGTGCCTCTTAATTTCTCAATTAAGAGGTAAACAAACAACCGCTAACTTAATCCATAGTTATCGTTAAAGTCAAATCCTCCTGCAACTGAAGGAAGACCCAAGAATCCAACAGATGGTCTCCTCTATTCTCAGTTGTAATAAATTCGAAAATATTGAGCTAAAGTTTGAAACCAGTAATATTACATCCATTAAAGTTGGATTTGCTATATTTACAATGGAAAGTTACATAAATCAGACAATAATCGACAATTACAATCGCAAACAACTTGAGGGAAGTTTTCAATTGCAAACCAGATGAGGCAAGTCGAAGATGGTGGAGGAAATGCTTTCTCAATAGCAATGATGGTAGAGCAAGCCAACGACCGTGTTGGATAAGGAGGTGACGTATTGGTGGATGAATGAGACAGTAGTGAAGCAGACGATGATGACGACGACGGTGGATCAAGTCTGAGATAGAATAAACGAATATGCAAACAACTCATATGACCATATGTATTACCTTTAGCCACATTAGAATCCATTGACCGTTATTTCTTATAAAACGAACACAAAGACATGGAAGATTGTCATATTTGGCGACATTATTCGATTAAGGCTAAATGATACATTTGGATACTCGAACTATTAAAAAAATGCTACCATAATATGCTTATAGTCACATGGTTTGTCACATTTACTATATGTTTCTAAATGATACATATGGTCATACAAAGAATTCATGTGACCATAGGTACTATCTTTAGCTACATTAGAATTCACTGCACATTATTTTTGATAAAACGAACATAAAGATGCGGCATATGATCATATTTGGCCATATGAATCCACTGAGGCCAAACGATACATTTGGACACACGAACTACTAAAAAAGCCACCATAATATGCTTACAGCCACATGGTTTGTCATATTTATTATATGTTGCTAAATGATACATATGGTCATACAAACAGTTCATGTAACCATATTATATATGTCATTAAATGATATATATCATCATACAAACAATTCATGTGCCTATAGGTACTACCTTTTAACCACATTAGATATTTATATGTGACAGTAGATATACTAATGATCTCATCGATAACCATTACGATTTTTAAATGTAGCGAACATAATCCACGAATTTGTTAATACTAATTTTCAACACTTTATAACGAAATCGTCACATTTTTCCGAAATGCGGCAAAGCAATTTTTATAAAGTGTGGCCGTAGATCATTTTTGTTATAGTGTACTTTTATAATTTGGTAATTTGATAGTTTGGTAGTTTGGTTTATACTGATTGTTCGATATGCAAGTTTATATTGATAATTTAAAAAATTGATAATTGTTAGTTTGTTGGTTTGTTAGTTTGGTTGTTGATTTAACTTAGAAGATAATTAAATAGTTTGTTACCAAATTATTAATTTGGCAGTTTGTTTGTTTGATAGTTAGGTAATTGGTAATTGGTTTATGTTGGTAATGGGTAAGTTGCTTATAATTTGATAATTGTTAGTTTTTTTAGTTTGGTTTATGTTGATAATTTAACTTATAAATTTATGTGTTATTATTTATTATGTAGTTAGAGAATCTTCGTTCAATGCTCAACGATATGGTGTGTGGTGTGTACTATGGAACTTCTAACATGGTTTGCGACGAATAAACCAATTGTGTTTTGATAGACTTGTTACGACATAATTTTATAACACTTTTGTTTATTTATTTTGGTATATGTATGAAATTATAACACTTTTAGTACTTGAGTGGGTGTGATGATGTTATCTTTTTCTGCATTTAATTATTCGTGTTTTGTGCATATACTGTCGGTACATATCGGTTTTGCAACCGAAAAGGATTGATTTTAAAAAAATAAAAATAAAAACAGAATTACAGGCGACCCTTTTAACGGCGACGTGACAACGACATTACTCTTGGTGGCGACTTAAGAAATTACCAGAGAAGGACTATTAGCAGTGACAATGTTTTTTAGCGGTAATTTTTTGAGCAATGGCGAAGCAGTCTTAGCAACAACTCATTAGCGATGATATGTGGTCGCTATTGCTTTTAGCAGCGTTTTCTTATGTTTTTAGGGTCGATATTTGTCGCCGCTAATGGTCGTTTTTTTATAGTGTTGGGAAATATGTGTTTCCATGTGTTCTGGTGGGGAAAGATGGAAGAAGGTAGTGAAAAACTGACGTAACACAAATGTGACAAATGGGTTGAATGAGTTGAAAGAGTCGGATACTCTCCCCCTAACAAGGTCATGAATACTCTGGACCTTGTTGAACTCTATCGGTATGGTATATAAGATAATGGATAGAGAATATCATGGTGGGAGTAAGTTATGTAATATATATAATCATTTGTAAAATGCCCAATGCAGCACCAGGGAAGCTACACGTCAAAATTCTCATATCTAATGGCCGAAAGTGATATGGGGATAGAATGAGAACATGGCCGAAAGAACTTTCATCGACCACTAGGGCAACCAGAAACTCTACTTTATTTCTCATGCTAATTTGCCAACACATATTCTCGTTAAAGCATCTTTTATAATTTGATATTGTCAATTATTGCTTGTGGGAAGGCTGACATCTAAATATATTCTGAGGAACAAAAATATATTGTTTGACCTTAGAAGTAATCGTATCTTCTTCTTTTCTTTTTCCATACAAGATGTTTTATTGATTAGATCCACAGTATGTGGTGAAGAAGATGGAATCAAATTGTTAATTAAGCACTCTCCTCATTTCCCACTCTCCAAAAGCGATGTCAGGAGTATGATAGCCCATTTATGTAATAAATGGTCTTTATATGGAAGGAGCACAGCTTGTGTATGTGTTCCACTAAGTTGACCAAAACCAACAATCCTATGTCACTTAACAGAAGAATTATGTGATCTTCGTATGCCACTTGAGTGAAGAATTATGTGATCTTTGTGATCCATGCAATTTCAATAATTTTGAACAAAAAATAAATAATGTCAAATATAGATCACTGTAATATTTATTTTCCACAGATTTGTTGGACCATTTATATAATACCCAAGCAATAAGTAGTTCAGAAAGAAATAGTTATTTATCCTGTAACTTATTTATCGATGCTGGAGATCAACACCACTGGTCTTATGGAGTTATGGTGTAAATGATTGCATTAAGCTTGCTTGAATCATGGCATCTTATGATGCATGTCTGATGACGGTGATTTAAGGTTCCTTTTACAACTTTATTGGGCCAAATGTCAAGATTATTTAACTAACGGTTGATAATTAATACTAAAAAATATGGTAAACCGTATATGTGCCCAGAAAGGAAGAAAAAGTGTGACTTCTCTGCCAAACATATCTTTTATTCTATAATTAACTAGTTATATTATTTTTTAAGTTATTAAAAATGATTCTTATGTACTATTATTTAATACTTAACAGAAAAGCATATATACTTTAGATTGCTTTACTGCCGAGGAGTATAATATTTAGAGTGGGATCATGCTAACGAAGATTTGTAGAGCATTAATTGGTTGTTAATTTCTGTTGGAACTATTGTCTGAAAACACAAATGAAACCAATAAAGTTAATCTATAAAGATCACACGATGAAACCATCGTTCTTAAGCAATGCTAGCCTCCGTTTTGTCGTTAATGGGACTATGGGAGCAAGGCAAAGTCCTGTTTAAAAAATGTAGAAAACCATCGGGAGCCAGCTTAAATCATAAAAGTATATTTAATCTCCGTATAACACAACATAGTCAATAAATTTTTTAGAACGAATTGCACATACATACACTATTCTTCATTTCAAAAAATCATCTAAACAGAAGTTACATCGATCTTTGAAAGAATCAACATTCTAAAGTTTTCAAAAGAGCATACACATTATAAATGATTCATTATCATCCACTACCCTACTTTTACAAAAATAGATTTTAGAAAAATTAACCATTATATATGAGAGTATGATCAAACGGACAAATTGACTTATTAAGATAATTAACTTTTTAATTTGTTTACATTTAAATAACTTTTTTTTTTGTATGCATTTAGGTAACGAACTTGTTAGAAGTATTCACATATGATCATTATGACTTGCTGTAACAGATTATATACGATCATAATGATCATATATGAACACTTTCAACAAGCTTGTTACCTATGTGTACAAAAAATTACCCAAATGTGAACAAAAAGAAATAGTAATTATTTTCATAAGTTAATTTTCATTTTTATTAAAGTAGTTAATCATAATGTTTGCAATATTAATATATTCAGTTAAATTTTCTTAAAACAATATTTATGACCATTTATAACCATATAAATAGGTTATGACTTGTTGAGAACCATTTTTGTTAGCATATATATATATATATATATATATATATATATATATATATATATATATATAAGATCAAATGAAAGCACTAAATAAAATGAGAACGTTAATTTTACGTTATTATTCTGCTATGAATTTAATATGTGTTTTATAGTAGTATTTATCATGTAAATATTAAACATATAAGTATTTATATATTCATTTTTATACTATTATTTTCACTTGATAAGTATATATATATATATATATATATATATATATATATATATATATATATATATATATATAACCCACAAATAGTTATATATTAATTTTCTTGAATTTTAATTAATTAATTAAGGGCAATTTAGCAAATTAACATATTACCAAATAATCAATTATATGGAAATCACTTAAATTTTGAATTTTATGAGGGTGTTTGAATAAATTAACTTATAGCTTATTCGCTTATAGCGGTGTAGAAAGTAGGTTTTGTAAAAGTGTTTGGATTAAAATTAAGCTATAAGTTTTAAGCAAGGGGGAAGCTTTTCAAAACTAGCTTATTTAGCTTCACCCGGCCATAATAAGCTGAGTTTTTAATGTTTTCTATCCCAACACATAGACTTAGCTTATAGTGGTGGGGATAAACAATATGCTATAAGCTCTCTCATATTTCTCTATCCAAACACCCTCTAGATCATGTATCACTTATTCTCTCTTCTCTTTCAACCAAGATCCAGAAATCTAAAATTCAAAAACATGTAAATCCTCTATCATTGTCGTGAGCAACCTTCCTCCTCTTCTTAGATTATATCCATAGTAATCAATCCATCAAATTCACCATCATTAATCTAGCAAATCTACATTCGCTGCTCACCCCATCTTTAACTTATGGTCGATAACTTCACGAATTGTCGGCACTGACAGAAACCTATTGCAGGGTTCGAAATGTATATAGTGAAAGGTCAAAATAGGTCTAAGTTTGTTAGGGTGTGAAATCAGATTGATTTTGAAATGTATGTATTTGCAAGGTAAATGTCAAATTCAAACTAGAATGTTTAAGTCCTTGTATTTTTGTTTTCTGTATCACCCTATAAATACGGTAAGTATTGGGGTAAACATCATCTTTTATGTTGATTGTTATTGTAAACTCTCTTAAACTCTTGTACTCATTATAGACACAATATGAGCCAATCTGATCTTATTTACTTGGCGTGTTCTTTCTGTTTTCTATAAGATTTCATATTCATTACTTGATTCTAATACACGTTAATTGGGATCAAAGTAGGATTCATTCAATAAGTTTCAATATTCTCATTTTTTTTTTCTATATTTTTGAATCGCTCTTTCCGATTCAAAGTTTTTCGCGATATTAAATCAGAAAATAGTTTCAGTTGATTGTTTTGTTTCGATTCTGCACTCCGTTTGTTAGATCGAGTGTTTACTGGTTAATTTCTGTTTGATTCTCCTTTCAAATATCTTTTCTGAATAAAAAATTACTTTTGTCCGTACAAAAATGGAAATTTCAACATGAACACAATGTCAAGTTTTTCGCACTTGCTTAGATCATCTACGAAGATTCTAATGCTCATTCATGAGTACTATGAGCAATGGCCTGACAGAATGGATGATTATCTCAATAGAATAGATGAAGATCTTTGGAGGTGTATCATAAGTGGAAACTATCGTCCTGGTATGCTTGAACAAGTTGGTACTATTGGTTCTTATGTTGATGTGTTATGCGACGGGAGAAACATGTTGCCAATGATAAGAAATGCCTTCGTGAACTTTGTGGTTCTCTTCCACCAATAGTTTACAACTACGTTCGATGTTGCAAAACAGGAAAGGAGATTTGGGACACATTGAAAGAAAAATATCAAGGCAATGAAAATATAAAAAAAAATCTCTATGAATTAGTGTTTCTTGGAAATGGGTGAGTTCAAGCAGAATGGTAACGAAACCAATGAGTTATACTACGATCACTTGAACAAATTGATATTCAAGTGTACTCGTTATGGTGTTACACGTTCAACTATGGAATACAATCCGAATTTTCTGATGGGATTAAGAAAGGAATAGAGGAATCTTAGCCTTGTTAGAAAAACGGGATATAGATAAACCTAGATCGGTGAGAGTTGTGAAACACTTTCAGATTAAAGCATTTCGAGGGTACACTCAAAATCTATAATCGGATGAAACTCACTGTTTTTCTAGAATGAAGAATGAAGAAGATTTTATGAAATCTATACCCCAAATGAATCCGGAATTGATCATATAAACAAAACTAACTTCCTGTCCTAAAACTTCCCTATGGTAGTTACAGGAAAATAACTTCCCGTCCAAAAACGTTCATATTACTCGTCAAAAACTAACATAAAACCGGGTCTATAAATGGATCAGAAAATTGGATGTTTTTACAAAAAATACGGATATTTGAGATTTTTTTTATAGTAACATAACTTATATAAAAAAATTCAGCTCGACCCTAGCCAGGGGATCTGCCCCTTGGACCCCGCCAGGGGCTGCCACCCTTGGACCCCACTCCAAGGGGCATTGCTACCGGACCACCATCAGTTCAGGGGCTTCTCCCCTAAATACTAGTATACTTTCAACAATGACAAAATCAAACAAATGTGCACTCCGCACCATAATAATTTGTTTGATAATTGTCAAAGAGACATTGATCAGCAAATTAACCCCATTACACTTAAATAATATTAGTGATATAAAATCACCAATAAGCATGATGATGAAAACTCAATAGAGTTTCGATGGTTATTTCTTGGCTGAATTTTATAATGTTCTTAAGGCCCATGAAATTGAGATAAACGAAATTGATGAAGAATGAAAGTTGAGCTTAGGAGGACCTTAGGCTTTGATGTTGAAAGTGACTGCCAATGAATCTAAAGTCGAATATGCTAATCAAGATGACCTTGAAGAAGAAGGATTTCTGGTTAATTCTGAAAATGAAGTGGTAGCTTACTATTTGAATAACAAAGTGAAAAAGCTCTTCAAAACGTCGTGATCCAAAGTAGAAGAAACATAGTGAGTTCAAGGGGAACAACTCAATAGGAAAAGGTGTAAAGGTCAAGTCGAAGGATGAGAAGAAGGAAGTAAAGAATGTGGTTGAAAAGAAGGAAATGAAGCTCATAGGGGATTCGGTCTATGATTGAAATTATATCAATGGTTCGAATAATTTGGCAAAAGACTGTATGTTGCGAAAGAACGAGGATAAGAAGGAGAGAGTTAAAGATGAAGCGTACTACGATGGAAACATTGAGGATTTGAAGGCTCAAACCAAAGGACTCTCATTGATGGAAAAAGGAGGAGATAAGAATGATGGGATGTATCAAATCTGGTCTTTGAGGTCCGATGATGAGGAGATGAGGAGTTCGAAACATGGAGCTATGTATACTCAATTTGAAGAGGATAGTTTGGATGATGAGAAGATCTCGGGAAGATGCTTTGTCTTAATTGGTGCTGACAAATCTCCAATGATGTCGAAGGGATGCAATGTTCTTGTATCTCTTAATATTCCTTCACGTATTTATCATGCAGTTTTAAGACATTTTGAAGATACTCTTTCTTATCTTAATGATATGTTGATTTGTGTGAGTAGAGAAGCTGAACAATCGAAATCATTACTATATGATGTTCGAAATAAAATGAAAGCTAAGAAGAGTATGATAGAGAGTTTAGAGCTTCAATTGAGAAACATTATAGTAGATAGAGATTTTGTTAGGACTGATAATATGTTATTAGTTAAAGATAGGAACATTTACTACAATTCTGCCAAACTTTCTTATGCTAAACTAACTGAGTTGGATCATTTATCTGATATTTTCAAAGAACAACATCAAAAGTTACTTCCTTTCTTAGGTTATGAGAGAGAAAAAGTAGATGCTACTCCATATGATTGTGAAAAGAAACTTTTTATGAAATCGACATTTGATGATCTTGTGCATATTGTTAATGAATCTCTCACTAAAAATGAACAAGTTAGAATTTTCAACATGACTGAGAAGTTGACATTTGATTCGCTACAAAATTTCGCTGACATCGAAGATGATTTTGATCATATCCGTGGAATTGAGGGTGAGGAAAGTGTTGATTGTTCTCAACTATCTGTTATTAATGTCAATTCGATGGCAAAACGCAAAGAAATATGTCATGATTCAATGACGAAGGTTAACAGTGATCAACCTTCTACATCTAAAGTATGTGATGCTCTTGACTGAGTTGTAGTGGAAGACTATGCATGTGAGGAGGATGATGTTTCGAATGAAACACCAATTCGTAGAGTCGTTGCCGAATAGGTGTATGACGAATCAAAGGAATACATAATGGTGTTAAAAGACAAAGGTCAACATTATCTAGAATCAAACTCAGTAGTCTATCCCAGAATCAAGTGTACAAATGATTTTGTATTCCCAAACCAAGTACTTGTAACTTCTGGAAATGGTGACAAGGTGAATCCAGAATTAAACAAACTGGTCTAGGAGGACAATAAAGATGTCACAAAAAATGGTTTTTATTCGAACCAAAACACAGCTGAAAATAGGTTGAATAAAAACTTAGCAATTCGGCAACGACAAAAACCAAAATGTGTTTAGGAAGTAAAAATAGAAAAATCAATTAATAATAATCAAAACAAAGAAAACGTACTGAAATCTCAAAAGGAAAAAGCACAAGTTGTTAAGGAAAATGTCGAAAGATTAGTCTGTGAGGAAGGTGTTTCGAATACAAAAACATGTAACAAAGTTTATGATGGGTTTTAGGTAAAACAAATAAACGAGAGAAACAATTCCTAAGTTCACATGCAAACTACTTTGGATCTATGTTTTAACTATTGATCATATAACTTTGAATTGCAAAATAAGAACCCTAAGGTAAGAGGCTATTTTAGAAAATAACTAATTACAGTTTTAGAATCACATAACTTCCAATTGGTATATTAAACAATTGATAATCCCTTTGAATCTTGATCTTCTGGGAAGCCTAACACCACAATTGTCGTGCCTCTAATGGAATCACACCCAAGAGCTAGCAAGAAGGAAAATAGAGAGAGAGAGAGAGAGAGCGAGAGCGAGAGAGAGAGAGAGAGAGAGAGAGGAAAGGGTATGAAATTTTGGCCTAGGGTTTCTTTAGGAGTTGTGTTGGCTGAAATTTGGAGCTAAGAGGCTTCTTAAATAGTTGAGGTAGCTAGGGTTTAAGGGCTAACCATAATGTTCCTTTGCTTAAAGCCAAAGCTAATCCAGAAGCCTTATCCAACGCCATTGGACGAAATCATTTAGGTTTCCCCTATGAATATCCTCCACCTCCTCCAAGGAGGTCCTGGAATGTTCCTTCAAACTTTTTAATAAGTGCAAACTAGTCCCTGTATTTTATAATTAATATAATTAACCCTAAAATTAATTCCAATGAATTTCTGGTTAACTACTAATCAAATGATATGATTTCAAATTAATAAATTATTTTCATAACATATTAACAAATCATTTTTATTAATTTATTAATAAATTAATTTCTCTCATTTCATAATTTCCTTGTCCAATTGCTAGGTTTGAGGGTAACCTACAAGGACTGTGCTGCTATCAATTCAAGTACATACCAATTATAGTTACAGGCTTAGACACCTAATCCAACAGTCTCCCTCTTGGATAAGTCTGTAACTATAATTGCTAGTATGACTTCTAAACTGACCAGCAAATTATAGCTTCCAAAAGATGTTGTTGAACTTTGACCTAGTCAGTTACGTGTCTTAAGATAAGCAATCATATAATCCTTTATTCTGCTAGATATCCCTAGACATAATACATGTAATGCAACCAATCTCCTTGTCCAAAATCTATGTTTCCCGATTTATGATTTGTGATGATGTAGGACTTCTAATTGAACACATCAATTAAGTCCTAGCTAGGCCCAACACATAAGTCAACACCAAATCATTGAGGGGCCCATGCATATTGTTTTTCCCGTTAGAGCAAATGGAACGAATAAAATTTGACTTATATTCTTGTATGTTTTAATTATCAAACTATACATGACAATACGTTTTATAAGGCCAAGTTATTGATGTGTTTTTGTATCACCAATGCATAGCCGACTTCTAAATTACAACTAATATTTCTCTGTTTCAAGATTATAAGATATTATCATCTCAATATCACTTGTGATAAATTCCACGAAGTAATACTCTGAGCGAGGGTTTATCCAATACTTAAATCTCTATTTCTAAGTACTCATGAATATTGTAGCAATCCTATTGCTATGTCGAACTCCCTCAAACAATCTGCAATCGAATTCATGACAGACTTAATTCATTACTTATTTCCAAAAGTACAAGCGATTGTGGAGTTTGAATAATCATATTATTCGGGAAGTAAAACATGCAAAATATGAAACACAATAATAAACGATTGAAAAAAGGTAGTAAACAAACTCATAAATAATAGTTTATTACCTAATCACCAAAAGTCAATTACATTTACTTTGTTACAAGTTTATGAATAAACTAATCTAACTACTAAAACCGATATCATCTCTTAGCCCAATGCTCCGAGCATGCTGAATATTCTTAATCCTACTCAGACAACTTGTGAGGGGGTGTGCTGGGTTATCCTCAGATGATACCCTCTTTAAGACAAGATGGCCTTCTTCTATTCTATGTTTGATAAAATAGTACTTTCTGTCTACATGTCTGTTTTACCATGATCTATGGGCTCTTTTGTTAAGGCAACCACCCCTTCGTTATCACAGAACAGTTCCATAAGCTCTTGAGTGGTCGGAACAACTCCGAGATCCTCGATGAAGTTCTTCAACCAAGCTGCTTCTTTCGATGCTTCACTCACTACTATGTACTCTAATTCACAAGTAGCATCAGCCACCGTATCTTGCTTGGAACTTTTCCATGTAACTGCTCCTCCTTTCAGTAGAAATACCTTGCCAAATTGAGAACATAAATTGTTACAGTCCGTTTGAAAGTTGGCATCACTGTAACCATCTACTCTCAAAGTATCATTGCCACCAAGAACAAGGAGCCAATCCTTTCTCCTTTGCAAATACGTGAGTATATTTTTTATGGCTATCCAATGAGCGATACCTGGATTTCCCTGATAATGGCTGACTATGCTCAAAGTAAAGGACACATCAGGGCGTGTACATGTCATAGTGTACATGATCAATCCGACAACGGAAGAATAAGGCACATGACTCATGTCAGCTATTTCCTCATTTGTACTCGGACATTAGGTGTTAATCAATATGTTATTGTTCTGGATAGGTAGCTCTCCCTTCTTGGAATTTTCCATACTAAACCTCTTTAGTACCTTGTCCAAGTATGTACTTTGACTAAGTTTAATTAGTCTCTTATTTCTATATCTCAATATTCTAATCCCAAGAATATAAACAACTTTTCCAAGTTATTTCATGGCAAAATAGTTTCCAATCTAAGACTTAACATATTTCAAGGTTGGAATGTCGTTAACAATGAGTAATATGCCATTGGCATATAACACCAGAAAACTCACTATACTCCCACTAGCCTTGATATACATGCAAGGCTCATCTTCACTCATAGAGAAACCAAAATCTTTGACTTTCTCATGGAAGCAAAGATTCCAGCTACGAGATGCTTGTTTCAATCCATAAATGGATTTCTCAAGATTACACACTTTATCAGGAAAATTTGCATCAACAAAACCCTCTATCTGATTCATGTAACCATCCTCAACCAACTTCTCGTTAAGGAAATCAGTATTGACATCCATCTACCAGATTTCATAGTCATGAAAGGAAACTATGGCGAGCAATATCCTAATAGATTTAATCTTAGCTACTTCTGAAAAGGTCTCATCACAGTCAACCCTGGGGTTTGAGTGAAACCTTTGGCAACCAATCGAGCCATAAATGTGTGTACATTTCCATCCATGTAAGTCTTCTTCTTGAAGATCCATTTGCACCCAATTATCTTTCAACATAGTACATTATTAACCAAATTCCAAACTTGGTTGTCATACATGGATTTTATCTCATTGTCTATTGCCTCTTTCCACTAGGAAGCCTCTGGGCCCACCATTGTTTTCTAGTAGTTAGATGGTTCATCCAGATTCACTAGTATCCTATCACTGATAAATGTATCACTGTCTGAAGTATTATGGAAACCATATAACTTAGGTGGAACACTAACCTTAGTGGATCTCCAAAAAGGTAATGAATTATCAACTCGCTCATTAGGAACTGTTTCCTCTGGTTAAGTGCTAGTATCTTCTAAGGTTTCTTTATTTGTTGACTCTTGAATTTATTTAAGTTCAGTGGTAGTCTCACCGTCCTCTTTGAATATGAGTTCTCTCTCTACAAAGACTCCTCTTCGTGCTACAAAGACCACGTTCTCACTATGTCTGTAGAAAAAATATCCAAAAGATTGTTTTAGGTAACTAATGAAAATACATTTCTCACTTCTAGCTACTAGCTTGTCGTGAGTCTCTCGTCTTACGCAAGCTTCACAAACCCAGGCTTTAATGTTTGCAAATAAGGGAATATCCCCCGTCCACATATCGTGAGATGTTTTGGCAATCTTCTTTGTAGGGACAAGATTGAGGATGTTGGCGGCTGTCTCTAAGGCATACCCCCAGAAATGAATAGGAAGTGAAGCACGACTCATCATGGAACGAATCATGTCTAACAAGGTTCAGTTACGCCTCTCAGCCGCAACATTTAATTGAGGCATCCTGGGAGGAGTTAATTGTGAAACTATTCTACATTCCTTTAGATAGTCGTTGAACTTGATACTAAGGTACTCCCCGCCTATATCAGATCTAAGTATCTTTATATTACTAAACAATTGATTCTCGACCTCATGCTTAAACTCCTTGAACTTTTCAAAGGTTTCCGACTTATGTTTGATTAAGTAGATAAAACTATATCTGCTATAATAATCATTGAAAGTCACATAGAATTGATAGTATCCCTTGTGGTTGGATCTAAAGGGTCCACACACCTCAGTATGTATGAGGTCCAAAAAACCATCACCTCTTTCATAAGATCCCATGAAAGGTGATATTTTCATCTTTCCTAAAAGACAAGACTCACACATATCATCTGATTTTAGGTCAAATGATTCCAACACTCCATCCTTTTGGTGTTGGGCTATGCGTTTCTTGTTAATGTGTCCAAGATGACAATGCCACAAGCATGCCTTGTCTACACTATTAGGAAAGCCAATATTAAACACACTATTACCTAAGCTATCAACACAACTCATTGTTTTATACACACCATCACAAGGTAAAGCTTCAAACACAAAAATGCCATTCTTATAAATAGAAATTGAACCGTTCAAATCATTAAAAGAATACTTAAAACCTTGTTTAAACAATGTGTGAAATGAAATAATGTTTCACATCATCTCTAACAAATAGCAATAATTCAACAAATCTAATCTAACATAATCTAACAATGTGGGCAGGTTCGTTTCTAGTGCCCTTTATCATTGCAATAAACGTAATTAACATCCTTTGGATCAGAAACATGGGGAATGACAGCATTAGGCTTGACCTTTGGGCTAGTTCTAAATGACCCAGCTTAGGCCTTGCCCTTCTAATTTTGCTTAGGAGGACCTTTCCTATTTTACCCTTTCCCTATACAATAGCCAAGATAAGGGAACTATCATGAGTGGAGGCTATACTTTTACCCTTCATCCTTATGTCGGCTATCTCCAACAAGTTGTGTAATTACACTAATGTCTGCTCGGTGTTGTTCAAATGGTAAGTTAGGATGAACTGACCACAACAATCGGGCAGTGAGTTCATGACCATGTCAATGGCTAATTCCTTATCAAACTGCAATTTGAGCTTGACCAAACGCTCTATGTAGCATTACATTCTTTACACATGGCTGACAACCGAGTCCCTTTCCTTCATCCCGTAAGCCATGAGTGACTTGACTACCTCAAAATTTTCTCGGCGAACTCACTTATCGTACTTTTCCATAAGGCTCTTGCTCATCTCAAAAGGCCAGTAGTCCTCATAGTACCTCTATAGTTCTGGAAACATGGTTAGAACCATGATGCAAGCCACTTTGCTTGCATCGTCATATTGCTTCTTGTAGGTAGCATATTCCTCGGGAGTAGCTTTGGTTTCATCAATCTCTTTGAGCTCCTTCTGAAGGAAATACTCTTTATCCTCAAAGAGAAGCGCCATTTTAATGTTACGTATCCAATCATTATAGTTTGAGCCATCCATAATGATTTTAGAGAAAATGGAGAGTAAAGAGAAGTTGTGGTTGGAGGATGATGAAGCAGAAGTGTTTCTAGGAGTATAAATCTTCAAAAGAAGATAGTTTTAGTTAGATTTCAGAATACCTCAATATAATAACCCAAAGATATAATATTAAGGTTAGGATCCAATTATGAGGATTCACAACTTAGAAATGGGATGACGAGATCCAAGTGTAAATTTCATAAAGGTAGGTGAATGATGATTCACCAATTACACCATTAGACGAAATGAAATGAAGTGCAATTCCAAATTCTTTTGAGATACATTGAAACTATTCAATGACATGTTTTAATCCTGGATTATGCTCTTCTATCTGTGACTGGGATGTCGAGGATCACAAATAGGATGTGAATAACCATGTAAATGTGCTTGGTAACCTTACTGTCTTTATCATTTTCTATTGACGTGCCGGTAAACCACTCATGCTCCATCAACAATGATAATTATGAGATACCTATTACAACTCTTTACCAATCCCTATTAATGTGTCGGTTAACCACACACACTCCACTAACGACTTATAAAGTGTAATGTGCAATTTCATGGATTAGCATACTATTCACATTTTTCCTAAAGTAACTATAGTAGGGATTTTTAGAAAAATAATGTTCTAGTACTTTATTAATAGCATTATAATTTTAATGAGATTAACTTTTCCTATCAAATCCATTCTGCTAACGACCCTTCACTAATCAAGGAAACAGTGTGTGAGAGTGGACACCCATTCAACCGTCATTTTATAGGCAGTTTCCTTATACCCCCTTAAAGACTAGCTTGTTGAATTAGGCATACTAGCGATTCGGCTGACCAACTCTTATAATATTGAACTTTTAATTATGACATCTATATAAGGTGTGTTTTAAACTTTTTTGAAACTTTAAAGTTTATATAAATTAAAAAAAATTAAAATATTTAATTTTAAATTTAAAATAAACTAAAAAATTTGATTTAATCAATGTATATTACATAACTTTTAATTAATTTATTAAATCTCGTGAGGATTATCTAATTAAATTAGACAATTAATTTAATCCTAATCCTTAACCCTCTAGATTTCAAAATTTAGGGCATAGGATAATTTCCTTATTTACCAATTATCCAATTAAGCAACAGTTATCCAAAATAGGAACCCTAAAACCCTAAGACATATTTCGAAATCTAAGAAGGGAGGCTAGGGATTTTTCAAAACCCTAACCCTAGTTACAATTAGGGATTATGGGGGCTAGGGTTTTTCAAAAACCCCTCAAACCAAAACCCTAAAAACGAAAACACGGCCTTTTAGGGTTTAATAGCTATAAACCCTAATTTGCAATTCAACTATTATAACAATCCAATTTAAAACAAAACCAATGGATCTGATACCAATGATGGGTTTTAGATAAAACAAATAAACTAGAGAAACAATTCCTAAGTTCACATGCAACCAACTTTGGATCTATGTTTTAACTATTGAACACATAACTTTGAATTGCAAAATAAGAACCCTAAGGGAGGAGGCTATTTTTGAAAATAACTAATTAGGGTTTTAGAATCACATACCTTCCAATTGTTAAAGCAAACAATTGATAATCCTTTTGAATCTTGATCTTCTTGTAAGCCTAGCACCACAATTGTCGTCCCTCTAATGGAATCACACCCAAGAGCTAGCAAGAAGGATTATATATATATATATATATATATATATATATATATATATATATATATATATATATATATATATATATATATATAGAGAGAGAGAGAGAGAGAGAGAGGGGGGGGGGGAAAGGATATGCAATTTTGGCTAAGGGTTTCTTCAGGAGTTGTGGTGGTCGAAATTTGGAGCTAAGAGGCTCCTTAGATAGTTTAGGTAGCTAGGGTTTAAGGGATAACCGTAATGTTTCTTTGCTTAAGGCCCAAGCTAATCTAGAAGCCTTATCCAAGGTGCTTGGACAAAATCATTAGGGTTTCCCCTATGAATTTTGTCCACCTCCTCCAAAGAGGTTTTGGAATGTTCCTTCCAACTATTTAATAATTACAAACTAGTCCCTGTACTTTGCAATTAATACAATTAACACTAAAATTAATTCCAATTAATTTATGGTTAACTACTAATCAAATGATATGATTTCTAATTAATAAAGTATTTTCATAACATAATAATAAATCATTTATATTAATTTATTAATAAATTAATTTCTATCCTTTCATAGTTTCCTTGTCCAATTAATAGCTTTGAGGGCAACTCAAAAGAAATGTGCTGCTATCAATTCAAATGCATACCAATTATAGTTATAAGCTTAGACACCTAATCCAATAGGTTATTGGAAAAATGTCAAAGCTTTTCAAAATCAAAAAGTTTGTAAGAAAAAATCAAATGAACATGTTCAGACATTTTTTCAAGATAAAACCTGTGTTCAAAACAAGCCATCTCAAAAACAAAATATTTTTTCAAAAATTCGAACTAATGTTCAAAATCAAGTTCGATCTCATAATGTCCAAAACCAATGAAATAGAAACTATCAAAATCAATATCAAAGAAATGTTGGTTTAAATCATAAAAATGGAAGTTTTGTTCAAAACAAGAATCAAAGGAGTTTTGTTATAAATAATGAACAAACACATTTTAATCCAACTCATGGAAAAAGACGTTTTCAACAAGATAAAAATCTTTTTAATCGAAATGTTGGTTATCATAATCTATACTAAAATCAATTTCAAAATTCACCAAAACAATCTTTTCCAAAATGAAAATTTGAGAAATTGGACGTTCAAGGATACAAAAATGAACCTTTTAAGCCCATAAATCCACACTTTTAAAACCCTGATTCGAAGAAAAAGGTGAAAGAATCCATTGCAACAGGAAGAAGTGATGTGGAGAACATCAATCATTTGCTCGAAGGTAAAGGAAAACAATACCAATTGGGAAAGTTCTCTCAAGAACAAATCAAGTCAACTTATGAGACTTACTTAAATGATTCGATGAATGGAAGTTCTTCATCACAATAGTCAAATCCATCTGTGAAAAAGTGGAATGAAATTCCTAATAAGAAAGATGAGGGATTTTATACAAAAGATGAAAGAGTGAAAATCACTGTTGAACCTCTTCCATTGAATGATTACATTTCGATGCCTGAAGCCAATGAAATTGTCTTGATAAACAATGTAAAGTCTAAGGTTCAAAGTTGGGTCGTAGGTTCATCCATACATAATGTAGTTCAAGCTAACGTATAAGGACTGAAAAGTTCTTGGGGACCTAAATTTGTTTATTGATCACAGGTACTATGTGACGAGCAATACAATGAGAATTGCTAAATTGATAGTGGTTGCTTGTGTCACATGACTGGGGGAAAGAAGAATTGGAGAGATTTTGGAAAGCTGGATAATGCAGGAGTAGTAAAGTTTGGTAATAACAACAAATGCAAAGTCAAGAGATATGGCAAAGTGACAGATGGAAAATTCACGTTGAATAGAGTGGCATATGTCTAAGGATTACAAAATAATTTGATTAGTGTGTCACAACTTGTTTTGGGAACTAGCAATTAAGTTGTATTTGATGAAGAAGTCAACATTATCTCTAATAAATAAACAAAGGAGATTCGTCTTAAGTTGAAAATAAAAGGAGACATGTTCACGTTTGACATACAACTTATTGGAGTTCCTTTTTGTGTTTCTACTATCGAAAGCGTCCTCTGATCTTAGCTGGTTATGGCATCGTCGTCTATCCCATTGTAATTTCAAAAATCTTAAGAAATTGGTTTTACATGATCTTGTTCCAGGCTTACCAATCTTAAAATTTTATAACAATTCATTGTGTGATGCTTGTGAACAGGGAAAGCAACATAAGCAAGGTCATCCAATTGTTATCGATTCCAAAATCATTGAAACTTTAGAACTTCTACTCATTGATCTATGTTGCCCTTCGACTATTGAGATTCTCAATAAGAATAAATACATATTGGTCATTGTTGATGATTTTTCAAGGTTTAATTGGGTTTTCTTTCTTCTTTAGAAGTTTGAAACTACTCATGTGATGATTGAATTCATCAAAAACATCCGATTGAGTTTGAAGAAGAAAGTTTGAAGAATTAAGAGTGAAAACGGCTCAGAGTTCAAGTATTGAATTCTTCATTCATTCTTAACTGAGTTGGGAATTTCGGATAACTTTTCATCTCCTTACTGATGGGTTTTGAGAAGTCTAACACTCTTATGGTATACATGCAATCCTAGATACTTTGGATCTATGTTTTCTCTAATATATATGTAAACTTTCAATTTTTCCAAAGCATCATCCTAACTAGCATAGTATGGAGTATCTATACTAAAAAATATAGTTAGATGACATACCTTTTGGCGTAGTTGAAATCTTGAAGCTTTAAGAGCCTAGCAATAATAATGTGAATGCCTCAAATGGAATCACAAATCACCACAAACAACTGGAAGAACTTGAGAGAAGATAGTATGCACTCAAAATCGGCTAGAACTCTTACAAGATCACTAGGTGGCGATTTCATGAACCAACAAGTTTCTTATATAGTGTGGCTACATTAGGGTTACATCATGCAAACCCTAATGTGCATGAGTTTCCACATTCCTCATGCTCCATGGGTTTTAAACTCCATGGAGTATCCATGGGTCACCACATGGATTTATCCCAACATAAGGAATCATGGATCATTAGCCCACTTTATAAGAATGAATGATTTACACAATCAATCCCTATATATTTAATTAGTCTCTTTTGATCACAAAATTAATTTCAAATTAATTCTTGATCAATGCGAATTAAATAATATGATTTCATATTAATATATTAGAACTTATAATATATTAATAAATCGTAAATAACCTCTTCTCAAAAGTCCACCCTTACAGATTGTTCCGGTGAAGTGCAACCCAAATGGACCATTATACTCTTGGGTCAAGTACATACCAAATATAGTTATGGACTTAGACACCTTATCCAACAATCTCCCATTTGGATAATTCTAATAACTGTAGTTGTAAGTATAACTTTAGAATCCGACTACGAATCGTGAATCTTAAATGCCTTTGCCAAACTTAGACATACCATTTTAGATAAGTGATCATAAAATCCTATGTTCTCATGTAGCACACGGTTCCTGGTATGTATTTTCATTCAATTAGTTATAACATTTTGGCCTGGGACTTGGCGAGTTGAAGGTCCAAATTGACGAGTAGAATTGACTTTGGACGCGGGAGTTTAGTGGCCTACACGTCGAGTCAGCAAATCGACTTGACGAGTTGGCGATGTTTGGACAAAACCCTAAATCTGAGGGACTACATCCTATTTAAACGTCTTAATGTAGCCTCTATAATCCCTTATGCTCCCAGAACATCTCATACTGAAACCCTAATCGTTTTGTGAGATCTAAGGCCATTTTTGGTGATTTTTTTGGTTTGTGATCACAAGAAAGAAGGAAAAGCTTGAGGAGCCAAGAGGAAACCAGAATATTTCGAGTTTATGTAGCATCTACAGTTCCTTAGAGGTATAAAGCTTATACCTTGTTCATTCATGTTCTAGATCCCTTTTTGGGGGTGAATTAGGGCTTTTAGGGGCCATCTTTGGTGACCAATCATGAGTGCAAGCATGGTTGAGGGTTAAGACTCCAAATCCAAGGTCCTTAGGGGACTACATGGCTTAAAGTGGCCAACTTTGTAGCCTTAGAGAGCCTCATGCACCTTTAGATCTCATTTTTTGGGTCCCTTAAGCTTATATTCCCATGCATGAACGTGAAGTTCATAACTTTACGTGCTAGATCGATCTTAGAATCCCAGATCTGTCTTTTGGATGAGTATTGTGCATCAGAAATCAAAATATAAGACTTAGATAACACCGAATCGTCGAGTTGTTCTTAGAACTCGGCGAGACCAGGGCTTGAGTCCCCAATCTGTTGAGGTTCGAAGGAATGTAGTTGAGTGTTAGAATGGTCTTAGAGGGGTCTAGGGGAGTGACTCGACATATTAGACTTAGCCATGGACCTGGGAATCATAGGACTCGGTGAGTGTATGAACTGACTCAGCGAGTCCAAGGCAATCACCCAATCCCTTGAAGATGGACTCGACAAGTTGTTCATACAACTCGACGAGTCGCTGACTGGACATGATCTTAGGATAAAGGTGAACTCGACGAGTTATTCATACAACTCAGCGAGTCAGATGAAGGTTCATTCGATGATATTATAGAAGGAGAACTCGTCGAGTCTTTGCTAAAGTCAACGAGTAGAGTCGGGAGGAAGTGAAATGAAAGAATGGGGACTCGACGAGTTGGCGGCCCAACTCGACGATTCAGGTTAATTGGAAGTTAACTTTGACCAGGAAATTGACTTTGGCTAGGGGTAAAATAGTCATTTTACCCTAAGAGTAGTTATTACCTTCTGACTAAGTGTCTTTATGGGAATGATAGTCGGATAATTGCCGGAGCAGTAGAAAGAGACTTCTCACCCATATTGACAACATTCATTCATACGAGGTGAGTTACCATCCAGTAGTGGTGGGTCTATGGCCACAATGCCGGCCCACCAGTAGGAGTTGCATGTTAGATGATTGTCTTTTTGATATCATCTAGCTTGCTACTACCTGATATGTTATATGCTAGCATGATATGTTATATGTGATAGTAGTAGAGTTTGGTTGTTAGGACTGAAGGGTAGGTCAGGCACCCTAGATATGTCTGATAGTATGTTATGATATGTTTATACGCTGGCATGATATGTTATATGTGATAGTGGTAGTAGGAGGGGAATAGTCCCCAAGTTTGGTTGTTACGACCGAAGGGTAGTTCGGACACCCCATATATGTTTGATAGTATGTTTATGCTATAATATATGTGATAGTAGCAGTAGGGGGTGGAATAGTCCCCGAGGTTCGGTTGTTAGGACCGATGGGTAAGTCAGCACCCTGGAACGGCTTGAGACGGGTAGGTCAGAACCCTAGAATGGCTTGACACGGGTAGGTCAGCACCCCAGAATGGCCATACCGGGTAGGTCGGCACCCCATAATGGTCGTACCGGGTAGGTCGGGCACCCCAGAATTTCCCGAAGTATGTATGCTTTATGATGGTATGGTATGTGGTATGATGGGGGAACTCACTTAGCTTCGTTCTTACAGTTTTTAGTCTTGTTTCAAGTACCTCTTCAGCGAAAGGGAAGGAGCCACCGCAGCAGCTGCACATCATACACACATTGGATTCCGCATTATGAGATTTCTTGGGATTGTACTCTGACATTGTTACTACTTTTATGATATGATTTTCAGACATGAGATTATGGTTTTATGAAATGATATGACATGGTGATGTTTTCTTATAAATGTTTTCTAAAACGTTATATAAAAATTGAAATGTTTGGACTCGGAATTTGGGATGTTACATCTCAATATATTAGCCGGACAAACACATGGAACACAGTTAGTCTTTATGTCCAATAGTTTGTTTCTCGATTTCTTATTCGTTTGACATAGAACTAATCAAACACATCAATTTAGTTCTGATCGGTCCCGACACATAAGTCAAAACAAAATCATCTAGGGGCCCAATATATCGCTTTTAATCCTCCAAGGACTAAAAGGAGCAGATAAGCTTTGATAGTATATGCTTGTACTAACTATTCACTGAACCATACACAACAACATGTTTTATAGCATCGATTTACGGATGCGTTTTCATACTTTCAATGTACGACCAACTCATGGTCAAGAACTCGTATATCTAGGTTTAAAGATTATATGATATTAGTGTCTCACGATCACTCAAGATAAACTACATGAAGTGATACAAGTGAGCGTAGGTTGTATCCAATACTCAAACTTTATGAACACTCATGAATGTCATAACAATGTCTAACCATTTGTTCCAATCTACAAGCCAAATTCATGATAGTCTTAATTCAATACCTACTTCCAAAGTATGATCGACTGTGGATGGTTTGAATAATCCAATTATTCTGGAAGTCAAAACATGCAAAATGAAACAATAGTAAACAACTGGCATGAGACAGTACCATACTAGTAAATAAAATGCACCTTTTATTTAAGCATTAAGTGTCAATTACATTTTACCTATTACAAGTTTCAAAATAGCTATCTAATCATTAAAAACTAATTTAATCCCTCAACCCAATGTGCCTCGCATGTTGTAAATGCTTAACCATACTCAGGCCCTTTCGTGAGGGGATCTACTGGGTTCTCATCTGATGATATCCTCTTTGGAGTCCTTCTATATTGTGTCTTATGAAGTGATATTTTTTGTTGATGTGTTAGGACCTGCCATGACCCCTTGGTTCCTTGGCTAAGGTAACCGCCCTATCGATGTCACAGAAAATCCCCACAAGCTCCTTTATACCTGGTATAACTCCAAGGTCTCCGATGAAGTTCTTCAGCTGTATCGCTTCCTTCGTCACTTCACTTGCTGCTATGTACTCTAATTCACACGTTGAATCAATGACAGTCTCCTACTTGGAACTTTTCCAAGTAATTTCTCCTCCATTCAGGGTAAACACCCAACCTGATTGAGAGCGGAAATTATCTCTGTCGGTTTGAAAGTTGGCGTCATTATACCCCACCACTCTCAAGTTGTCACTCCCACCAAGGTCCTTAGTCCTTAGTCCTCCGCATGTACTTGAGAATGTTTTTAATCATAGTCTAGTGAACCTTTACCGGATTTCCTTGATATCTATTGACCATGCTCAAAGAAAAGGCTACATCAGGGCAAGTACAAGTCATAACATACATGATTGAGCCAACAACGGAAGCATATGGTAATTGACTCATCTTAGCTATCTCAGCCTCTATACTCAGACTCTGAATTTTACTTAGTTTGGCATTGCTCTGGATCGGTAAGCCACCTTTCTTTGAGTTATGCATGTTGAACCTCTTTAACACTTTGTCCAATTAGGTACGTTGACTAAGTCTAATTAGTCTCTTACTCATGTCTCTCCATATCCTTATCCTAAGACTATAGACAGCTTCCCCAAGGTCCATCATAGCAAAATACTTCCCAAGCCAGGACTTAACCTCCTGCAAGGTTGGGATGCCATTTCCTATGAGTAGTATGTCGTCTGCATACAACACAATAAAACTAACTATACTTCCACTAGCTTTGACATATACACAAGACTCAAGCTCGCTTCTCGAAAAGCCAAATTCTTTGACTTTCTCATCAAAACAAAGATTCCATCTGCAAGATGCTTGTTTCAATCCATAAATGGATTTCTCAATCTTAAACACTCTATTAGGGTACTTAGCATTGACAAAACCCTTTGGCTGACTCACGTAAACATCCTCAACTGACTTCCCATTAAGGAAAGCGGTTTTGACATCCATTTGCCATATTTCATAGTAATGAAATGTAGTAATGACTAGCATAACCCTAATAGACGTAATCTTCGCTACTGGTGAGAAGGACTCATCATTGTCAACTCCCAGAGTTTAAATAAAGCCCTTTGCAACCATCCGCGCCTTATAAGTGTGTATTTTCCCATCCATATCGATATTCTTCTTGAAGATCCATTCGCACCCGACTGTCTTACAACCTGCTACATTGTCAACGAAGTTCAAGTTCCAAACTTGATCATCATACATAGACTAAATCTCATTGTCCCTGGCCTATTTCTATTTAGCAGATTCAGGGCCTACCTTGGCTTCCTTGTAGTTGTTTGGTTCATCCAAATTTACCAACGTGCTATCACTGATAAATGTATCACCTTCTACAGTAATATGGAAACCATGAAACTCAGGTGAAGCTCTAACTCTACCGGAATGCCTCAAAGGTACAGACTCGTCAAACAGTTCAACAGGAGTTTCCTCCTTAGGTTGATCGCTAGTGTTTGAGGTTCCTACACCGCTTGAATCTTGAAGTTCCTCAAGGTCAATGTGCCTCCCATAGTCTCCTTGTCTTATGAGCTCCCTCTCACAAAATTCTCCTCACCTCGCAATGAAGACAACATTGTCACTCGGTCTATAGAAGAGATAATCAAAAGCGTTTTGTGGGTAGCCGATGAAAATACACCGCTCACTCTGAGGCTCGAGCTTGTCATGAGTCTCGTGCCTCACGAAAGCCTCGCAACCCCAAACCTTGATGTTTCCTAACGAGGGAGCCTTCCCTGTCCACATCTCGTGAGGTGTTTTGGAAACCTTTTTAGTTGGCACTCGATTAAGGATATGGGAGGTAGTCTCTAAGGCATATCCCCTGAATGAGATTGGTAACGAAGATCGTCTCATCATGGAATGAACCATGTCTAACAAGGTTCGGATGTGCTTCTCAACCACACTATTAAGCTATGGTGTCCTAGGTGGTGTCGACTGTGAAAGAATTCCACACTCCTTAAGATAGTCTACGAAATCGATACTAAGATACTCACCGCCCCGATCGGATCGGAGCATCTTAATCTTCCTACCCAACTGATTATCCACTTCTTTCTTAAACTCTTTGAATTTCTCAAAGGTTTCTAACTTATGATTGATTAAGTAGATATAGCCAAATCTATTGTAATGATCAGTAAAAGTCACATAGAAGCGGGTAGCATCCCTTGTGGCAGTTCTTAAGGGCCCACACACATCGGTGTGTACGAGATCCAACAAAGCCTCACCCATCTCAAAATTACTAGTGAAGGGTGATTTAGTCATCTTCCCAAGCAAAAAAGACTCGCAAGTGTCATCCGACCTTAAGTCGAACGACTCCAAAACTACAGCCTTCTAGAGTTGGCCTATGCATTTCCTGTTGACTTGTCCAAGACGACAATGCCACAAGGATGCCTTATCCAAATCATTAGAAGAATAGATATGCAACACATTATTTCCTTATTTGTGTACAACCATCACATTTTCATATACACTATTACAAGGTAATGCTATAAAATAAAAAACACGATTACAATAAGCATTTATTGCACCAATATCATTATCAAACGAAAATGTGAAACCTTGTTTGTACAAACCATGAAAGGAAATAATATTTCTCACCAAATCAGACGAGTAACAACAATTAATCAAATCTATTTCTAACCCTTTACTAAGCCAAAAAGAGTAAGCTACAATTTTGGTTATAGGTGAAACCTTCCTATTCCCCATGATCAAGTTTATCTTCCCGTGCTCCACATCTTTACTTCCTTTTAGGACCTGCACATAAGAGCAAATGTGAAATCGACAACCTGTGTCAAGAACCCAAGAGTTAGTATGTGATGAGTTTTTAGATAATATAGTGTAAATACCTGCATGGATAGGTTTAACCTTCCCATCCTTAACATCCTTCAAGTACTTAGGGCAACTTTTCTTCCAGTGCCCTTTTTCGTGGAAATAGAAACACTCTTCTTGTTTTGGGATGGTTGAGGGAGTAGCAGAACCTTCTTTGGTTCCACTGGAAGAGGATCCATCAAGAGACTTTCCCTTGCGGCTCTTAGAAGGATTCTTCCTTTTCTTCCCCTTACCTTGACCAATTACCAGAACAGGGGCATTAGTAGTAGGAGTGGTTACAACATATTTACCTTTGAGACCACTTTCAGCGGTCCTCAGAATGCCTTGAAGTTTGCTCAGAGTGACGTCCTCCTTGTTCATATGATAAGTCATATGAAACTGATCATAACATGGAGGTAAGGAATTTACAATAATATCTATAGCCAGCTCCTCATTAAAGTTCACATTCAATTTGAGCAGACGGTCTACAAACCTTTGCATTTTCTACAAGTGGCCCGTGATGGGTTCAACATCCTTCATTTTGTTGTAATCATGGAGAAGATGATTTCATACCGCTCTTGACGAGCACTATGATGGTATGTTTCCATTAGGTCTTGGTGCATCTCAAAAGGGTAGAAGTCCTCATAGGACCTGTGGAGTTTAGGAGACATGGTTGCAAGTATGATACAAGCTACCTTGGTGGCATCTTTGTCAAGTGCCCTGAAATCAAAAATCTCCTAAGGAGTGGCAGGAGACTCATCGATTTCCTTAAGCTCCTTGACAAAGACATATTCCTTGTCCTCGAGGACATATTCCTTGTCCTCGGGCTAGTCAATTTAGAGACAATAAGCATCAAAAATGAGTTTTTGATGGAATATTATTTAGAAGGAATAATCTTAATCAAATAGTAGTATATGTTAGAAGGGTTCCATACATATAAAGAATGCCGAAATCTGAGTTATAACAAAGAATTTATGACCCGTCGAAGTTTTGCGGCAAAAACCGGCGCGACACCGAGAAGTGTAAAATAGTGAATTTATGATAGAGGAATTTTTGGCCTTACATATCTAAACAAAAGTCGTATTATATGTTAAACTAAGAGTGTCCATAAAAAGAACGCCCAAATCTGACTTCGTATGAGGAAGTTATGATTTTTTGAAGTTTCGGCTTAACAGTGCACGAACCGGAAATGGAATTTTAGTTCGAGCGGTTTTTGGCCTATGCGCCCTAAATGAGAGTTGGAGATATCATTAATTAGAACTCAACGATACAAATATAGATGGAAACGGAGTTAGTATGAAGGAGTTAGGAATTTTCAACTGTTATTTAACGGTCTAATCTCCTCCTACTGTTAAATTTAAGATAGGTCGAGAGTTAGCCAACAGAGTCTAAATGAAAGTTGTAGATCTTGTTTTTACCTACGCATGGAAAAAAAAGAACGTCCAAAATGGAGCTCGTATGCAAAAATTATGACTTTTTGAAAATCAGTTGATTTCACTCTGTGTGCGACGCCACGTATTAGCACCAAGAGAAACCTTGGAGCCTACGCAACACCATGACGTGGTGACATTCCTGGAGGCATATAAATAGAGGCCCGGGGCTGCCTCTTTTCCTCACAACTCTACCCAATTCTTTCTCTCTCTAGAACATCTCTCTAAGCCCCCCCCCCCCCCCCCCCCCCCCAAAGCCTAGGGTAACTACGTAGCACGAGGCGGAAGCCCCGTAATACTTGACGGCTCCAAAAAGAAGAGCCTTCAGCTCAGAAACTCTGCTTTGATGGAGCCCGGTTTTGAGAAAAACCTGCTTATATCGAGGGATAATTGTTTTGACATACTGAAGCGCTGTTCGAAGGCATAATCACCACCTTTTCAAGTGAGTGCATGGTCCCTTTCATCTTACACATAGATATGAAGTATTTAATATAAATTATGTGTTGTGAGTGTATATTTACTTTCATCTTACACATAAATATGAAGTATTTTATATAAACTACGTGCTATGTGTACATGTTACTTGAATACTTGCTGTTTATGCTGGATGAACGATTTTATATATGTTTAAATGATTTAAACTATATACGTATTTTATATCTACAAAATGTGTTGGGTAGAACATAGGTAGATTAATGATGAGAGATGAGATGAATGATGAGCAATGATATATAAGTGGTAAAATATGGTGAGAAGCGATGAGCCAAAAAGATGAGCCAAACAATGAGCCAAACGATGACCTGAGGTATGATCCAAACGATAACCTAAGCGATGACAACTCTGGACTGTTTTAGATAGTCCAGTGGAACACTTGTAGGCTCGCAACCTGTAGGTGTTGTGAATGATGTGTTCACCGGTGTACTCTAAAAACATGTGGACACGCATTGCAAGTGGACTCTTGAAAATGATACGGTCAATAAACGAGATAACCCTAGCAGTTGTGCTCGAAGGACTATACTGGCAGTTGCGCCTCATATAGATTGTCACAATTCTGGAAGCTGTGCCTAAGTGATAGAACTAGCAACTGTGCTTGACAGTCGTGTCATTGACAACGATGGACTTCGTACCTATTCCCTTAGGATAATCATTAGGAATGAATGAATGAGAAATAGCTGATTCTTAGGGTAGATCCTTAAGAGTAAAGAAGATAATGGGGATGGGTAATTGGGTTAACTGTTTGAAGATTAAAAATAATAATTATATTATTTTGGGTTGAAAACTCTATGTACTCACCAGGTTTCCCAACCAAACCCACTCAGTTTATTTATATCACAGGTGTTGATATGAAGTCACATTACACTAAGACATTAAGGAGATTTAAATCACTAGTGATAATGAATGTAAGATTTTTTTATGCTTATGTTTCTGTATTGACGATGACATCCCAAATGTTTAAAAATGAATAAAAATACTTTTCTTCTGAAATGCCTTGATAACGTATTTATAATGTTTTACTGGGAACAAATTCCGAAACCATTTATTAAAAGAGGTACTCTGATTTTTATAAATCATAAAAAAAAAATCAGTCTTTTCTGACCGTGAAAATGGGGATGTCACATAATACAATCATTGAAATTAGTCTCATCAACGATGACTCTCCCATAAAGGTTCATAAGAGATAAGGAGCTGGTAGGGTTTGAGCCAGAAGCAGTGTTGGAAGACATCTGAAAAGAAAGAAAGACAAAGTTTAGATTAGATAAAGAGTCCTTAATATAACACCCAAAATGAAATATTAAGTCTAGGAACCAACACAATATTTTACAATTTGGAAGAGGGATGCCATAATCCAGCTTGCAAAATATTTTAAGGTAGGTAAATGACGATTTACCAATTCCCACCATGAAAAATGAAATTAGTTAATTAAGTTTTAATTGGATTTGAAACTCCTAGATCCTTTGAGATTCATTGAACGATTCGATGGCATGTTTAAATATCGATTATGCTCTTCAGGTTTGTAACTGAGATACGGAGGATCACAAATTAGGTGTAAATAACCATGAAAATGTACTTGGTACTCTAAAAGTCAGTTATCACCTTAATCAATGTGCCGGTAAACCACACACGCTCTATAGATATTATTCTACACTCCTTAATCAATGTAAATTATCACCCTAATAAATGTCAATTATGATAAACATTAAGCTACCCTTTTCTACCCTTACTAGTCCAAGTTAACGTGTTGGTTAACCACACACACTCCATCAACGACTTGGTAAAGTGGAAAGTTTAATTTCATGGATTACCATCAATTTCACATTTTCCTAAAGTAACTAAGATTGGGAATTTATAAAAGATTTAGTTAGTTTATAATTATCATTATACTTTTAATGAGAGTTATAGTCTTTGTCCTACCCATTCGGTTAACGACCCTCCACCAGTCAAGGAAGCGGTGAGTGAGAATGCACACCTATTAAATCACTAGTTTATAGGTAGTAACCTTATACCCCCCTTATAGACTGACTTCGTGAATGAATCTACTAACGGTAAAACTGACTTGTCTTATACATATATCTAAATTTTAAACCTAGAATGTTATAATAATATAAGGGTTTAATTTTAATTCATTAAAATTCTAAGTTTTGGAAATAAAGTTTCATTTAGCGAGACTTTACAAATTCTAAAACTTGAGGGAAAGTTTTGAAACTCTTCAAAACTCTTCAAGTTCATAACATATGAGTTTAATGACATCTTTAATAGCAAAACCTTTCATGTTGCATAACATCCATAACTTGAGAACAAGTTATGGAGTCCATTAAAATCATTTAAAAGCAATATTTAACTAAAACTATAATCAAATAATTCATAGAAGTTTCAATCAAACTCATATGAACAAAACAATTCAAATCAAAACAAATTTCATGTAACTAGCCTAACCATATAAACTAATACAAAACATGAAACTTTTGACAATTATCTTTTAAATTGGATTAGCATGATCATTACCACATCAAAAACAGGTTTATAAGTTAAAAAACAGTTTAGGGTAACGATCCTAGTCCAATTCCAGCCTTAAACTTCGAAAATTTGCACTCTAGAGCACCAACTCATCGAGTTCATGAACAAACTCAGCGAGTTGGTCAGAATTGTGAAGCGACTCAGCGAGTTCCCCAGTGGAATCGGCGAGTCCAATTTCCTGAAAGCAAAAATTCGATTTTTAAAGCATTTCCAAGCAAGTAGAATCAAGTATATTTGAAAACAATCCTAGGATCTGATACCACTAATGGGTTTTGAGCATTCTAACACTCCTATGGTGTACATGCAACCCTAGATGCTTTGGATCTTCGTTTTCTCTAATATACATGCAAACTTTCAAACTTTCCAAAGCATCATCTTAACTAGCATACTATGGAGTATCTATACTACAAAATCTAGTTAGATGACATACCTTTTGGTGTGGTTGAAACCTTTAAGCTTTAAGAGCCTAGCACCAATAATGTGAATGCCTCAAATTGAAACAAAAATCACCACCAAAAATTGGAAGAACTTGAGAGAAGATAGTATGCACTCAAAATCAGCTAGAACTCTTACAAGATCACTAGGTGCCGATTTCATGAACCAAAGGGTTTCTTATATAGTGTGGCTACATCAAGGTTACACCATGCAAACCCTAATGTGCATGACTTTCCATATTCGTCATACTACATGAGTTTTAACCTCCATGGAGTATCCATAAGTCACCACATGGGTTTCGTACAACATAAGGAATCATGTATCATTAGCCTACTTTATAAGAATGAATGATTTACACAATCAATCCCTATATATGTAATTAGTCTCTTTTGATCACAAAATTAATTCCAAATTAATCCTTGATCAGTATGAATTAAATAATATGATTTCATATTAATATATTAGAACTTATAATATATTAATAAATCATAAATAACCTCTTCTCAAAATTCCATCCTTACAGATTGTTCCAGTGAAGTGCAACCCAAATGGACCATGCTACTCTCGGGTCAAGTACATACCAAATATAGTTATGGACTTAGAAACCTTATTCAACATCTACACACTGCAAAAACTGGTGTTGTTGAAAGGACGAATTATTCTCTATGCGAGGCTACACGAACCATGCTTACATAGGCGAATTTGTCTCAATACCTTTGGTCATAAGTTTTTTTGGCTGCTTGTTTCACTTCAAATCATTTTTTTATTCATCATCATTTCAACAACACACCTTATGAGATCATTAACAAAAAAAACCCTAATGATAAATTCTTTCATGTATTTGGGTGCAGGTGATTTATAATGAATCTCAAGGACAATCTTTCTAAATTTTAGTTGAAAGATGATTAAGGAATTTTCCTGGGATATTCACATATTTCTATTACCTATAGAGTGTTGAACAAATAAACGAGAAAGATCGAAGAAACTTTCAATCTTAATATTGAAGACTATTATGTCAAGCGAGTCAAACAATCATTCATACAAAAGCCTATCATTTCTGAAACAACTAATTTGTCTAAAATCATGAATTCTTATGATATTGATTATGATTTGATCTTTGGCGTACCAGATAGGGCGATTGATGCTAAAAATCATGCTCATGATAACCATATTCCCGAAGATTCAAAGAATTTAGAAAATTTGACTGTTAGAAGGGAAGAAGATGACACACATTCTACATCAACTTCCCAAGTGAATGTCGAACAAGTATTGCTTTTGACTGATGATCAAGTGAAGGGGGGGAGCACTTGAGCTCGAAATTACATAATGCCAATCAAGATTCATATATTGAGGGGGAGCATGTGCGATCTACAACTCAAGTTGAGGAGGATAATGTGTTTGACCATGTTGATGTCGAGGGGAAGCATTAGAACATGAATATATTGATTGAGGGGAGCTAAGTGGATCAAATCCTGATAATCTAAATGATCAAACTAATGATTTTCATGATGTCATTGATAATATTTTGAATGCAGGTGAAGGTTTAGAAGCAGATGAACTATTCAAAGATGCACTTTTATATTTTGATCCTGAATATTCACCAATGGATACATGGACACATAGTCATCCAATGGAATGGGTTCTTGGTGATCTACATGCTGTAGTATTAACATGTGCACAAATTCAATCCAAAAATGAAGTGCATAATGTTCATCATGAATATTGTATGTTTAATGTGTTCATGTCGAAACTGGAACCAAAAACAATAAAGTTTGCATTAGAATACTCTGATTAGGTTGTTGCAATGTAATATGAACTGGCTAAATTTGAACAAAAGAAAGTTTGGAGGTTAATTCCTAAACTAAAGGATGTTTCGTTAATTGGTTTAAAATGGATTTTCAAAAATAAATTTGATAAAGAACGAAATGTGATTCAAAATAAGGAAAGATTAGTCGTTAAAGGTTACTCTAAAAAAGAAGGTATCGGTTATGAGGAAACCTTTGCCACTATCGTAAGACTCAAGGCTGTTTGAATTTTTTTTGCTTATTTAGTGCATAAAGATTTCGATGTGTATCAAATGGACGTCAAGTGTACATTCCTCAACAGAGATTTCGAGAAAACGGTCTATGTCGAACAACCACCTAGTTTTCTCAATGATAAGAATCCTATTTACTTTTATGTTTTAGATAATGTAGTCTATCGGTTGAAACATGTACCTCGTGTCTAGTATGCAACCTTGACCAATTTTTTGAAAACTGCTAAATTTAAACAAGCATAAATTGATCTCACTTTATTTAGAAGGAATGTTTGGAATAACTTAATGTTTTTTTAAATTTATGCTGATGGTATAATTTTTGGTTTGAATGACCCTCTGTTATCTAAGGAATTTGAGAAGCTTATGAAAAGCCAGTTCGAAATGAGCATGATGGGAGAAATTAATAATTTTCTGGGTTTACATATTTGTCAAAGCAGGGAAGACATCTTTATTAACTAGGAAAAATATACGTGCAACCTGCTTGAAAGATTTGGGATGACGAATAACACTAAAATGAAAGTACATATGGTAGTTGGAACCTGTTTGAACCTTGCGTTGAAAAAGCTAGTTGTGGAGTTAACAACATATCAAAGAATGATAGGTTTTCTTTTGTACTTAATTGCAAGTTGAACTGATATCATGTTTGGTGTGTGTTACTATGCTAGGTACCAATCAAACCCAAGAGAACCCCACCCCAGTGTTGTGAAGAACATATTTTGCTACCTCAAAGGAACAGTTTCGTTGGGTCTATGGTATCCATCGAAGACAGGATTCTTTATAAAATCATGCTGAGATGAAAATCTAGGTGGTTGTCAACTTGATTAAAAGATCACAACATGTGGATGCCAATTGTTGGATGGAAAGCTAGTGAGTTGGCAATCAGCGAAATAAATTATATTTTGATTTCGACTACTGAAGCAAAGTACGTGGCTGTTGCAACTTAAACATCTCAAGTTAATTGGATACAAACTCAACTACATGATTATGAAATCAATATGAAACAAATTCATGTGTATTGTGACTCGCAAAGTGCCATTTGCATCTGCCATAATCTAATCCAATCTTTGAAAACCAAACACATTACTATTCGCTATCACTTCATAAAAGACCATGTAGAAGACCGGAACATTCAAGTCCATTTTGTGAAAACAACAAATCAACTTTCAAATATTTTACAAAACCTTTAGATGAGAAGTCACTTTTTAGGATTTTGAAAGGGTTGGGGATGATCGAAGTAAGTTTTGTTCCAGGTTCTTTTGATTAAAAAGGTGTCAATTCAATTGGTGTTTTTCTGAATCATTCAGAGGTTACTATTCTTGTTCAGTGTTCGCATCCGCTTCTATTCATATTTCCTGTAAATCATTTTGATGCTAGTTCGCTTTGTGGGGAAGAAAGTAGTTCGGTGTGCAACATAATTGCTAGTTGCTAACTGCTGGTTCGAAAGTCTTTTGGGAACATTTTATAAGATTGTTTGTTTTTCTTTTTATTTCAAATATCAAAAATCCAAAAAGATTTTCTTATTTTTGTATTTGTTTTTCCATCACAAAAATCCAAAAATAATTTCTTATTTTTTATTTGTTTTTCAAAAACTAAAATCCAAAAAGATTTTCTTGTTTTTTAATTCATATTATGTTGAACTCTTCGTGGCTCATTGTAACAACACGTTGCTGTAGCGTATGCTCAACGATCATATACAGAAAAGGAACATGTATTAATATGAAAAAATGTACTAGTTACGAGCCCATAGAGGCATGTTGTTGTATGTTGACCTCAAGCCTCATATACTTTATTTGTTTGAGGCCTTAATGGAATGCTCACTATGAACGTTCCTTCCCAATTAGGCTATATTCACATTAATCGAAGAGCTATCTTTCTCTTCTCATATTGACTAAAGAGATTTCTGCAATGTCCGTATATTTCGAAGAGGTATAATGAGTTCTTACACACAATATTTTTCGCTAAAATTTCTGTCATAATCACACACTTTACTGCATATCCTCGACATCTCTGGTCGAAACCTACCATAATTTAGATATTGCCACACTCTATGTTTATAATCCTGAGTCATTTTTCCGTGATGATGGTGAAACCCACAAACCTCAACTAATTAATGAATTAATGGTGAACACTTTGTTCAAGATTATAATGAAACACCTATTTCAGTACCTTTTCAATATTCAAAATCATATTCCATTCGACATGTGTGATCTTAATGAAATGTTCTAAAACTAAGACATTTTTGCCTCACAAGATCCAATACTTTTTTTTTGGAATGTGATTTTCATTTGAATATCTTTCTGATTTCTTGTTATTATAAATCATATCCAACCTTACTTTTTCTTGACTACATTGGTCATCCAAGTAATTTTGATCAATTCAATCACACGTATGTTAACTTGTGGTATTGAGAAAAATGGAGCCTACCTTGTGAAACAAATGGAAAGGAAGCCATTTGATGCTTGTCAATGAGTATTTACGGGGAACCACATAAGCAGTTTGTCATTTCTCTTAATGTCGAATGTAGAGATCTTTGTCTGGGATCCAACTGCTTTTGTATCAAATGTAATTTGATATCACACTACCCACATTATTTTAAAATTTGCTTCTCACTCATTCTTTGGCACACAGTTTTACTGGAATCCTTGATGTTTTGGGTAATACAAACTCGAAACCTAGATTTCGCAAACTTTAGCATATGATTTCACTATCATATCCCAAAAGCGAATGAGTGTTACCTCAATGCGAAGGAATGATGTTCTCTTGGTGTCAAAACAACAAGATGTCCTTGCCCACAGTTCGAAATAAGTGGTGATTCTTATCCGGTTATAAATAACGAAAGATCTGGCAAACATGACAATTTGAGATCTTCATGGGATTCAACGAAAATGTGATGATCACTTTTACGTCGTGGCGAGTTTTACAGTGACCAGTTAAATAACCAATGCAATATGTGGCTGTGTCTTATTGGTTACCGGTTCAAATTCAAATTATCCATAGATTATAGAAGGAAATTGGTGATATTATTATTAGACTTTATGCACTCAGCAAAAATTTCCGAATATCATTAATTATTCATTGTCTTTAACAATCCTTGTAATCATAACAATGGCGGCTCCTAACACCATTGTTGATCCCACAAACACCACCTCTGAAGAAGAAATTTCACAACCCCTTTTGAAGATTCAAAACACAAATCTTCGTTTACTTTCAATAGTTGATCGATATCCAAAACAATTACAGATGTTGATTATAGCCCAAAATCACTCTTTTCTTTCCACGACGTTATCATCGTCATTTGCAGTTCCGATGAATTGGTTCTCTCTTGCTGGTTCAACTATCATATTCAACAAAACAACCGAGGTTATTACATTTCAATTAACGAACAACAAGATGTGAAAACTTACCAAGATATAATTTTCCCAAAAAATGAATCTACCGGTCTTAGGTACTTTTTATGAATTCACTAATGAATAGGTTCTTCACATGTGTAGCGAGATGGTCCATCAACCAATTCTATCTGTAATAAGTCTATTTCACAAATCAATTCTACCATCACTACAAGAAAAACAACCTTTTACGACGGTCATTGCGCGTCCTAAAAGGCTCAGACGACGCGCAAATGCGCGTCAAGGAAGGCCCTGTCATAAAGAGAGACGACGCGCAAAATCCATCAACCAATTCTATCTGTAATAAGTCTATTTCACAAATCAATTCTACCATCACTACAATAAAAACAGCCTTTTACGACGCTCATTGCGCGTCCTAAAAGGCTCAGACGACGCGCAAATGCGCGTCAAGGAAGGCCCTGTCATAAAGAGAGACGACGCGCTTTTGCGCGTTGTCTATAGACGACGCGCATTTACGACGCACAATTACGACTCGCATTTACGACACACAATGCATATCAAGGAAGGCCCTGTTATAAAGGAAGACGACACGCATTCACGTGTCGTAACATTACGACGCGCGTGTTAATGATACACAATACGTATCAAGAAAGCCCCTGTCAAGAAAGGCCATGTCATAAATGAAGACGACACACGTTTTTGCGTATCATAATTTTAAATGTTTAAAAAATGTATATTATTTATAGATTTACTTATTTTCAAAATAAATTTGTATTTAATGTTTCATAACAGAAAATAAAATATCATATACAACAAATAGAATCCATTGCATAAATTTAATATCATACAAATAATCATTCCATGGAAAGATAAAACAAATCAATAGAAGTTGTAACAAAAATTTACAAACGAATTAGATACAAAAAATACAATCCATTGCCCGTTTGCTTATTCAAGATCAACCTGCAGGTAGCTAACTAATCTATACAAATTCACCCTTGTTTATAATCATTTTCTTAAATACTTTACAAACATAATTCATCCATAGTACCTGAACTATAGTTGCAGCCTTGTTTCTTTTTCTTCTGAACTCATCTCTTGCAACTATTGCTCTAAGCCTAGTCTGAATAGATACAACAGCTCCTTGTCAACCTGAACCATACCAAATTAACCTTTACTTAACATTTCTTATGGCCACCTCCAAAAGTGAGAATTTGATAAAAAGATTTAAAAAGTAGGAAAATATCAAGAATATAGAGGATAATACATTAAGAAAAAAAAATTACCTTCACAAAGAGCAAGTTTCAACCTTCTTCCCCAACAATGTTTGAAAGCAAAAAGCTCATATATATACCGATCTCTGCTAAAAGTAATAAATGTCTCATTAAGCTAGAAATTAAACTAGGATGTTTTAATGAAAGTAATAAATTAAACCTACAATCCTATAATGGAAACAAATTAAACTAGGATGTTTTAATAAAAGTAATAAGTAAACGTGCATTGCTATTTCTTGAATTTAGCAAATCATTGTATTTGTATAAGATTGAAGTTTACCCTCTATGGTAATTCAAGAGCTGGCCTTGATGAACTTGATGGATTTCCCTACAAAAGACAACAAAAATTCAAAATTATTTGTTATAAATGTCTCATTAAGCTAGAAAAATTCGCATGTGAAAAGGTAATATTCAGTACCTATTTCAAATCAACCCTACTCAGAAAACAATATCAAAGTCACAAGACAAAATGAAAAGAACCACACCAGGGTGTAAACCGCATTATGTACAGATTGAACATCTAGAACAACCTTTATCTTGTCGTACCTCCTCTTTTTTAGCAGCAGTAATTTCCACAACCTCATCTACTCAACATTAAATGAAAAATACATATTATAAATCGATTTAGGGCATCAGGTGGGTGGTCATACGTCTCCTCTCCTCTTGACAATTGATTTTCTTCTTCTCCCTGTAAATCGTTCAAATCCAGCTCAAATAAATTGATTTGGGGCATCAGGTGGTCATATGGCTCCACTCCTCTTTGAATCCGTTTATTATTATGCAAGAAAGAGCAAAGGAAGTACAATCGTTAATGAGAAAAATAATGAAATTACTTGCATGGCTATAAGTTCCTGCTTTCTTTCTTTTTGTCTTGAAAGGAATTGATAGAAAATGAATTTATGTAAACAAGCTAAGAAAGAATTTATGTAAACAACTTATGAAATGATCTTTTCATTTAAAACAATGTTACCTTGAATCTAAAGGAATCACAATAGAGGGACTGTTACAATTGAGTGTAGGGGTTGTTTTGGAGGGTTTTGAGTGCAGGTCATGTTTTGATGCTGTTACAATGGAATGCCATTTAGATTCTTTATTAACCTATTTTTGTTGGTTGATAAAGTTTGCTGCTAAAAATGACAAAGTTTAGTCCCTGCAATTGAAGATTAGCTGCTGGAAATGCCAGTATTATTTACTGTTACCTTGAATCTTTGTAGACTTTTAGTTATTTTTTGACTATTTATAGCAGCAAAATGTAACAAATTTGACATATTTTCAGCAGTAAATAGTCTTAAAAGCAAAAAAAATTGTCAAAATGGCATTCAATTTTAAGCTGAATCACAATTCAGATGGAGTCAAACCTGTTAAATAGTATATACGGGTATTTTAGTAAAAAACTATTACATCGTTAATTTTTTATCAAAAAAAAGAGTATATAGGGGCATTTTAGACAAAATCTCTTAAAATCATTATTTTTTTTTATCAAAAATACAGTATGGGTTGTATATTTTACAAAACAAACCATTATTTCATTATATATGATTATTTAGAGAATACTAATATAGTTATATGTACTTTTGTTGCCTAAATTACTTTAGCACCACTTTGCAAAGTACACTAACGAGAATTATGTAAATGTTTGTGGATTAGTTGCACACAATAACAAACGGATTTTGTATATTTTACAAAACAAAGCATTATTTCATTATAGCTTTAAAAAACTATCAATTTGTGACACTGCAATTCAAATTTTGGTCATTTTAGAGAGTTGCCCCACTTCTTTTCTTATTAGTTGATTTGTAGTGAGAAATTGGTATTAGCTTTTGTATAGAAGTGTCATATTTTTCTAGGACAACGGGTGTTTTTAGTAATAAAAAATATGTATACATGGGGCATTTTGGTCACAATCAAGGGCAAATCCTTCTTTGTGCACGATCATGTAAATGGTCTTGGATACTAATAGTTTCTAAACAACACCTTAATTGACTGGTAAAATAAGTCAATTCTAACAAAAAAATTGTATACAGGGGCAATATGGTCATAAAAAAGATGTATGTGTGATTAGCCAAAAGCAGGAGCAAATTCGTCAACTGTTAAAATGAATCAATTTAAACAAAAATAAATGTATACAGGGGCAGAAACGAACCCTAGAGAGGGTTCTGTGTTGACTCCCTCCTGATTTTGAGAAAGAACGCTGAGAAAATGGATCTTCCCTTGCAATTAATCCACGTAAGACTAAAAAAGGATGCCATGTCATTTATAATTTCAATTTTTAAAATGATCAGGTATTTTTTTTTGACCGACAGATGCAGGTTACCAACTATTAGATTTGACAATATGGTAAACTTGGTTGGTGTTTTTTATACAAATATATAGTTACATGGTGTTTTTTAAACAAACAATACTTTGATGGTCTTTATTAAAACTTTCTTACCCATATAAGTCATTTTTCCATTTTAATCCATAAATAGTTTATGCTTTGATATCGCAATACCTTTTCAGAGACACTTTGATATCTCTCCCATAGTGCAGATAAACTTGCCTCACCACCAATATCACTGAACAAAAAACAAAACTGGAAGTCTTAAAAAATCTGCATGTATTCAAGAATTATAAGAAGAAGAAAAAAAAAACAAGCAAACTAGACTGATAAGGTATTTGGTGTTAGATATCAACTATGAGAGAGCAGCACATGGATAGCAAGTGGTGAGTGAAAAAGATAAATAAATTCTTACATGTATTCATAAGAGGTGTTACCTTGAACGAAAGTTGGTAATTACATCTCATTAAATGCTTCAGTTTTCTTTGTTAGCCCTAAATATCCACTGAAGATCTAAATGAAATCGAATTATAAAGGTTCTCAGTTAATGCTTCAGTTTTCGTTGTTTAGCATTTGCATCTCCAACAAAAGTTAGTAATTACATCTCATTAAATGCTTCAGTTTTGTTTAATCTAAGATTTTTGTTTTAGATGTACTTTTATGCACGTACAGAACATCAAACATTATAACATGATTTCTAATTTCCTCCAAATCCATATAATAACATAATCAATTAATTTAAAATCAAAGCTACTAACCTTAATTTCTGGAACCCATTTTCTTCAATTTAGCATCATTGTCTAATGTAAGACAAACCTACATCATATCATAAATACCATAATTGAGAAAAATAATAAGATTGAAGATGTCGATGAATCTTTTCAAAGCAATAAACTGAAATAAATAAGAAAAAAAGTTGAAATCAAACCTACGGCAGTGGATGGTGACGGGATAACTAGTGACCAAAGTTAGGGTTAGAGAGTAGAAAGTGAAACGGAATAGACATAAATTATTCATCACGGAGAGAAACAACCAAACAAAAAAACGGAACTTTAGAGAATAAGAGAAGAGAATCAGTGATGTATTGATTAACAAACAAAATTGAAGAAACATACCCTAAAATGATTTAGAACGGAACCTAAATGAAAGGAAAATGAGGAGCGTATAATTGAGCCTCAGATCTTCTCTTCGCTCAGAAGACCTGATCACGGATTAACACATCAGGTCAATAAATCATGTTTGTTCGCTTTTCTTCTTCGTCTTCTTCTATCTTCTATTTTTCCTCTTCCGACCACTCTTGACAAATTCACGGTTGTTTAGCTACAAACAAGAAGAGGCGCGGGGGGGTTTAAATGAAAATCCCCAAATTTAATAGTAAATTTGCATCCAATCGGACAAATAAACAGTTTGAGAGTATAAATATATATTGGGCAAAATCCGATTACCTGTTGCAGACTAACTCAAACCCTTAACCTTAAACATGATGTGAAGCAATTGATCCATAATCTTCTTCGTCTTGGTCAATTCCTTGGGCTCACACAATCGGACGATGGTGGTAAATAAAGAATTCTTCAAGAAGGAAGGTGCATCGCCGTAGTTGGAGGCTAGAAGAGGAAATGAGGATCGGAGGTAGTGGATGTGGATGAGGGGTGGAGATGAGGGAGAAGAAAGTGGGGGTTTAAAAAATTTGGGGATTTCATTTTCCCTCCAAGACGCACGTTTCTTAAAAAAAATATAAAACGACATTCACAGACGACGAACAAATGCCTTCCGTGTTTTTAATATTTTTACATGAGACACTAACTTAAGGGCACTCAGTAATGTGCGACCTAAATCCTTAAATTTTTTAGAAAGATGACACTTTTTTAATGTCGCTCTCTAATGCGTAACATAAATCAAAGAGCGTCGTGTTTTGCGCGTCGTAAAAGGGTCTTTTTCTTGTAGTGCATGCGTGTGGAGTTTTCTTTTTGGTATAGGATTACGCTGCTTGACTAGTCGCAGTTCAGGGTTAGAGAAAGCAAATCTATGTGACAAATGGTGAATATGTCACATAACTATGGGAAGAATTTGGCCTAGCAATTACTCATATCAATCTGAAAAATGGTGTTTCTTGTGCCCGATACTATATTTTGATTCTTAAGGTGATGTATGAACAACAAGGGATTTTGGTTCCTTCAGATGTCGAAACTGCTAAGTTTTTGACATTGGCTGATTCTATACTTGTTGTTAATGATCCGGTTAGTTTTCCAAGTTTTGCTCGATTTCTAAATGCAATGATGAGGCGCATTGATCAGACAAACCCAATTCTTGTTATGTACTTGGCTTCCATTGATGTTAATGTTTTGTATTGGTGTTCTTCTACCAAAAGGAGCTGAGGGTTCTTCTAAAGCTGCAAAATTACCGAAGAAGAAATAGACAAAAAAACCTTAACTTGTGGTGGAGGAAGTTGATAAAGAAGTTATTCCTTGAAATACTAGTATTCTCAAACGAACTAAGAAGCCAACAGAGAGGCCTCGTGATTCTCCAACCAGGTCATCAGTTTAAGAACCTGAATTAGAGGCAACTGAGTAAACACATGTTTATTCTTCACATAATCATTTGTCCCAGAAGGGTATAAAGAAGGTTTGCAAACCTCAATTCAACAAAAGATGTGTGTTGTTTAGAGACATTCGTGTTCCTGCTTCTCCCACTTCAAAGAAACGTTGGGCATGCGAAATGGCCCAAAAATTACAACAAAAGAAGAAAAAACATCAAGATCCACTTTATTAGGTCACTATCAAAATAGATAACAATAGTGAAAGTGGAGATAATCGTTATGAAGATTTTGGGCTTGGATCACCTTGAAGGGTTTCTCCTTTCAAATCGATTTTTAAGGAGACAGGAAATACTGGTGCCAATGTAAATATATCTAATACGAATACAAACACCAATTTGAGTGATCACACATTAATATCCATCCTTGAGAAGAATACGATTATACCACACAGGGTTTTGGAAACTAAGCCCCATACGGAGGAGGTTCGAACACCAGATATCACAGTGAATGTATCTAATACGGACACAAATGTCAATATAGGTGAAGGGGTGTCAAACAAAGAAGCTTCTGTTACTTAAACTCTTGAAATGTCAACCATTCCCACTTCAATCGTTTTTACCATAGAAACCTAAACCTTTGAAAGATCCACATCATTAGCACTATTGCATCACCTATCCCAACTTCACTAACAGTTTCAACAATTTAACCAACTTACTCCACAATTATGCATGAATTTCTCAGCTCAATCTACTGAAGTAGAGAGAGAAATTCTTGATACCGAACCGAATGATGATGATGATGTGATGTTTGATGGGTTTATGAGGGTACATCTATAATTCACTAAGCGGAAATTTATTCAAACACTTTAAATAACTTGGGCACAAGCAACCTAGTTTCATCTATGTCTTTCAAGTATAGCAACATAAAATGAATGGCTAATCTACAAAACTTTCCTATGAACAAACGAATTCTAAGATAAGAAAACTAACCTTAAAGATTGTTATTGTAAACAATATTGAATCCTTACTTGAAAACCTTTGTTAGAAAGCACTACAAAGGTTGGACCTCTAATGGTTCACACCCAAACCTAGCAACCAAGGGACTTGAAGAGAGAGAGAGAGAGAGAGAGAGAGAGAGAGAGAGAGAGAGAAAGAGAGAAAGAGAGAGAGAGAGAGAGAGAGAGAGAGAGAGAGAGAGAGAGAGATGAGAATGGAAGAAAAAATTAGAATTTTTTATAAGGCATAATGCATGGAGGAAATTAAACCCAAATAGGGGTTTATATAGGTGTTAAGAAGGTATTGGATAACGCATGTATCTCCAAGATAGCCCTAATCAATTAACTTCCTCCCTAATACATCCAAAGCTGCCTCAGAGACCAAGGAAACCCCAGAAACATTCTAGATTTTGTTCCCCCCTCTTTATGTGTGGTTCTAGAATTTATCAATGCTCAACTATTGAAAATTGTCCCCTTTAGACCTCTACTTTTAATTAATCCAATTAAATTTTGATTAGTTCCTAATTAAATGATACTATTTCCCATTAACATACTATTCTCATAATATATTAACACATTATTATTTTGATTTCTAATTAATTTATTAAACATATATTAAATTAATAAATCAATATTCTCTCTCTAAAAGTCATCATATTGAATTGCCAGGTATAACTACCAAATTTATTAAACATATATTAAATTAATAAATCAATATTCTCTCTCTACCAGTATAACTACCAAATTGATTAGCAAATTGTGTCTACCAAAAGGCATTGTCGAAGTTTGACCCAGTCAGTTATGTGTCCTAAGATAAGTGATCAAATATTCCTCCGTTATACAAGATATCATATGGACATGAGACATGGATTATAATCAATCTGATTGTCCAAGTTTTGTTTCCTGATGTCTGACTTGTGACAATTGATTTCAGACTATTAATTGAACAAATCAATTTAGCTCATGTTTGCCAAGCACTTGTAAGTTAACACCAAATTACTAAGGGTCCCAAAGATATCGCTTTTCCCGTTAGATCTAAAGGAATGAATAAACTTTAACTTATATCGTTTTACTATTTACGCATCAAATCATGCACAAAAATATGTTTTATAACATCAAGTTACTAATGCATTTACGTATTATCAATGCACAACTGACTTGTAGATAACAACTCATATATCTTCGTTTCAATAATATAAGATATTATCGTCTCAAAATTACTCATGATAAAATCGATGATGTAATTCTCTGAGCGTGGGTTTATCCAATACTCAAAATCCCTATTTTCTAAGTACTAATGAACATTGCAGGAAACAATTGCTATGTATAATCCCCATAGACAATCTACAATTCAATTCATGACATTCTTTATTCACTACTTGCTTCCAAAAGTACGATCGACTGTGGAATTTGAATAACCTAATTAACTATGGTCTCGAAACCATGGAATATAAATAAAACTATTACTAATTAATCACCGTATTATATAGACTTTATTCACTGTATAATGTTTGAGTAATCAACTAAGCGCTTGAATTAAACATCACTTATAAACATTCATACTACGTCTCTCCATGGTCCTTCCTGTGTGAACAAATCAACTGGAAACTATTCCAATGATGCACATCTCACAATTTCAAATTCTCATTTCTACTAGAATCTGTTAGAATTCAACCTTACATGCATTGGTCTTTTGTAATATCAAGGCTTCAAGGTCACAAAAACTTAGCCAACAATATTATAAATTTTTCCATTTGAGCTTTGTTAATAAACCAATTCCAAAGTAATTAAGTTTGAAATTCAAGGCACAATCCTTGAACACCTTCCTTGCATTAAAGTTTCTAGCTCACATGTAGATTTTAATTATAGAATTCCTCTATAGAAACATTTACATATTCCCATATGACCATCAATTTTAACCAAGAATCATCCCAATCTAAAACATGTCATTATGGTCCTTCCAAACAATACTATACTTCCAACTATCCACAAGCAACCAATCTTTTGGTGTAACCTCAGAATATTCTTGACAATTGCTTAACAAATTTAGTCATACCAAGTTCTAGTCCTTTTCCCTCTCAATGCTCAAGGCATCTAGAAAAAACAGAACAAGTGAATATTATAGCATATGTAATCAATCCTATATTCGAAGCATATGGGACTCGATTCATAACGTCTTACATAAAGACGTGATATCTAATCAGTCTCTTGCTATAATATTTTCATATATCGAAGTTCCCATGTTGAACCATTTTAACACGATAATCATATATGTCCAAGACTAAGTTCTTTTAAATCCTTCAATCTAAACTTTGAGTCTCTAAATGAAGTTTGAGTCCCCTCTCCCTTAAGCCTAATTATAGCAAAACAATCTCCAAATTTTGCAACTTGGAAATTTATAAACTTTGTTTCCTACAAATAGCATTCCCAACTTGTAACACTTAGCATAACAATTATGCTTCCACTAGCTTTGACATATACCCAAAAATCATTTGGACTTCTAGAAATCAATAATATTGACGTACTTACTAAAGTACAGATTTGTGATACATGATGCTTCGATAAGTCTCTCACTAGACTTATTAAGCTTACATGCCTTAATCAGATAGCATACGTGTGTGTTTAAACCCTTTCAGAACATATATTCATATGTTTTGAAAGCTCAAACAATTCCTTTCTATTTCTCACAATTCGAACTATGAAAAGAGATGTCGTAATCATATTGCAAATTTTGAGAATACAATTATCATAACTACTAACCATAATGATACTTATCAAATCTTTAAAATTTATTAGCGTAAGTGCTTCCTCATAATCATTCTCATGGATTAGAGAGACAACTTTTGCCACATAGATTTAATGGTGTATAAGTTCCCATCCATGTGAATCCTATAATCATAAAACAAGGTTTAGGAGAAAACCAAATTCAAATTTAACTTTCATGGACTGAACTTTGCTTATTCTTAATTTCTTGCCCTCTGATAGCACAAGGGCCTACCAGTTCTTCCATGTTGTTAAGTAGTTCACCCATATTGATCAATTTACTTTCACTGACCATCGTGATTTGTCTTCTATAGTCAAATGAGAACCATAGAACTCATAAGCATTGCCAACCCAACTGGAAGCTACACAGAAACAAGAATGTGTCAACTTAACACGATAAGTTATCAACCTCGGGTCATGTGCTAGTGATAACTAAAAGGTTTATTCTTGATTGACACTTGTAAATCTTCAAGATGATTATGACTCCCAGTGACTTCTTGACATATAAGTTTCTCTCTCAAGAAACATTCATTGAAGAGAAAAAACAAATATTCAAAACTTAATGTGGATTCTTGACAAGAAACACTTCATGGAATTGGCCTTAGTTCATCCTTTGTTTTAACCAAAACATCACAACTTCCAATTCCAAATGTATTTGAGTAAGAAAACATTATTACTCCACATTTCATGAGGTGTTATAAACCTACTTAGTGTAGGTTTCAAGATACAATTTGAAGTAACAAGAGTATGGCTCTAAAATTTGATTTGAAACAAAGTGTTACCCATCTCTAAATTGAACGATTTCAATAATATCTGGTTCCTCTTCTTAGTAAAAAAATTGCATTAATATGCTCTACAAGGATAAATTTTGATATATTTCCACAATTATTAAGATAATCACAACCACATTTATTGAATCATCAGTAAATCAAGATGAATAGAAATTTTCATCCTTTGTGGCAATTTTGAATCATCCATATCAATAGAATAGATTCATTAGTCTTTCACTTTGACTCACATAGAACATGTGATCAATGAATTAGTCATAATCTTCCAAATATTAATATTCTCATACATTACAAAATTCGAATTGTATGACTCCAAGTTTCTATCCAGTTGGAACTTGGGTCATGAGAATTATTTACCACTTAGTCAATTATGACATTTCCCACAAGTGAAATAATACGAATCAAATCCATAATTAATATTGCTAATAACAGAAATGTAAACAAAATTTTCATAGATTCCACTACAAAGAAATATAAAGTAAACCATTTATATAATGCAAAATTTCACTTTTAATGATAATAAACGAAGAAATTGGAACTTGGCCTTACAACACGTAAATAAAAACAATGTTTCTATATTGTTATGCCATAAATTGTGGTTTATACTTTGCTTTTCATAATCTATTATAGTTCTCGGTCTAGGACCAAAGACACCATGTTTTGATGTTGTTTGGACTGAAATTGCATGTGATTTCGGTTAGGCTTAATATTGTTTTGTTTGGATTTTGGGCTTGGGCTTTGTTATTAGGTCTAGGTATAAATAATATTATTTTAGACTAGATAGGAGGAAGGGACGTTTTGGGGGCTGACATAACCTTAGAACGTGATTTGGAGTGAACAAGAGAGAATCAAGTGTAATGAAGAATCTTATGTACCTGACTATTCAATAATAGTGTGCATTGAAGATTAATCTCTTGTGTTGTTATTCTATATTTTGTCTTGTCTAATTCATTTGATTGGGATGCTACACCATCAAGTGAATCCGATTGATACATCAAAGCCTTTTGGGACTTGCAAGTGGTATTAGAGCTTGGATCAGTATCAATCGGATCATTACAAACGATTTTTTCTTGGAGTTTCTTGGTGTTTTTTATTTATATTTTATGAATTTTTGGCCATTGTTCTTCGTGTTCTTCATATTTTGGAGTTTTGATCGAGTTTGGCATTAAAGATTTGAGAATCTCATGTTTTTGGCAAGTTTTGGGTGTTTTTGGTCGAAATTTGCGAGACTTCAACGACACTCCTCGGTCCTCTGTCAACCCTAGATGATCTTAGAGTCAACAATGAAGGATTTCGGTTAGCAGCGAAGCATTTCGGTCCGAAGTCTTCGGCCTCGCATGATCTCGGTCCACAGTCTTCGGCCTCACAGGTTCTCGGTCCGGAGCTTCTCGGTGTTGTTATCGGTTCGTATTTTCAGCCCCTCACATCTTTGGCTTAAATTTCGTATTTTCAATATTTTGACTTATTTTCAGTCCAAAAGCCATATTTTCGATCCAATAACTTCATTTTCAGTCATAAAACTTCGTATTTGGTCAAAAGGCCACATATTCGGTCAAATACCCTCGTTTTTGGTTAAATATTCTCGTTTTTGGTCTTGCAATTTCATTTTCTGTTTAGAAACTTTTTTTTTTTCAATCAAGGTTATTCTTTTTAGAAATTTTTTTTTGCATTAATCTTTGACTTTCAAATTTAACTGGTGATAGGTGTCCACTCTCACCCACCGCTTCGTCGTCTGGTGGAGGGTCGTTAGTCGAACGGGTAGGATAGGACTATGATTCTCATTAAGTATAATAATAGTAATATAGTAACTAAACTTTTTATAAATTCCCAATAGTAGTTACTTTAGGAAAATGTGAAATTGATGCTAATCCATGAAAATTGCACTTTGCACCTTGCCAAGTTGTTAACAGAGCGTGTATGGTTAATCGACACAGTAACTTGGACTAGTAAGGGTGGAAAAGGGTCGCTTGATGTTTGTCATAAGGTCAATGGAGCGTGTGTGGTTAACCAACACATTGATTGGGTGATAAATGACATCGGGAGTACCAAGCACATTTTGCATGGTTATTCACACCTTGTTTGTGATCCTCGATATCCCAGTCACAAACCTGAAGGGAATAATTGAGATTTAAACATGCCATTGAATTGTTTAATGAATCTCAAAGGATCTAGTAATTTCAATACAATTAAAACCTACTATAAATTTCATTTTTTATGGTGGAAATTGGTAAATGTCATTTACCTACTTTCAAATATTTTGCAAGCTGGATTACGATATCGCTATTACAAATTGTAAAATATTGTGTTGGGTCCTAGCCTTAATATTTCATTTTGGGTGTTATATTAAGGACTCTTTATCTAATCTAAACATTGTCATTCTTTCTTTTCAGATGTCTTTAAACACTACTTCTGACTAAAACCCTTCTGGCTCCTTCTCTCTCATGAACCTTTGTGGGAGACTCATCTTTGATAGGACTAATTTCAATGATTGGATTAGGAACATCAGGACGGTCACTCGCTATAAGGACAAAGAAGATGTCCTCGACAAGGAGCTTAAGGAAATCGATGAGTATGCTGCCACTCCTCAGGAGATCGCTGAGTTTACGGTACATGAGAAGGATGCCACCAAGGTAGCTTTTATCATGGTTGCCACCATGACAGTCGAACTCCAAAAGTCCTATGAGGACTTCTACGCTTTTGAGATGCACTAGGTCCTGATGGAAAGATACCATCAAAGTGCTCATAAGAGAGGTGTGAAATCATCTACTACATGATTACAACAAAGATGAAGGATGGTGAACCCATCGCGGCCCACTTGTAGAAAATGAAAAGGTTTGTGAACCGTTTGCTGAAATTAAATGTGAACGTCCCTGAGGAGTTGGCCAAAGATATCTTTCTACACTCCTTACCTCCATGTTATGATCAGTTTCGCATGACCTATCATATAAACAAGGAGGAGGTCACACTCAGCAAACTTCAAGGGATTTTGAGGACCATTGAAGGTGGTCTCAAAGGCAAAAATGTTGTGTCTACTCCTACTGTGATTGCCCATGTTCTGGAAATTGGACAAAGGAAGGGGAAGAAGAGGAAGTGTAACACCGTAAATTTCAAAACAAATTTTTTCAATTTTCTTATAAAACATAATTCCATTAATAATCATCAAACAACCATGTTAATTATCCAAAATAGGTCAATACAAAATCCCAAGATCACAATGTAAAACTCCGAGTGTGTGTGTGTACGGATCAAGCCGGCGCCTTCCCGCAGTCGTCACTAGTACCTAAAACAATAACATCAAACACTGTAAGCACAAGGCTTAGTGAGTTCCCCAAAATACCACATATAACACATATTAGCCACTCGAGGCTATAACTCTGTGGGTCCATGCACCCAATCTCTGTGAACCCTCAGGTTCTAGCTCTGATAAACATGCACTCCATAAATCACATAGAAATAATGCAGTACAACACATAACATACGTAGCATACAATACTCTATCACTTAACTCAGGTTACCTACTCAAGGTAACATAGTATAGTGAGAAGACTCAGCTCGTGTATCTCGGTATCTCACGAATCCTGGAAATCCCTCGTGCTCGATCCTCCGAGCTCTAATCCTCCTATAACATTATATGCTTCTAATTAACACTTTGTATCTCTAAGGTTGACTATTTATAAGGAGTCAACACAGGTCAACTCTGGTCAACGGTCAATGATCAACTCTGACCGGACTCGGCGAGTACCATGGCGACTCGGCGAGTCTAGACGTTTTCACCACCCTCTGAAATCCTCTTACTACACGTCGAGTATCCCCCCCTTTACTCGACGAGTTTCACCTGAATGAATCGCAGGGCCACCCCGACTCAACTCGCCGAGTCTCAAGGATAACTCGGCGAGTCCAGGTTTGACTCAGTCCACTCGTCATCCCTCTCCGACTCACCCTGACTCATTGAGTTTACCCATGACTCGATTGGACCACTCGCTGAGCAGTCCCAAGGCAATCTTCAAGCTACTCGCCGAGTCGGATGAACAGACTCGGCGAGTCCATGCCATGCAACCACTCCAACTCGCTTCTAAGGTCAGATCTGCTTCCAAAAACTATAGATCTGTCCTCCCTCGACTGATTCATCACGTAAAGTTCCTATCTTGGTGCTCATAACACACCCTATAACTCAATAATGGCGTTTTTGACCCAAGGCATGAGGATTCCAATCCAAAGCCTCCATTAATCCCCAAAAAGCTTGGGTAAAGGGACACTCTGGACCTCTAAGGGTCCAGATCTATGGTTCCAACCTCATAAGGGACCAAAAGAGCACCAAATCTTGCCATAAAAGGGTTCAACAAACCTTAAATCTAGATAAGCAATAACATCAAGAAGGTAACTCGGATTTATTACCACAAAAGTGATGCTCTGGACTCCAAACCCACAGAAATGGCTCCTTCTTGCTCTCCCTTGGCTAGCTCTTCTCCTTTCCTTGCAACAATGGCACCTCCAAGGTCAATAATGGCCTCCTACTTAGCTCCAATGCTCACACTCGATTAGGGTTTCACTCAAGGGGCTGGTGAGCACAAATGACGGCCATTAGGCCCTTTAAATAAGTCTCAAACCTGAGAAATTAGGGTTTCATTACACAGCGCTGAATCGCCGAGTCCATATCCTGGACTCACCGAGTCCAGGCGCGATCCTGCGTCCAAATCTGCGTCCCTACTCGGCGAGTCTGAGATCCAACTCGCCGAGTCCCCCTCACAAAACAACAAAATACAACTAACAAGATACCTGATAAAAATCCGGCGGTTAGAACTCTCCCCCACTTGGACTAGACTTCGCCCTCGAAGTCTTGCTCTAAAAACAGCTCTGGGTGCTGCTCCTGCATCATACGCTCTGGCTCCCAGGTCATCTCTGATCCCCTCCGATGTTGCCACTGAACCAACATCAAAGGTACCTCCTTGTTTCTCAAAACCTTGATCTTCCGATCCCTGATGGCCACTGGTCTCTCGGCATAATTCAGGCTTGCATCTACCTGAATATCCTCTAACAGAAACACTGCCGATTCATCGGCTATACACTTCCTCAACTGTGATACATGAAAAGTGTTGTGAATCTGTCCCAACTCTGCTGGCAACTCCAACCGATAGGCTACCCGTCCTACCCTTGCAATCACACGAAATGGACCTATAAATCGGGGCCCCAACTTGCCCCTCTTCCAGAACCGGATCACCCCTTTCCAAGGAGAAACCTTCAGGAGAACGAAGTCGCCGACCTGAAATTCAAGCTCGGACCGGCGTCTGTACGCATAACTCTTTTGTCGGCTCTGGGCGGTCAATAACCTCTGTCTAACCTGCTGTATCTGCTCTGTCGTCTGAATCACGATCTCTGTACTGCCCATCACTCTCTGTCCAACCTCTCCCCAGCAAATGGGAGTCCGACACCTCCTACCATACAACAACTCAAAGGGCGGCATACCGATGCTCGAATGATGGCTGTTATTGTAGGAAAACTTTGCCATGGGTAAATACGTATCCCAGCTACCCCCAAAATCCAATACACATGCTCGAAGCATGTCCTCAAGCGTCTGAATCGTCCGCTCACTCTAGCTGTCTGTCTGGGGGTGGTATGCGTTACTAAAATGCAGCTTAGTACCCAACTCCTCATGAAATTTCTTCCAGAATCGGGAAGTGAAGCGCACATCACGGTCCGAAACAATCGAGATCGGCACCCCATGCCGAGATACTACTTCCCTCACATAAATCTCCGCCAATTTCTCCGCCGAAGAACTCTCACTGATGGCAAGAAAGTGAGCGCTCTTCGTCAACCTATCCACAATTACCCAAATTGCATCGACTCCTCTGGCAGTCCTCGGCAATTTGGTGATGAAATCCATAGTGATCTGTTCCCACTTCCACTCGGGAATCTCCAATGGCTGCAACTTGCCATGCGGTCTTTGGTGCTCGGCCTTCACCCTTCGACAGGTCAAACACCTCTCAACAAACCATGCGACGTCCCTCTTCATACAAGGCCACCAATACTCTTTCCTCAAATCCAAATACATTTTTGTAGCCCCGGGATGGATCGAAAATTTCGACCTAATCCGGCCCTGAAAAGTCATAAGCCCTCGACTATCCGACACAAACTCAGAAACCAACCCAACGACCCGTTCTCTCTTCTGCATATCCGGATGCACAGCCTCGGCCTGTGCCCCACGAATGGCATCCAGAACTGGAGCTATCACGGTCAATCTCAAACATACATTTCGTAGTGGAGTACTCTCCGCCCTGCGATGCAATGCGTCGGCTACCACATTAGCCTTGCCCGGGTGATACAAGATCTCGCAATCATAATCCTTGACTACATCTAACCACCTCCTCTGCCGCATATTTAGGTTAGGCTGATCCATCAAGTACTTCAAGCTCTTATGGTTCGTGTATATCGTACAACGAACCCCATACAAGTAGTGCCGCCAAATCTTGAGGGTGAACACCACTGCCCCCAGCTCTAAATCATGTGTGGGATATCTCGTCTCATGAGGCTTTAACTGCCTCGATGCATATGCTATCACATGCCCCTTCTGCATCAGCACCGCTCCCAGCCCTAAAATCGATGCATCACAGAATACCACAAAATCTTCCATCCCTTCTGGAAGAGCTAATACCGGAGCTTCGCACAACCTTTGGCGAAGCGTCTCAAAGGAGGTCTGCTGCTCGGGACCCCATAAAAATGAAACACCCTTCCGGGTCAATCTGGTGAGTGGCACTGCAATCTTGGAGAAATCCTTGATAAACCTCCGATAGTACCCTGCCAGCCCAAGGAAGCTCCTGACCTCAGAAGGTGACTTTGGCACCTCCCACCTCATCACCGCGTCAACCTTGGCCGGATCGACCAATATCCCTTTCTGATTAACGAGGTGCCCCAGAAACTGGACCTCCCGCAACCAGAAATCGCACTTTGAAAACTTTGCATAAAGTTTCTCCGATCTCAAAACTCCAAGAACCTCCCTCAAATGCTCCTCATGTTGCTCTCTAGATCTCGAATATACCAGAATATCATCGATAAACACAATCACCGACCGATCCAACATCGGTCTGCATACCCTGTTCATGAGGTCCATGAACACAGCCGGGGCATTGGTGAGCCCAAAAGGCATCACCACAAACTCATAATGCCCATAATGCGTCCTGAATGCTGTCTTCTAGACGTCCTCGTCCCGCACTCTCACCTGATGATAGCCCGACCTCAAATCGATCTTGGAGAACCAAGATGCTCCCTGCAACTGATCGAATAAATCGTCGATCCTCGGCAACGGGTAACGGTTCTTGACTGTCAGCTTATTCAATTCTCGGTAATCAATACACATTCGATGCGAGCCATCCTTCTTCTTCACAAACAGAATGGGTGCTCCCCATGGCGAGCTACTCGGCCGAATAAACCCCTTCCCCAGCAGCTCCTGAAGCTGCGAGGATAACTCTTGCATCTCTGGAGGTGCAAGGCGATAAGGCACCTTAGCGATAGGCGCGGCTCCCAGAACCAAATCGATACCGAACTGCACTTGCCTCACGGGAGGCACACCTGGTAACTCTTCAGGAAAAACATCTGGAAACTCACGCACCACCGGAACTTCATCCACTGAACTCGGTCTCTCGGAGATCACTCGCGTATCCATCACATACGCCACGAAACCCTTACAGCCCTGCTGTAAACACTGCCTCGCCTTAGCGGCCGAACAAAAGGTTGATCCAGAACGTGTACCCTCGCTGTATACCGAAAGAACTCCCCCACTAGGATCTCGTATGGTCACCAGCTGACGCTCGCAGTCGATAACCACGCTGAATCGGCTCAACCGGTCCATGCCCACTATGACACAGACATCACCCATCGTAATAGGAACCAGATCGATCGGAAAGTCAACCCCTAAAATCTCTAACACACATCCCCGGAGGACCTCCGTGGCACAAATCACTCTGTCGGCGGCTATGGAAACCCGAAGAGGCCGACTCAATGCCTCACGACTAACACTGATATGCTGACTAAAGGCCAAAGATACAAAAGACCGACTCACACCCGAGTCAAATAACACTAAAGCAGGCACAGAGTTCACAAGGAAGGTACCTATGCATAGCATAATATAAGCATAATATCTCAACACCAAAAATAAATATATAAAAGGAACGTACCAGCCACAACGTCGGGTGCAGCGCGGACCTCTTCCGCAGTCAGCTGAAAGGCTCTCCCTCGAGCTCTCGGTGCTTCGGCCTTCACGGGCCGACTCTCTGTAGCTCTGATGGTGGCGGGAGCAGATCCCTGAGATGCTCCACGCAGCAGCAGACACTCCGCCTTCCGGTGTCCGGTCTGGTTGCAGTGAAAACACACTGCAAACCCCTTGGGGCAGTCCTTGGCCATATGCCCCTCCTTTCCACATTTGTAGCAAGACTCTGCTCGACAGACTCCATCGTGACCCTTGCCGAACTTCCCGCAAGTGCGGCCCTTCTGGCTCTTGGGTTTGGGATCAGCGGGCTTGGCCCGCTTGGCTGCCGGCTGAAGCTGTGCCAGCCGCCGATCCCTCCCTAGAGACTCCGCCTCCTCCTTGGCCTGAGTCTCAAGCTCAATCTCCCTCTTCCGGGCATTTGCCTGAAGCTCAGCAAATGTCCGATACGAGGAGTTCGCAACGAACTCCCGAATATCCCGTCTCAAAATGCTCAGGTAGCGGCTCATACGTGCCTGCTCAGTGGACACGTGCTCAGGGCAGAACATCGCCCTCTCATAAAACATCCTTGTGATCGCGGTAACTGACTCAGTACCCTGCTTGAGGGTCAGAAACTCCTGTGCCAGACGCTCCCTCTCCACCTGGGGAATGTACTCATCTCGGAACATGGTAGTGAACCCCTCCCAGGTCACTGCCGAAAGCTCAGTAGGCGTGAAATGCGCCGTCACAAACTTTCACCAGTCCTTCGCTCCCAAGCGAAGCTGGTTCAGCGCGAACCGAACCTTCAAATGCTCAGGAGATGAGCAAGTGAAGAAGCACCCCTCCATATCAGATATCCACCTCATAGCTGCTACCGGATCCTGTGTACCATCAAACTCTGGTGGATTGGTGTTGCTGAACTCCCGAAACAGTGACGCATCACCTCCCTAGGGTCTCGCCGCAGCGATCGCTGCGGTAGCCGCTGCAACAGCAGCCTCAGAAAGAGCAGCATAACGCTCGTCAAATGTCTCAATCAGCGCGGTCTTAATAGACCCGAACATCTCTGGTATCTCAGCTCTGATGACCGCAGCCACCTCCTCATGAATGATCTGTCGAATCTCCTCATCACTAGCTCCGGCATCCTCCGGCATATGACGTGTCCTCACCATAATCAACCTCTGAAATACAACATGCGATAAATTAGAATTCACTTGAACACTCTTACACCCGACAATCCGCCCCTCCTTGATTCTTGGCATACTAAGATTCTTATTTGGACTTTGTACAGCCCCGGTGCTTTCAGTAGTATGGGCCCAATACTACTGTCCACACCGTCTCAGTACACACCCCAAATCTTCCTCTTCGGATCCCAATTTCCAAGTACTCTATCATGCGTAAACCACTTTCTAACAGATCTCTCATAAACCCCTTGCTGCTACCTACTCACTCTCAGCATCTCATAGCAACTCACCCCTCCATAGGCTAAGGCATCACAAATCAGGCCACTCTAGTCCTATTAGCAATACCTAGCCTACTCTAGCATGCAGATACATCATATTAATATTAATATCACGTAATATAAAGGTATTTTGGGAATTCACCGTTCGGGCGCTGACTGATCGTACACACGTTTCTTCCTGGAATTTGTTTCTTTTTCAAGAAAGTCTTTTACTCTTAGAAAATTTTGGTTTTCTTTTGAAAACATCTTTCCAATTCCTCAGTTTGAGTTCAAATACTCCCGAAGGTGTACCCGAATCCCTCAAACCAAGGCTCTGATACCAATTTGTAACACCGTAAATTTCAGAACAAATTTTTTCAATTTTCTTATAAAACATAATTCCATTAATAATCATCAAACAACCATGTTAATTATCCAAAATAGGTCAATACAAAATCCCAAGATCACAATGTAAAACTCCGAGTGTGTGTGTGTGTACGGATCAAGCCGGCGCCTTCCCGCGGTCGTCACTAGTACCTGAAACAATAACATCAAACACTGTAAGCACAAGGCTTAGTGAGTTCCCCAAAATACCACATATAACACATATTAGCCACTCGAGGCTATAACTCTGTGGGTCCGTGCACCCAATCTCTGTGAACCCTCAGGTTCTAGGTCTGATAAACATGCACTACATAAATCACATAGAAATAATGCAGTACAACACATAACATACGTAGCATACAATACTCTATCACTTAACTCAGGTTACCTACTCAAGGTAACATAGTATAGTGAGAAGACTCACCTCGTGTATCTCGGTATCTCACGAATCCTGGAAATCCCTCGTGCTCGATCCTCCAAGCTCTAATCCTCCTATAACATTATATGCTTCTAATTAACACTTTGTATCTCTAAGGTTGACTATTTATAAGGAGTCAACACAGGTCAACTCTGGTCAACGGTCAATGATCAACTCTGACCGGACTCGGCGAGTACCATGGCGACTTGGCGAGTCTAGACGTTTTCACCACCCTCTGAAATCCTCTTACTACACGTCGAGTATCCCCCCCTTTACTCGACGAGTTTCACCTGAATGAATCGCGGGGCCACCCCGACTCAACTCGCCGAGTCTCAAGGATAACTCGGCGAGTCCAGGTTTGACTCAGTCCACTCGTCATCCCTCTCCGACTCACCCTGACTCATTGAGTCTACCCATGACTCGATTGGACCACTCGCTGAGCAGTCCCAAGGCAATCTTCAAGCTACTCGCCGAGTTGGATGAACAGACTCGATGAGTTCATGCCATGCAACCACTCCAACTCGCTTCTAAGGTCAGATCTGCTTCCAAAAACTATAGATCTGGCCTCCCTCGACTGATTCATCACGTAAAGTTCCTATCTTGGTGCTCATAACACACCCTATAACTCAATAATGGCGTTTTTGACCCAAGGCATGAGGATTCCAATCCAAAGCCTCCATTGATCCCCAAAAAGCTTGGGTAAAGGGACACTCTGGACCTCTAAGGGTCCAGATCTATGGTTCCAACCTCATAAGGGACCAAAAGAGCACCAAATCTTGCCATAAAAGGGTTCAACAAACCTTAAATCTAGATAAGCAATAACATCAAGAAGGTAACTCAGATTTATTACCACAAAAGTGATGCTCTGGACTCCAAACCCACAGAAATGGCTCCTTCTTGCTCTCCCTTGGCTAGCTCTTCTCCTTTCCTTGCAACAATGGCACCTCCAAGGTCAATAATGGCCTCCTACTTAGCTCCAATGCTCACACTCGATTAGGGTTTCACTCAAGGGGCTGGTGAGCACAAATGATGGCCATTAGGCCCTTTAAATAAGTCTCAAACCCGAGAAATTAGGGTTTCATTACACAGCGCTGACTCGCCGAGTCCATATCCTGGACTCGCCGAGTCCAGGCGCGATCCTGCGTCCAAATCTGCGTCCCTACTCGGCGAGTCTAAGCTCTAACTCGCCGAGTTCCCCTCACAAAACAAGAAAATACAACTAACAAGATACCTAATAAAAATCCGGCTGTTACAGGAAGGCTCCTTCCAAGAGCGACAAGGGAAAGTCTCTTCATGGATCCTCGACAAGTGGGACTAAGGCTGGTTATGCTGCTCCCTCTTCCATTCCTAAAGAAGTAGAGTGTTTCTACTGTAACGATAAAGGGCACAGGAAGCGAAGCTGCTCCAAATACTTGCACGATGACAAGGATGGGAGGGTTGAACCACCCATGTAGGTATTTATACTATTCTGTCTAAAAACTCTTCACATTCTAACTCTTAGGTTCTTGACACAGGTTGTGGATTTCACATTTTCTCTTATGTGCATGGACTAAAAAGAAGTAAGGATGTGGAGCACGAGAAGATAACTTTATCATGGGGAATAGGAAGGTTTCACCTGTCACCAAAATTGGAGTTTACTCTTTATTGCTTAGTAGTGGGTTAGAAATAGATTTGAATAATTATTTCTACTCATCTGATATAGCGAAAAATATTATTTGCTTTCATGGTTTGTACAAACAAGGTTATAGTTTTTCATTTCATAATGAAATTGGTGTTATTAATGCTTATTATAATGATGATTTTTATTTTAAAGCATTAGCTTGTAATGGTGTATATGAAATTGTGAAAGTTGTAGACAACTTAGGGAATAATGACTTGCATATCGATTCTTCCAATGAATTGGAGAAAGCATGCTTGTGGAATTGTCGTCTTGGACATGTCAACAAGAAGCACATAGGGCAACTCCAAAAGGCTAGAGTTTTGGAGTCATTCGACTTAAGGTCGGATGACACTTGTGAATCTTGCTTACATGGAAAAATGACCAAGTCACCCTTCACTGGAACTTGTGAAAAGGGTGAGGGCTTGTTGGATCTCATACACGCCGATGTGTGTGGGCCCTTCAGAACCGCCACAAGGGATGCTAACCACTTCTATGTGACATTTACTAATGATTATAGTTGATATGGCTATGTCTACTTAATCAAGAATAAGTTATAAACCTTTGAGAAATTCAAAGAGTTTAAACAAGAAGTGGAGAAACAACTGGGCGGGAAGATAAAGTTGCTCCGATCCGATAAGGGTGGCAAGTATCTTAGTATCGAGTTCCTAAACTATCTTAAGGAGTGTGGAATTGTTTCACAGTTGACGCCACTTAGGACACCACAACTAAATGGTGTAGTTAAGAGGCACAACCAAACCTTGTTGGAGTTCCATGATGATTCAAGCTTCATTACCAATCTCATTCTTGGGGTATGCCTTGGATACTGCCACACATATCCTTAATCTAGTCCCTACCAAGAAGGTTTCCAAAACAGCTCATGAGATGTGGACTAGGAAAGCTCCTACATTAGATCACATCAAGCTTTGGGGTTTTGAGGATTTTATGAGACGCGAGACTCACGACAAGCTCAAACCTTGTAGTGAGTAGTGTATTTTCACCGGCTACTCACATAAATCCTTTGGTTATCTCTTCTATAGAGCGAGTGACAATGTTATCTTTGTTGTGAGGAAAGGAGAATTTTGTGTGAGAGAGCTTAAAATCCAAGGAGATAGTGGGAGGCACATTGACCTTGAGGAACTTCAAGAGTCAAGCGGTGAAGGAACCTCAAACACTAGCAATCAACCTGAGGAGGAAACTCCTGTTGAGCCGATTGACGAGTCTGTACCTCAGAGGCACTCCAGCAGAGTTAGAGTTCCACCTGATTTTTATGGTTTCCATACTATTGAAGAAGGTGATACATTTATCAGGGATAACACACTGGTAAATTTAGATGAACCTAACAACTACATGGAAGCCATTGCAGACCCCAAGTCTGCTAAATGGAAAGAGGCTATAGAAAGCGAGATTCATTCCATGTATGACAATCAAGTTTGGAACTAAGTTGAAAATGTACCAGGTCGTAAGACAGTCGGGTGCAAATGGATCTTCAAGAAGAAGACTAACATGGATGGGAAAGTACACACTTATAAGGCGCGACTGGTTGCGAAGGGCTTTACTTAAACTCCTAGAGTTGATTATGATGAGACCTTCTCGCCAGTAGGAAATATTAAGTCTATTAGGGTTATGCTAGCCATATCTGCATTTCATGATTATGAAATATGACAAACGGATGTCAAAACTGGTTTCCTTAATGGAAAGTTGGCTGAGGATGTTTACATGAGTCAGCCAGAGGATTTTTTCGATGCAAAGTACCCCAATAGAGTGTGTATGCTTGATAAATCCATTTATGGGTTGAAACAAGCATCTCGCAGATGGAATCCTTGTTTCGATGAGAAAGTCAAAGAATTTGGCTTTTCGAGAAGCGAGGATGAGTCCTGTGTATATGTCAAAGCTATTGGGAGCATAGTTAGCTTTCTAGTATTGTATGTGGATGACATACTACTCATAGGAAATGACATCCCAACCTTATAGGAGGATAAGTCTTGGCTTGGGAAGTGTTTCTCTATGAAGGACCTCGTAGAAGCTGCCTATATTCTTGAGATAAGGATATTGAGAGATAAGAGTAAGAGACTAATTGGACTTAGTTAAAGTACCTACTTGGATAAGGTGTTGAAAAGATTCAGCATGCAGGATTCCAAGAAAGGTGACTTACCAATCCAGAGTAATGCCAAACTGAGTATAACTCATAGTCAAAGTACAGAGGCCGAGAAAGCTGAGATGAGTCAAATACCATATGCTTCCGCACTTGGCTCGATCATGTATGCTATGAATTATGCTCGCCCTGATGTGGCCTTTGCTTTGAGCATGGTTAGCAAATATCAAGGGAATCCTGGCAAGGCTCACTGGACTATGGTAAAGAACATTCTCAAGTACTTGCGGAGGACTAAGGACTGGGTCCTTACCCTCGGTGGGAGTGATGACTTGAGAGTGATAGGGTATAGTGACGCTAGCTTTCATACCAACAGGGATAATTTCCGTTCTTAGTTGGGTTAGGTTTTTACACTGAATAGAGGAGCAATAACTTGGAAAAGTTCCAAGCAGGATATTGTAGCTGATTCAACTTACGAATCAGAGTACATAGCAGCAAGCGAGGCGAATAAGAAGGCAATATGGCTATAGAACTTCATCGGAGACCTTGGAGTTGTACCAGCTATAAATGAACCTATGGAGATTTTCTGTGATAGAAACAGTGCAATTGCCTTAGCTAAGGAACCGAAGGATCATGGCGGATCCAGGCACATTGACAGAAAATACCACTTCATTAGACATCGAATAGAAGAAGGACTCCTCATAGCAAAGAGGGTATCATCAGATGTGAACACCACAGATTCCCTCACGAAGGGACTGAGCAGGGTTAAGCATTTACAACATGCGAGGCGCATTAGGCTGAAGGATGATATTAGTTTTAATGATTAGATAGCTCTTGAAACTTGTAATAGTTGAAATGTAATTGACATTTGATGCTTAAATAAAAGGTGTTTTTTATTTACTAGTTTGGTGCTGTCTTGTGTCAATCATTTACTATTGTTTCACTTTGTATGTTTTGACTTCCAGAATAATTATATTATTCAACTATCCACAGTCGATCATACATTGGAAGTAGGTATTGAAGCAAGATTGTCATGAATTTGGCTTGTAGATTTGTCTGAATTGTATTAGACATAGCAAAGTTTGCTGCAACATTCATGAGTGTTCATGTGGTCTGAGTATTGGATTAAACCCACACTTACTTGTATCATTTCATGGAATTTATCTCAAGTGATTGTGACACGATAATATCATATAAGTCCTAAAAAAAGATATGAGTTGGTTGTGCATTGATAGTACGAAACTGCTTCAGTAACATGATGCCATAAAACGTGTTGTTGTGTACAATTTGATGAATAGTTAGTACAAGCATATGATTCGAAGTTTATATGTTCCTTTTAGTCCTTGGAGGATTATAAAGTGATATCTTGGGCCGCTCGATGATTTTTTTGACCTATGTATCGGGCCCGGTCATAACTAAATTGATGTGTTCGATTAAGTTCTATGTCAAACAAATCGAAGATCGAGAAACAAACTGCTGGAGAATAAGTATGACATTGTTCCATGTATTTTCAAGATGATATCTTGAGAAAAAAGGACTATATGATCACTTATCTAAAATGGTACATCTAAGTCCGACAAAGGAATTTAAGAGCCACGATTGCTAGTCGGATCTTGAAGTTATACTTACAACTATAGTTATTAGACTTATCCAAGTGGGAGGCTGTTGGATAAGGTGTCTAAGTCCATAACTATATTTGGTATGTACTTGACCCAAGAGTAGCATGATCTATTTTGGTTGCATGGCACCAGAGCACTTTGTAGAATGAACTTTTGAGAAGAGGACATTTATGATTTATTAATATATTATAAGTTCTAATATATTAATATGAAATCATATTATTTAATTAGTATTGATCAAGAATTAGTTTGGAATTAATTTTTTGATCAAAAGAGACTAATTAAATAAATGGGTATTGATTTAGTAAATCATTCATTCTTATAATGTAGGCTTATGATCCATAATTCTTTATGTTGGGTTAAACCCACGTAGTGAACCATGGATACTCCATGTAGGTTAAAACCCATGGAGCATGAGGAATGTGGAAAGTCATGCACATTTGGGTTTGGATGGTTTAACCCTAATTATGTCATACTGTATAAGAAGCCTCATAACTACCAAAATCGGCACCTAAGTGAGTTGCAAGAGTGCTAGCCGATTTTGAGTGCATATTATCTTCTCTCAAGTTCTTCTAATTGTTGGTGGTGTTGTGTGAAGCATTTGAGGCATCACACTTGGGGTGCTAGGCTCTTAAAGCTTCAAGGTTTTCATCTTCACTAAAAGGTATGTCATGTAACTAGAATTTTGTAGTATAGTTACTACACTTGATGCTAGTTAGGATGATACCTTGGAAAATTGAAAGCTTGCATGTATAATTGAGAAAACATAGATCCAAGGTATCTAGGATTGCATCTACACCATAGGAGTGTTAGAATGCTCAAAACCCGTCAATAACGAACTCGGTCTCACTTGATCTCAAAGTTCTTCTCCATTCCTCTTAAGTTTCCACCCGCCACATTTTTCAGCTTTAAGGCTTCCAGTTAAGCTTCTTTGATTTGTGTGGATAGATGTGAATGGATGGCATAGTTAGTGCTTTTACATTGCGACCTGAGTACTCCTTTCGACTAAGGGCATCTACGACTACATTGGCTTTGTCGTGATGATAATGAATCTTGCATTTGTAATCATTAAGTAGTTCTACCCATCGTCTCTATCTCATCTTAATCTCCATTTGGTCAAGTATGTGTTGAAGACTTTTGTGGTCGGTGAAGATGGTGCACTTTGTACCATAGAGGTAGTGCCTCTAGATCGTCAAAGAAAATACTACTGCTCCCAACTCGAGATCATGAGTGGTGTAGTTGACCTCGTGTGTCTTTAGCTGTATCGAGGCATATACAATAACCTTTCCTCGCTGCATAAGCACATAGCCTAGCCCTTGATTGGATGCATTGCAGTATACAATGAAATCCTCTGTCCCTTCTGGAAGTGACAAGATTAGTGCGCTGCAAAGGGCTAGCTTCCGTGTTTGGAACGCATTGTCTTGTTTTCTCCCCAACTAAAATTTACCCCCTTCTGAGTCAAGTTAGTAAGCAGTTTAGTGATTCTGGAGAAGTTTTGTACGAATCTACGATAGTAACCAACAAGACCCAAGAATTGACGGATCTCTGTGGGCGTTCTTGTTGCCAACCAGCTCTATATTGCCTTAATTTTGGAGGGGTCCACGTGTATTCCTTCTTCATTGACCATGTGACCGAGGAAATTTACATTCTTAATCCAAAACTCGCAACTTGATAACTTTGCATATAGATTCTATGCCCTTAATATTTCTAGAACTTGTCTCAGGTGCTGACTATGTTCTTCCTTGTTTCGTGAATAGATAAGTATATCATATAGGAAGGGACGGCACACCCAATTTATTAAGTCCATAAACACAGTGGGTGCATTTGTCAGACCGAAGGGCATCACTACAAACTCATAGTGACCATAACAAGTTCGGAATGCTATCTTTGGAACATCACTCTCCTGGATTCGTAATTTGTGTAACCCTGATGTCAAGCCGATCTTCGAAAATTAGCTCGCTCCTTGGATTTGGTCGAACAGATTATCTATTCGCAATAGAGGGTAGTGGTTCTTAATGGAAAGCTTGTTTAGTTCGCGGTAATCTATGCACATTAGAATGATCCATCCTTCTTCTTCACGAATAAGATCGGTGCTCCCTAGGGTGAGAAGCTTGGTCTGATGAATCCCTTACTGAGCAGTTGTTTTGTTTGCTGGATAATTTTTGCATCTCCGCTTGTGCTAGAGGTTACGGGGATTTGGCTATGGGGGTAGCGCCATGAGTCGAGTCGATTCGGAACTCGACTTGGTGTTCAGGAGGAACTCCTGGGAGATCCTTAGGAAATACGTCAGGAAAATTACAAACTTCAGGAATGCTCTCGAGGTCTTTTACTTCTTGTTTTTCATCCATGATGTAGGCTAAGAACGGATAGTACTCCTTGAATAGATGTTTTTGGGCTTTGATGCAAAATATGATACGAAGGCTCGTACTGGGTTTGTCACCATAGATGATAAGGGTTTATCTATTTCGCAGATTAAGGAGAATGTCCTTCTCGTAGCATAGAATATTGGCAAAGTGAGGGCTTAACCAATCCATGCCGATGATGACGTCGAAACATTTTATTGAGATAGTTATAAGGTCGATTGGGAAATAGTTATCGTTTTGTGTGAGTGTGCAGCCTATGTATATGTCATTAGTGCTCTCGGTCTTTCCGTTTACCATCTCAACAGTGAATGTTTTGGTTAGAGATTGTGGTTTTTGTTTTAGGAGGTATTTGAATTCGTGGCTTATGAAGCTCCTCTCTACATCACTATCAAATAGTTTGCTTGCATAAGAGTGATTGAGGAGAAAGTTTGGAGATAATTTAAATATCGAAGATGCACAAGATAAAATTGATTATATAAATGATGAACATGCATTATAGAAGAATGATTACAAAAACCAATGAAGGAAAAACAATAACATCAAATACATATTCAACATACAACATAAAATTAGCAAATTAACAATAAAAACATAACTATTTGAACATTAAACGGTAAAATCATGAGAATTTGACAATCAGACGGGTACAATAACATTAAAAA